>NW_017100242.1:3183583-3204872 GCF_001263275.1 Habropoda laboriosa
AAATGACAACTGACAACTGGCAACTTGCATTGTCAAAAAAGAGCGCAACACAGTTAAATATGTCATTTTATTCGACAAATACCGCTGAAATACAGAATAGAACACAAGATAAGCAAGATAAACCCTAGAAAGCCTGTAAATTAAGTTCGTTCGATTATCATAAATATCGAATACCGATTAACTGCTTCCTGAAAATTTTCAGCGCAAGTCGCGTTCACCGCGAATCTTTGTGAGTAAAATTCTTGTTTCGTAGGTAAAAACAAACACGACATTATCACCGGACATTCGGACGGGAACACAAGGTCCAATCGGATCACCCAGACAGCCAGTAAATAATGGCTCTGTAACGAAACTACGACCAGGACGGCCACCAGTACAAATCCGTTTCGATAGTCATTCTCCAGGTGGACTATCCGGTCCAACGGGTCAATTCGTGCAACAAAGACCATACGGACCGATAAAACCACCACCAGGAGGTTCATTCCCGAGGAAGCCACTCCAGCAAAGTCCAAATTCACCCATTGTCCTGAATCCATGCTTTGCACCGTCGCCTGTGCAACGTGCAGGCCTACAGATAGGACCTAGACCGCCTCATCCTGGAAACTATCAAGCGCAACAATTCCAAGGAAACGTGCACCGACCTCAACAACCGAGGCTAGAGTATCAGAATACGCGTCAACAACTGAGACCGGAGTTGCTGCAAAATACGCATCAGCAACCGAGACTAGAGTTTCCAAATACGCGTCAACAACAACCGAGACCGGAGCTACGAGATATACATCAGCAAGCGTACAATTTGGAGAGTTTCGCCAGATCGCCGGAAATCGCACAGAGACAATTGAAACGAAATGAATCGTGGTTGAACATACCTCAGCAAAGTTTGCCGTCTAAGAGAGAAGATAAGAAGTCAGCGCTACCACGTCCAGTAGTTGACAAAATGGCCAACGTCGATGATTCGAAGAAGCATCAACAGATTGAGAATACCAGCTCGAAGGAGGAGATCGAGTTGTCGAAGAATGTGGAAAACGACGACGACGACGACGTTGTGATGGATGGAAAGAAATCACCGCGTACGAATGACGGTGTCACTTGTCAAAAGGAATTAACGGAAACTAAATCGTCGAAACAGGAGTCGACTGAGACGGTGAAAAGGCCGGAAACTGCGACGATAAATGGAAAAATTGACAAACCTGCCGCGCCTAAGGAAGCGGCTAATGAAAAAGTCAGTGATATTAGTGCAGATCTGAATAACAAAAAATCTGTCGAGGATTCTAATGTGAAGGAATGTAACGACAGATTATCTTCGGCGAAATCACAGGGAAAAGTGGAGGAAACATCGTTGGACAAAGTGGAAACCCTGGAAGAGTCAGCGAAGAAATTGGTGGATGCTGTCCACCAAGATTATGAGAATGAGAAGTTGAATAAAGAGAATGCAAGAAGACTTTCGACACAGGCTGAAGTAAATTCTTCAACTACCTCAGCCACTAAAGAAGATAAAACTGTCACATCGGATAGTAAAAATGCATCTACCGAACAATCTGATAAACAATCGGAGAAATCAGACGTAGAAGAAAATGAACATAAATTGAACGTGTCGCCAACATCTCCAGAAAAAGTACACGACACTGTTCCACCCACAGAACAAAATGGCGATAACAGTCAGGAACCGCAAACGCTGTTTAAATATCCAGACAAATCCCATGTAAATACGCCAGCGGAACAGTTGAAGGAAAATCAAACGGAGAAAGAACCGGAAACGGTGTCGAAACCCGCAGAAAAATTACAAGGAAGTGCACCAACGAATGCGATGAAAGATGAAAAACAAGAAGAACCACAGACATCGCCTAAGAAAGACGAAAAAGAACAAGAACCAAAGACGTCACCTAAATCTCTAGCTAACTCGCAGATCGACGAGAATTCATCGAAATCTTCGGAAAGTTCGCCGCCGAAATTCGATCAGAACGAAGACAAGCAAGAGTCGAAAGCTCCGTTGAAATCTCCGGATAAGTTACCCGTGAGTACACCGGCGGAAGTGAATCAAAATGAGAAGGATTCTAAAGTTGTAACGAAGTCTCTGAATGCGTCGGAGGAGAAAAAAGCGGCAGAAACGGAGAAGAAGGAAAATGAAGACGAGTTAAATGTCGAAGCTGAAGCGGTGAACGCGTTAGAAGCAAGCGCGCCAGTAGAAATAAATGAAACGCGAGAGAAAAAGAAGCAATCTCGAGATGAGCACGAGTCGAAGTCAGAAGTTAAATTGAGCGAAGACTCCTCGAAGAAAATGGCGGAAAGTGAAAACGAAGAAGAATTAAACGCGTCTTCTGAGAAATCGGAGAAGTCGCATACAAGCACGTTAGCAGAAGTAAATGAGAATCAGAAGGAACTGGAATCAAACGAATCTTCGAAATTGACAGAATCTTCTGAAAAGTCTAAGGAGAAAATACCAACAGATCTTAAGCTTTCTTCGCAGGAGGAAGTATCGAAAGATTTGTCTACAAGCTCTACCGATAAATCGACAAACTTGGCTAAGGAAGCAGGTGAAGAAAATATCGTGGAAAATTCACATCCTGATAAACACGCGCAAAACGTTCCGGAGTCGAACGTGGTAAGCTCTGCCAATGATTCAGCTGCTTGTGAAGGAAATAAAACGGAAAAATCTCCGGAAGAAGGTGTAAAAGGATTTGACAATGGAGAACAAAGATCGTTGGTTTCACCGTCCCAAAGTCCTCAATCGTCCGTTTCTCCGCAATTGACGAAATCTTCTACCGACGTAGAAAAATTAACGGACAATGAGAAAAAGGAGACTGTCACGGTTGAGAAAGACGATGGTAAAAAAACGCCAGAATCTGAACGTTTGGAGACATGTAAAACCGCAGTTGAACGTGTACCAACACCCGCTAAAATGGACGAAAGATCAGAAAAGAAGTTTTCGATACCAGGTTCCTATTTATGTTTACGAAAAATTTAGGAAAAAAATGTATATAGTGAATATGAATATATATTCGTGGCACTGCACTAACGTTATAAAATTCAAGATAGATTTGAAAAAAAAGAAAAAAAGAAACGTAGAATATTACAGTTTTATTTTTATTAATGCTTTTTTATAAAGAATTCCAGAGTTACCACGTTGTACTGAGATTTTGCTTCACAATTTGCTTACGTAAAATTGTTGCACATTTCAGTATTTATTTGAACATTACGAAATCGTTACGTCGATTATAAAAATTGTATCCTCCGTTTTTGTTTTTACAGAAATTGAAAATGGCGGTGTAATGAACGAATCGGCACAATCCAATGCGGTAAATATCTTCGTTCATGTGTTTTACGAAAGGAGATTGTAACCGCATTAGCGCTTTTCAAACGGAATTGGTTTCAAATATTTTCATTATATTCGTGCAAAAATATTATTATTACTATCGAACATTCAAATTTGAGATCAATTCCGTCCAAAAAGTACTCGTCCGGATCGTAATCTTCCTTTGTCGGTGTATATTTTACAAATTATCGAGTCGATGATTTAGTAAGATAGCCCACTAATTTTCACAGCAACCGACCACAAATGGAGTTGCGGATTCGCCGACAAAAAAATCACCTTCTAAATCAAAAGATGTTGATAAGAGGTCAACAGCTGAATCACCTATTAAATCGCCGAGTAAATCGGTCAAATCGTTACCACGAACTCCGGACACTCCTTCGTCGACAGGCGGCCAAGAAAAGAAGAGTAAGTATTGTCGAAGATTTTATGCAACTAATTTAGTTCTCATAATTTTGAATTTTTCACTTCAAGTTTTACACGAAAAACAAAAATATTTCTAAATCTTCAAAGTCTTTTAACACGATATGAAGAAAAGTTTTATTTAAATGCATTTATTAAAAGTTATCGTTTCATTTAAAATTTTAATTTAAAACCTCTTGTTAAGCAATATAGTGCATAACATTTTGCATTTTCTGACATAAATTTAACAGCAGCTCCACCTATTCGTAGACCTATTGATTAATCCTGACAGATGAACACAAAGATAACAGTCGATTCTGGGGATGGTTCGATGCTTAATAGTTCAGAAGATATTGTTGATGAAAATTACTAATTTTTACCGACGTTAATCTGCTTTACTAGGAATTCACATGAAGTGTTAGCCTCACATCTTGATAAAACTTCGTTCGTAGATGAAAAAATCGACTTACATTCAGTTGTTAATCTAGATACGATAGTTTATAAGATAATTAACAAAAACTGGATTCCTCGACTGGCGAGATAATGGCCTTTGATGTAAAATCATAGAAGAAATCATAGCCACGACTTTTAGGGATGAACCTTAGCCTTGGATCGGTGAAGAATTATTACAATGTTTGTAACATTAAAAACTAATGTCTATTTATCGATGATCGATTTGCGTGTGCATATTACTCTAGAAAAGAAGGTTTAAACGGAACCGTGGATCGCAAATGCACCGTTCTCACAGAATAAATTGTTAATGTTTTTGTAGGAATGAGATTGTATGAGTCACACGTAGGAAGAAAGCTCCCACATCATACTATCGTCTCTTGCAATTAGTATACACGCGAACACTATTCTAGTGTTCACAGATTTTAGCTGCTCAAGGCCATTGAAGGGTAACCTCTACTATGCCGCTTGACTGCCTTAGCTGTCCTTTCCTCAACCGTCTCACGTCGCCTTCAAAACGCATAAATAATAAGGTAGGCATAAACAATCGTCGCCTAGTTTTCTCAAAGACGGTGTCCAGATACATTCCCTTTAACTCAATACACCCCGCAGGAGATCAATTCTATTACGCGTGAATACTCAGAATGTGGTGCTCCTCCGTTCATCGTAGATCACTGCACGAAAAATGACCTTGAATGGCCAATATCCGTGAATTTTAGAATAATTTCTATTGTCGTCAAAGAAGCTCAGAATGTTTGGCAACAGGTTGAACAAATTTTAGGGGTTGGTTCTATACGACGAAAATTTTCCATTTCATTTTTTGAATAGGAACAGAAAAATTAACCTGAAACCTAGCAATCCGCCCAGCATTGACGAATATAGGGCAGCTCACAGCAGAGGGGAGGAGTTCAGTGGTCTTCAAAATCAATGAAGCATGTTGGATTCCAGCGTAGCCTGTCGAACCTGTGAAGCTGAGTTAGAAGCTGAAAGAATCTTGTGACATTCGGTTTTATTCAGAAAATTCATAAATATCGTATTAAAAATTCTGTAATGTTGTCACTGCGTACAGTAATCGCATCGATTACTTTCTTTTTGCATTCGTCATCGAAATACAAAAATGTAGAAAAAATAGCGCCTATCTTTTAGCGAACAAAAAAAATACAGGAAACCATGGAAGAAACCTATCACGTTAACCATTCTAAAACGTGCAATTTTACGTATTATTTTATTTCCAACTCTATTACCTAGGCTTTAACCATAACCGTTTCATGTGCAGATTAGGAAATAATAGCGTGAGGCGAACCCTTTACTTCTACGTGTGACTCATACAACTGAACAATCTATTTTACGAAAATAATGTATTTGCGATGGTATTTAGCGAAAAGTATTAAATAATTGCAATTTATACAATTTAGATTCGTAACACTGCTTCAAGAACACTGAACACAAGTGCTATCATATACCAAAGTTTCATCAATATCGATGATTATCACTTAGGGATGTTCCCTTGGATAAATTTCATTGTCAGAAGATTGTACTATGTTTTAGAATACAGTGGAATATAAAATAATATTAATTTCAAATTATTATTATATTTGTATTAAACATATTGTTTATTCATAATTTTTATTGAATCGTGCAGAGTTGCCTATGAACAAAATTCAAGTTGGGGCGGCGCCTTCTCCAAATCTAAAAACAGTACGATCGAAAATCGGTTCTTTGGATAATGCAAGTTACAAACCAGGTGGTGGGAAAGTGAAAATAGAGAATAGGAAACTTGACTTCAGTAAAGCACAGCCGAAGATCGCCGCAAAAAATGAAAAATACACACCCAGCGGCGGTGATAAAAAGGTTAACCTTTTAATTCTTTATCTTTTGTAGTTATAAATTTTGTCATACGTCGAAATTTTCTTGAACTCTTCAAGAATTCACGAGTAAATCTATCTAACGATTTATAACACAGAAATATCAACGTTGAATTTTAAACATGATCGCGTTGTATGTTGGAACATAATTGTTTATCGTTATCAAATGCAAAGACATATTTGCACATAAAATGATCCATTCTTAAATGGAAATTTACGAAAAATTTCCTAGAAGAATTTAAGAAAATTCAGGGTGTGATTCTAGAAGCCGATATAAGACAAAAGTTAAAAGTAAAAAAATTACGTTTGAGGCTTCGTTTTTTAGTTATTAACATTTGAAAATATCCCCGTAGCCGAGCAACCCTCCGTACACAAATGAATATAGGGCACGTGAAGACAGAGGAGGTGTAGTGATCCTCAAAACCAAGGACGTGCCCTATATTCTTTATGTTACCGTTATCTAACGAATCATACTGTACTTTCATTTCTGAAAACTTTTATTTCCCGCAAATTTATTATAGATCGCTCAAGTTAAGCTTCAATGGAACGCAAAACCGAAAGTTGGATCACTGGATAATGCCACATATAAGCCTGGTGGAGGTGACAAAAAGATAGAGACAGTAAAGCTTGACTTTAAGGACAAGGCAAAACCGAAAGTTGGTTCCAAAGACAATGCTAAACACGTTCCTGGCGGCGGCAGCATTAAAGTAAGAATTTTGTTTCAAAATATATCTTTTTTTTTAGGAATGTTGAATACTTCTAGGAACATAGATAAATTGAATGATCCCTTTACCTAGATTTGAAATTTTAAAGATCTAATATATTAGTTAATGGTTTCATACTTTATTACTCGTGCATTCGACTTACAGTAGCAAAAATGAATTTGTATTTAATTAATCATAATTTATTAACACAGATATAAATTCATTTACATTATCCAATTCTATATAATAAATTCTGTATAAAACAATTGGTAATAAAATTCACAAAAAAAAAAAAAAAAGTCAAATGCGGTAAAAAGTATGAAAATAATCTCTTTAATGAAATAAATTTCTCATAAATTCTTTTGCATCCCTTTCGAATATATTTTCGTAAATTCACTCAAAGAATAGTATAAATAAAATATTACTAGTATCTATAATCCTTGTGTATGGATTTTTCTTATCTTCCTAGCTGAACATTAGACAAAGCTAATACATTGTAAACACAGTTGTATTTGTAAATTTAAATGTGCTTTTCTGAATTTAGATTTATTCACACCATACATCATCTATTACGTCTTCTCTCGACATCATGTGTTTGTTATTACGACAATTAATCATTTCTCTAATTAAATGCTTGCTTTTCGTTTGAACATCTATCTGTTTGTAATAGCGATATATAGTGCTCATCTCTTTTATATGTCACGAGAATGGAAGTTTGATCAATTAGGAAATCGTTTAACGGAGACGTTGCATGTAGAATGTTAATATAGATATTGCATTTACATGCATTTTGAAATTTACAGAAAACGAGAATCCTAGTATCAAGAAAAATGGTCGCTCCATACCATACAACTTTAAAATTCCGAACATAGTTCTTCTACTCATGACCATAGTTTTCTAAAAAAAAAAAAAGAGATAAGCTATTCTTTGTAACTATGTTCTTTTTAAAATCGCTCGTTCGGTGTAGGTTGTCAATTTCTTTTATTACGTATACCATTGACGATGTCTCCTCCTTAATGTAAGTATAGTAGAATGGGAAAAATAAATTTTTCATATTTTCATTATCTTAATCACACTTCTAAGACACTAATGATCCAAACGAAATCATAAATACGACATATGTATTTAAATTCAACGCAAAAAGAAAGAAAGGCACATCTTTATATTTATGCTTATTATTTTACAAAACTGCTTAATTCGACAGAAATAATTATTAATATTCTATATCATTCTCGATATAATATCTTTACTAATTTGCCTTGATACGGGGAAATCTTGAGTATACAAAATGAGTCACGTAAATTACGACGAATGAAGGTCTCCTAAATGATCGAGCTAGAACTTTCATGGTTACAAGAGGCATGTTTGCGGTGTGTAAAGTATTTTTGAATTGATATAAATTTTGAAATTTCAAGGTTACTCTTATTTTCTTAAATGGCATGCTGTATTTTTTACCTTGTGATCATACAGAGCAGTGCTCAAATGTTTAATTTTACTCATGTCCAATTTTACTGTTCCTTTTTTATTACACATTTTTAACACAGTTTTAAAGAGTGATTTGAAGAAAGAGTGAAATTTTCAAATCTCGAAGGGTAAGAGTAGTTAAGGGGCTTCCCCATGGACAGCACTAATTAAGACGTACAAAGACGAATTCAATGATTTCAAACAACTTCGACATGTGAAATTCTTTTTTGCTAAAGAAATCGATTTAATAATAGTAACTATTGTTACCGTTGCTACTCACTAATGACGACAAATACTATGTTATAGTCAAATGTAGTGAAAATATTATAGTAAACCTGACATTGATAGGTTGTGCATAAATTACAAAAATCTTGACTTCGATACAAGATACAAATTAGAATTTTACAGTATTGGACAGTTAGCGAATAGTAATTTGTTACCTTTATCATCTTTGTAAAATGAAAAATCTAGTGTTTCGTGAAAAAAAAAACATAAAAGTAATTTTGGAATGTTAAAATTGAAATTGTTGGAAAATGTTGATTTGTAACGATTTAGGTGACTCGATCTGTATAATAAAATATCTTTTTACAAATGTGGACCAGTAAACTGCTTAATTCGACAGAAATAATTATTAATATTCTATATCATTCTCGATATAATATCTTTACTAATTTGCCTTGATACGGGGAAATCTTGAGTATACAAAATGAGTCACGTAAATTACGACGAATGAAGGTCTCCTAAATGATCGAGCTAGAACTTTCATGGTTACAAGAGGCATGTTTGCGGTGTGTAAAGTATTTTTGAATTGATATAAATTTTGAAATTTCAAGGTTACTCTTATTTTCTTAAATGGCATGCTGTATTTTTTACCTTGTGATCATACAGAGCAGTGCTCAAATGTTTAATTTTACTCATGTCCAATTTTACTGTTCCTTTTTTATTACACATTTTTAACACAGTTTTAAAGAGTGATTTGAAGAAAGAGTGAAATTTTCAAATCTCGAAGGGTAAGAGTAGTTAAGGGGCTTCCCCATGGACAGCACTAATTAAGACGTACAAAGACGAATTCAATGATTTCAAACAACTTCGACATGTGAAATTCTTTTTTGCTAAAGAAATCGATTTAATAATAGTAACTATTGTTACCGTTGCTACTCACTAATGACGACAAATACTATGTTATAGTCAAATATAGTGAAAATATTGTAGTAAACCTGACATTGATAGGTTGTGCATAAATTACAAAAATGTTGACTTCGATACAAGATACAAATTAGAATTTTACAGTATTGGACAGCGAATAGTAATTTGTTACCTTTATCATCTTTGTAAAATGAAAAATCTAGTGTTTCGTGAAAAAAAAACATAAAAGTAATTTTGGAATGTTAAAATTGAAATTGTTGGAAAATGTTCATTTGTAACGATTTAGGTGACTCGATCTGTATAATAAAATATCTTTTTACAAATGTGGACCAGTTGGACCTCTGTGAATCGCCGATTAAAACACACAACCCTCTGGTTTAAGCGAATGATTACCCTTTGTTGTCGCATGTATTGTCACCCATAACTATTAACAAGTCATTATTGTTTGTTGGCATTCAGTCATCAACAACACCACCTAAGACGCCACAGGATACAAACAACGACGTAAGTATATCAAATAATCACTTTATGAAACATTAGCTTTAGTTATCCTTTCTCAAGGTAACTGTACACATTGTCCTACAATGTATCTTTCTTATCGTTCATTCTCCCGGTATTGTCGCTAAACTTAACGGACACACGATCGAAATTTTTAAGTAGCTAATCAATTGGGCTTAAAAGTCACTGTCGTTTAAATTAAGATTCGTTCGCTTTTCACTTACTATTTGGAAAAACACGAAGTAAGCTCGTGAAATTTAGAATATTCTATTTTTACAGTAAGTGAATTCCTTTTTGACAAAAATTAAAGCATGTTTCTGCATGTTTTAAAATTAGTTACATGTCTATTGCTAAAGCAAATCGTTAGTTCAGAAAGCACAATGCAAAAGGCCTTCAATGAGAATTGAAGTTAAAGACAAATTTATCAAGCAGTAAGGTTCTTCTCATCAAGATTGTTTATATGTTAATCATAGCTTTTAATAATAAATTACAAAAATTTCAGTTACACATTTTGCGCTGTCGATTGAAAATGCTTACAGTGTTTTGCAATCGCTGTAGAATAACGAACGTTCTGTTGTTCTTTTCAGATCCAAACACAGAAAATCGATATCAAAGCTGAGAGTAAAATTGGATCTTTGGATAATGTGAAACATAAACCAGGGGGTGGCGACAAAAAGATATTCAACGATAAGGATTATCTGCGACAAACTGGTTCGAACGTAGAAAGTCTGAATGGCAGTGGATCCCAGGTATAATATATTCAAAGAAAATGATAAATTTAAAAAATTTTCGTTTTCAAAAGACATGCGATAATTATAATTTCGTTCTTAAATGACTGAAAATATTCAAATGATCGGTTAAAAGGATTTTTAAAAATCTTTTTCTTATTTTATTTGTAGAATTTCGAAATTTTATCAACTTTCTTAAGATCCTTTGTCTAATCACTTATATTTGCACTATTTATCACGAAAAAAGCTTGACGACACGCATTGCATGCTTCTCTACAATCTTCTATACATATATAATTCTTTTTTATGACAAGAAAAGACCAATAAGACGATACTCATCTATTGTTTCTCTCATTTTATTTCATATTTCAAAATTTGTATAACGACAACAGTACCAATAATTTAATGACAATTATCTTTACAGTATTTCTATTTTATAAAATAATTTTACGTTATATCGAGGAGTTGTGCCAAAGTGAAATATTTTTTTCAATCTAATCTCAATAAAAGTAATTTTATTTAACTGAAATTGTTTTGTTAGTCGTAAGTTGTGTAAAATTATGCTTAAAAAACAGCTATAGATTAAAGAAAGTTTGAGTATTTTGCAATTAAAACGAACTTGATGGTCGCTTAACCCTTTGAGGCGCACTTTAATTGCTTTTATATTTATTTGCACATACACTTTTCATTGTACAATATTGCTGTATTCAACGTAAGAAAGAACATATTCGAACGAGACCGGGATTCAAGAACAATTGTATTTTCCTTCGTTCATCTGTAAGATTTACTGAAGTTCCAAATGCAAACAAGAAGTTTATAATTGTTGTGCTTGGAAACAACTGAATTGAACTGGTACCATTCAATATATTTAATACATTAAATTTACTAAATAAATTACAATTATTTTACAACTATTTTCAAAAATTTTCTGCAAAATAGCAATTTGTAATTTTCTTTTCCTTCAAAACTCAGAAATATCTCGTAGACCGTTGTTATTAACAAAATTGTTTGGTGCAAACAGGGACATTTTGTGATATAAATTGTTTTTTTTTTTAATATGAAATTATAGAGGAGATTTCAAAATTTGCTTAATTTTTTTTCAAATTACATCTTATTCATAATACGATAGCAATTTTTAAGACAAGTTCAACGATGTGCCGTCGTTCAATGTAGCAGGAGGTCACAAAGGCAACAATCGAACAGACAGTTTAGCAGATACTGATCGCAAGTGCTCTGCTTCGAGTCCGTAATACGATCATTTAGGTTGACCTAATTCCTTGGGATCTCGCTAATTCATGACCTTCTGCTACATTGAGTGACCTTATGCGGCACCTCGTTGAACTCGTCTTAACAAACGCCATTGTTTTATGAATAAAGATGTACAAATTTGATCTTGAAATCTCTCCCACAATTTCATATCCGAAAACAAATATTCAAATACTTACTCTCGCAATTTTTCATGCCAATTTTAATTAAAAAAAAGAAGCACTTTCAACTCAGTCGAAGTATTTCTGAAAAAAGTAAAATCCAAAAATACTTAGATCAAACTATAATTATCCTATTGTCAACACGCACACTCGTTCGAAATATTTCCGAGAAAAGTAAAATCTAAATATATTTGGTCCAATTTTTAAATTATAATTATCTCGTTATTAGCGTGTTTCGTAAAAAAAGAAAAGTTACACGATGCGATTGGCGCAATATTGATTGCAAAATAAACGCCGAAATTACATATCGAATGAACAGTCGATACAAAAACAGACGACGAATGATACATTGATCGGTGAAAAAAAAAAAAGCAAAAGCTAGGGTGCTTCAAAGGGTTAACGTGACCCAGACTGTAATGCTAAGGTTAATGGGCCACCTTAATCCTGTGTATTGTGCCCGCAGAGCCCTGTGCCTCCTGGCACGGTCGACGCTGGCAACAACGGTCTACCAACTTCGGACGAGAACCTCAACCAGGAATGCTAGATCACGAAAACTCCACCGCTAGATCCGATTTCCTTCTCACTTACGTATGATTAAATCACCCCTACTTTTCTTTCCTCCCCGCGATCATTCTCAATCGAAGGGCAGCGCGCTGATTGTTTCACGGAGTCTGAATAATACACACGTGTATTATACAGAGAAACGAGAGGAAATCTGTTCAAATTAATCTGAACGTGTGAGACACTCCGTAGTGTATCAACTTTTTAAGTCAATTAATCGCAATACAGATCGATTTCGATTTTTCTTATCGCGATCGTTTTGTATTATCGATCAACGACCGGAAGTTGCTTCTTTCTTTATTTTTTCTGTATTAAGGAGAAACTTGTTTTTGTTCGACCAACTTGTGGCATTTAATCGAAGAGAAATATGTGCGCGGTGAGAGGCAAAAAGGGTGTTCTTTCTCATACGTGCTTGCCCTTACGGATCAATAACGTGTGCGACAGAATTATGTTCGTGTCTAAAATGACCATGGCAGAACTACCTGCAAAAACTCGCTAATGATTTTACTCTATTAACGTATTTATCTCCGCAAAAACACCCATTATATCGTTAATTAACAGTCAGTTTTTTTGTTTTTACAATCGCGAAAGTTCTGTCACGAGAGAGAAAGAGAGAATGAACGAAGAAATGGTGGAGAATATGTTGTAAAACTGTTGGAACGCGGCTATTAAAAGAGGATATTGTTGAAATGAAAGGAGACAAGTTCATGACACTTTTTCAGATTGAAAAAATGCGTCCAAGACTCTTCCTAAACGAGTATTATTAATCATATCGCTGTATCTATCACAGTGCAATTATCTTATTCATCAAAGCAGTTTCAATAAAGGGACATTTAAGAGCTGAACGCATTTAAAAGGTGACATTTTTCCAATCTGAAAAATGAAACGTGTTAACGTGATACGCTTGCGTTAAAGCGAATTTTCAACGATTGTTTAAAGAACGGTTATCATGCCAATAAAAGAAACGAATGAAAGATATGTATAAATTGCATAATATTGGGCTCATTGTTTAAACCGATATTGTTACTTTACCGGCCGAGAGTAGGTGTACTTTTGTTAAACCTGTCGGAAAGGAAAAGGAAAAGAAGAAAAAGTAACGCAACTTTAATGTAAATAGCCAAACAGTTATGCTAAAAAGAAACCTTTCGATGTGCTGTAGCAATGAAGAATAATATGCCGTTAATTAATAAGTAATTCTAAATGTAATATTAACTTATAGAGTTATTTATCTAATTATTTCAATTTAATTCTAGCTTTTTTACAGTGCGTTCGTAAGTCTATCTAACGTATGCATAATAAACGATTACAATTCTCAATATACATATATAAAGAATCGATTGTCCGAATAACATAATTTGAAGCTAAATAAAAGATAGATAACGCAAGCATCGTTTACAGAAAATTAACTTCAGTTCGTCGCGTAAAAAGAAAAGAGATATTTGCAAAATGTAAACTCGATTGTAAGAAAAACCTAGAAAACAATATTACGAATAAAAGAAAAAAGAAGTTAACTTAGAGATAAATAAGAATTACTGTAATTATATTGTCACTATAGAAGATACATTTGAAATCTATGAAACTTAACGATACTTAGTACTAAAGGTTTACCTGAACTCGCCTACTCCCGGATTAACAAAAGGACAGATGCATACTTTATATAAAAGATATTCAAAGTAACGAGCTAAAAAGACAAGAACGATACCGGTGATGCACAAGTATAATTGATTTGGAAATATGTATACAGGTATCATATTTAAAGTACAATAGCTCGATGTTAATTTAAACGAAGGAAATATAATAAATGATTGTCCGTTAAAAATAAACAGCCGATGCCAAGCAATGATACAATTAGCTAAAAAGTATACGCTGTCGAGAAATTATGTGTAACAAAAAAAATTTTCACGCATAAGTATCGAAAAAAAATTAATCGTTGTGCATCACCATTTATTAAAAGAAAAAAAAAAAAACATGTACGGAGTATACGTTCAATCACACTGTATCATTAGGTTTAGAATATGCAAGTGAAAATATTACTCTAATTGTCACAACAATTGTACATTCATGATAAAAATTCTTCGATTCATTTTTCCTTTTTTTTTTTGTTTCTCATCTTACGCTGCATTTTTACAATAACAAATACAAATCTTACGTACACTCCGTACATAGGACATAATGTATTTGAATACTAGTTTCTAGCATATTTCATTAACGCGTTGCATCGTAATTAAATCAACTTGTTTCAACACTGGATAAGTATGTAAAAAAATAAAAAAAAAAATAAAATTTATCTTAAGATTTACTTCTATTTATTGAACATTAACTTAACGAGAGATTTTTAAATAATTATACAAAACTTCTTGAGACGTTTATTATTATTGCAAATAGAAATTTGGATTATTTTAACATACCGTTATACTTTCCTCATTTTTACTTTAATTTTCAAACGTTCATTCGAATATGATTTTAAATACCTTTCGTCGAATTGACACTTTTCTTGATACGAATGTATCTACTGAAAAACTACTACAATGTGGTGTGTGTGTGTGTTACGCATAAATCGTGTGCTCAATTCTAATTTATAGATCGAAAAGCGAAAGTGCAATGAAGACATGTTTAAATCTTATTTGAGTAAATTTGTTGAAACGAGCTTAAAAGCAACGAGACTAGAGTTAAATAAAAATGATTTTTGCATAGTCGATGGAACTAATATAGTGAGATTGTAAAATTAATCAAGCCTCAAAGTACATTCTAATCTGAGCGCGAAAATAATAATTCGAGGGAAATAAAAAACTGGAGGTTTTCTCCGTTGTAATATATTAAAAAAAAAAAAATTGTGTACGTCTTAATCGTTGACAGTTGCAAGTTAATTTTTAATCAGAAATTTTAAATATCAATTTAATAATTTACGATCTCGCTATATCGCTTCCATAAACTATACGATTTCAAGCGTCGATTTATTCCAAAAGCGTAAAATTGTGGAAGAACCTTACACTGTGGAATAAATTCCTCTCATCTGCGTAGATCAGCAAAGAGAAAACCCATTTAAACGTCAAATACAATAGAACAACACCAGTGTAACACGCTATCATGTTCAAATGCATCGTTTGAGAGAAATGAAATTCACGCGATAGAATCAAACACATTTCATATTGTATTTAAGTAATGGAACACGATAAATTCGTGATCGTTATTGTAAATACGTAATTTCTATTTGTTGCATACATCAGAATAAACAATTAGATTGTACCGCTGATTTGTAGTGTGTAAAAAAGAAAAAGAAAATATCAGAATTCATAGCAAACGAAATATCGATGGAAAAGATGGGATAATTGAAATTATGAAGACAATTTCAGAGACATCTCTTCCAATTGTGCCATTTCTAGAGAATGCACGCAATGTACACGAACAAAAAATATAAAACATATGTTACTTATAAGTTTATTACTTTCAAACTGATTACAATATAATATTTTCATTTCGTTAACCAGCCAAAATTTAACAAAAATGAATTCAGAAATATTATATATCGAGTAATCACTTCGATCAATATTTTTCTTTTTAAATTTATATTCCCGGTATTTTTACTGAATTCTCAAACATAGCGACTGTTGTTAACTAAAATCGACGCTGGATTACCGGTCGTCGATTATGATCGGGAGTGGTGTCAAAGAAGTTAAGCTATGTTCTTTCGTTTAGTGACATTTAATGCACAATTTTATTATCATAATTAACCCTTTAACTTTTCTATTCTCAAATATTCTACATATATATATAGTAAGTTTTCTTCAATTGCGTAGATTACTAAGCACCACGTGTACTTCACTTTCACGTATTACACGTCAGTGGACACAGAAGCATCGCTATTATTCACCGCATTTATAAATTAAAAGCAATCTGCACGCAATACGAAATCTCGAAATGAAAAGAAATTTTATCGATGTGAAATGAAAATAAATAATAACAACATTATGGAGTATATTATACTTCACTGGTGTTTCTAATAACAGTTAATAATCATTTTGTAACAAGATAGTTTCTAAGCACATGATGATATTAAGCTTGAAAAAGTTAATACATCTACCAACATTTTTTGTTGTTTGATTGTTACGTTATAGAATTTTTATATGCTTGTTTCCTTCTAAATTGTGTGTTTAGAAATTTAAATGAATGAAATTTCAATTGGTAATGTGAGCTGTCCAAGTGGATTAAGACAATATAAATTGAAAATAGATGCAATATGAAGAAAAAGTAAAGAAGAAATGGATGTTACATGAAAGATGGCTCACTTAACCTTGAACAACATAAAATCTCGAGAACCGCCCAATCAATTTTAATCATTTTCGTATTAAATTTTGTGTGCTAATCTTAGCCCCAATTTTTTCGTCCCCGCCGCCCAAAGTAAGAAATAAAGTAAATTAATCTGTATTTTCCAGGTTAAAAGTACCGAAGAGATCGATCCTTTTACCGAACAAACAAAAGATGATTCGCCACAACCACCACCAACTACTCCAACAAAGGCACAAAACCTGTCATCACAATCCTCTATGGTAACTCCTAAAGCAGTCAGAAGTAGTCTGGCCAAATCTCCCGAAACAATAGGGCTAAAAAAAGGTTTATCACCCTCTAAAATTCTAAAGGTGGAAGATGAAATCAAAAGAAATTTAAATTCAGAAGATAAAAATGTAACAAAAGACAAAATACCAAAGTCACCTACTGCTTCACATTCTCTTGATAACCTGCAATTGAAGAGTCCCGAAAATAAAACAGCGAGATCGTCTATTTCTCCACACACCTTTAATAATTCTGAATTAAAAGATTTGGAAGTCGAAATTGCAGAATCACCTACTTCTTTAAGTTCTCCTAACAGTCCTCCACCAAAGAGTCCGGAACACAAAACAACGAATTTGCCTAACCCTCCACGTTCTTCCCATGGTCCTCAATTAAAGAGTCCGTCCAAATCTTCCTCTCATACGTCTAAAAAATTATCGCCAAAAAAGTTACAGCTTCCGAAATTAGCACCTTCTCCTACACCACAGAGAACTACCGCAGTTTCTGAAGCTCATGCTAAAATTAATTTACCAAAATTAATCGAACGCGTTGCACACTAAATAAAATTTTACGCATATTCACGAATACCTTTGCTAGTTATTAAAAGGTTAAGATTGAAAATGTCCTGGAAGTTTCAATGATTATTTTCAATATACAATGAATCTAGCAAAACAATTAGTACGAATGAAAGATTGAGGTAATACATGTGCACCTTCTAGCTAATGATTATTAGGTTGTACAAAAGAATGTGGAACTGTTTTAAGTAATTATAACACAAATTATTGTAAAAAAATATTAAAAAGCAGTAGTGAAAAGAAAGAAGGCGTGAAGCTGTACCGAGCCCACTTTTTACTAAAAAAATTTTATTTTAACCTTGCATTTTATCACAAAAATTGTTTTGATAATGGTTTATACATAACCTACACGTATACAAAATAACTTGAAAACAGTAAACCTGTTATTTAATGCAATTAATTTTATAAACAATTTTTACAAATTCTTCTTTTTTTTAAATATCAAATCATTTTCATTCAAAACTATTCATTAACATGTTTAGTCTGTTATATTCTTAAAGTATCTCTATTGTGTTAAAAGTCAAGAATTTCTATTTGTAATTACGTTTGCACAAATGTAACAGTTATACTTTTATATATGAAAAACTTTAAATGTTAATGTAGTCTCAATGGAGAGTACTCCAAGTATGCAGCATATAACATCACAAAATATAATTTTGTTGATCATAATGCAAAATAGAGAAATACATTTTTAATTTAACCTTCTCAATCTGTTAGATATATTATTTGCATGCCAATAAATTAGGATTGTGTACTAGTAACAAATATTAAGACATAAACAGAGTAAGGCATGTAATTGGAATTGCTTGGATAGCTCTATAAATAATGATTTTAGTGAAAAGTGATTCAGGTGAATGTTATATAATTGCAAGAGAATCACAATGCACTGTTCAATTCAACAAAATTCAACAGTGCAATATGATCCTTTTCAATTATATGATGACGTTCGTTTAAACGAATTTTCACTAAAATCATTGAAGTGGTTTAAGTTATGTTTCCCACCAGGTATATTATTAATAAAGAATAATAATGATTAAAAGTATGAAAGATGTTAACGAGACATACACAATAGAAATATGTATAAGTATTTTTAATGTACACAGTAAAATATATCTTTGTTATAAAAAAGTTTCCGGTATATCCAAATTGAAAATATATTTTAGCAAATGATTTCAAAAATACTCGATTTTAATATTATTGGCAGTTTTTCGCTGTAATGACGAACTACAAAATACAGTAACTTAGGAAGTAATACATCTAGATCAGGTTTTCTTTGGCAGTGGTGGTGGAACTAATGTAACTCCAGTAAAATAAGGATGATTTAATCCTTTCTTTGCTGTTATCCTCTGGTTGGGATCGTAGGTCAAAAGTTTCTGTTAAAACAAATAACATTAAGACTAATTTAATTTAAAGAACTTATTAATTTTTACATTTTATTGAAGTGATTCTCACCAAAAGCAAATCTTTGGCATCAGAATCAAAAGAAGGTACAACTTCATCTAAACATCGCGGTTCCCATCTCGGAAACATAGATGTATAATCACGTAGCTGTGACACTCCTGGCCAAATATTTTCATCAGGTGTACCTAATGTGCGGAATATCCTGAAAAGTTGATCTATTTCCGAATCACCTGGGAACAAAGCTCTCCTAGTTGCCTGTGGGAATGTTACTTTTTTAAAAAGTTAAAATCGAAATTAAGTAAATAATATTTTAATATTAATAACCCATATTTTGTGCAGAATTATTAAATGGATATGAAAATTATCATTACCATTTCTGCAAATATACAACCTAAACTCCAAACATCTACTGCATTGGAATATAGCTTAGTTCCTAAAAGTATCTCTGGTGCTCTATACCAAAGGGTTACTATTTCATGAGTATACGTTCGAACAGGAACACCAAATGTTCTAGCTAATCCAAAATCTGCCAATTTTATATGGCCCTCCCGATCTATCAACAGATTCTGTGGTTTTAGATCTCTGTGTAAAATGCAATGTAGATGGCAGAAGGAAATTGCTTTCAATAATTGATACAAATAGCTCTGTAAACATAAGACACTTGCCTTTGAACAATGCATGTACCTACATTAAATCTTGATTGTTTTTTTTAGAAGAATACCTTGACAAGAGCTTGGTCTAATCCTCCTTTAACTGAATCTAACAACTTTTTTAAATCTTGTTGCAAGAATTCAAAAACAAGATAGAGATGGTTGTCACCATCTACTATGTCAAACAACTGAACAATATTTGGATGTGTAAGTTCCTTTAATAATGATATTTCTCTAATAGCAGTGGATGGAACACCCTCACTTTCCCTGACAAAAATAAATATCATTTCATTATTCACAAATTGTGGTAACATGATAACAGATTAAAAAATTGAATTAATTGTTCTCTTTCTTTAAATAACTATAATAATACATATGTAAATTTACTTCTTTATATATAAAGTATTAACAAAGAGAAGTAAATCAGTTTCAAAAAATTCAATATGATAACAGGACTTTGTGAATTTTGCAATTATTAGATTGTTGCATATGAAATGTTTTGATAAACAGGCATGGTATTCCACTACTTTATGATAACACTCAGCCTTATATTTCACAATTAACAACCTGAAAGCTACATGGATTATAGTATGATGTTCTTTCTCACATGCCTTACTTCCTAGACTTATTACTAGCAGGCCATCATGTTTTTATACTTAGATTATATTTTAATTGAAAACAATTTAGCAATAAAATTACAGTAAAAAATGCTTTGAGGATTTCCTTAGATCCAAGAGTACAGAATGTTTTAATAAAGGCATAAATGACCTAGTTTTATAATGATTATAGTATATTGAATTTGATGAATCATACTTTCATGAATAACTATTATTAGCAATAAAATTTAGACATAGAAAGTTTTATTAAGAATTCCACTGTTTTATCTGCAACAACCTAATATTATAAGATTATAAACTTAGTAAAAAGTATCATTAGAAAACAAATACAGAGAAAAATATTTCTTTTATGTACATGATCAATTAATTAAAAGATTTAAAATCAAAAAACCAGCCGAGCATGACACAATGGGACAAGCTGAATAATGTGGTGCTACGAAAATTTAGTGCAACGTGGCCCCCGCAGATTCAGCTGACCCCAATGTGAAAGTTAGCAGATGTGTTAGCAATGCATATAAGCAAAAGCTCAACCAACATGGTATTTTAAGTAATTATTTTCAAAGGTTATTTACATGGTTAAACAAAGATGATTACATAAAAATAATCCACTAACCTTAAAAAACATGCAAATTATTTAAATGTTTGTGGGATAAATCAACAATTAGTTCTACAAAAATATATCTCCAATACTTCAGAAATGTATAAATTAAAATTAATAACAATTTTTAAGATATGTAATATAAATTAGTGAAAATAGAATATAAGATTAAATATAAGATACATATTTGTTAAACATATATACAAATATTTCATTGACATTCAAGTAATCAAACTTAATTCTAAAACTAATTAAAAGCTACATTGCTGTGTATGAGATGATTGGAAATTTCTACCATTTGTCATCAAGTTATACTGACTTTCTTTATTTATATAAATGCTTATG
>NW_017100242.1:3205180-3208624 GCF_001263275.1 Habropoda laboriosa
TAATTTGTGATATATTTAATAAATTTCTAAATATACTGAAGTGTATTCTTCTTACCCACATATTAATAATTTCAAATTGTTATTAAAAATATTATATACTTATGTCAATATTATGTATTCATTTTGTAGTTAATATAATATCCCGGAATAAGGTATACATTAAGATAAGGAATCCAGATTTTTATATTTGAATATTACAATCGACGTACGTCTCAAGACGAATTTTTTTAAGTGCCACGAGCTTCCCAGTTAACTTATCTTTGGCTTTGTAAACCACCCCATAGGTCCCTTCCCCTATTTTTTCAATCTTGACGAAGTTGTCCATAACCTCAACGTCACGTTCGACGTTGTCACTCTTATTTTGACACTCCGTCGTAGTTGCCAACTTTTTACCACCGTTTCGAAATTTTTTGAAATTTTATATCAATAATACGTCGACAGACAATGCCGACGATTAATAAACAACTTTCTAGCAGCCGTTTTATCAAAATTCTTTGTTTATCAACACCGAACGAACACCTGACATGCCTGTTTCATAGTAGCCATATTTGTTAGAAAGGTTTAGAACAATCGATTCGAGACATCGATGAAACTAAACGATTGATCGCTTTATTCAATAACGTAACAGGTGAATGAACTTGATAAAAACCTTCGGTTCAGCGTTCGTACAGTATATTATTACGTAACTTATCAACTATTAATAACAATCATAAATTTTGATGCTTAATATAACTATTAAATGAGCTAGAGTTTAACGTGACATCAAAGATACTGTATTAATGTAAATACTTCTATTATTTGTTTATCAGTAAGATAGAAACAATAATTGTTAATCTGTCTGAATGTAAATTTAAATACGCTTTAATGCATTAACACAAACTAGGTATAAAATAGATTTATTATTCAATGGATATTTGTCTCGCATAATTTTGGAACACGTGAGTTCCATTATCCTTTTCGTGTCGTTTCTAGTATTACCACAGACGAAGTCCCCGTCTATAATTCTAAGTTATTGAAACTTCATAATTTTTATTATTTTTTTAATTTCTATTTTTATTTCAATGTGCAGTAGGGAATTTGAGTAATGTAGAATTTTTTGGTTGATTTGTGTAATTAATTTTTGTATAATTCTTATTGGAAAGTGATGATGTACTATCAGCAGTCGCCTTTACCACAAAAAATAACTCGTCGAGGTATTAAGCAATACAGAAATGAGTTAGACAAGGAAAACAATAGAGATAGACAAAGACAGAAAAATGACGGGCGCGACTAGCGCCATCTCGCGTTTGGTGATGCGAACTACGATTTTCTAATAGGAATACAGAATATAAACAGAGGTATTAGACAAGGAAAGCACTAGGGTGCGACAAGGATAGAGAGAAAACGTTTCCTATTGGTTGGCGAGCCGCCTTATTCCGCTTTCCAGGCCCAAGTCACGTCAGTCGGTGAAAAATCGTTAATAACTCATTATTTACGATGAATTTGTGAACTTTTAGTATTGAAGAATGTAGTGTGGACCTTTAGCAACTTTCTCATATAATTTTTAATGCACTAGACCCCTTCAATAATTAGTTATTAACAATTATTTTGCGGAGTGTGGGCAGCGATACCGCACATTTTTCTGGTTTTTCATTAATTTCGTTGCTTTATACATATAATTTATGCACTTTTATACATGTGTTAGAAAGGCTATTCCTTTGGCTAGTTTCCCGTATAAATTTTATTACCATTGCGACAGTAGTTTACGAGTTATTAGACATTATATGGGAGAATCCTCCGCCTTCCAAGTGTTAAATCATGTCGGCCGGTGAAAAATCGTTAATAACTCATTATTTACGATGATTTTGTGAACTTTTAGAATTGAAGAATGTAGTACGAACCCCTAGCAACTTTCACATATCATTTTCAGTGCTCTAAACCCTTTCCATAATTAGTTATTAGCGATTTTAATACGGGAAGTCGGGAACGATACCGCATACCGTCAGATACCTTTACGATTTTTCAATAATTTCATAGCTTTCTGCTAAATTCTCATGCAACTAACTATATGTGTTTGAAAGACAATTCTCTTAGCTATATTATCATATAATTTTTATTAACATATCGCTTGTGGTTTAGAAGGTATTAAAAATTACATGGGAGAAACTCCTATTCGTCGTATTCAAGTATAATCAACTCTTACAAACAATTATTAATATCTAATAAAGTACATGACGTACGATTGTAAAAATTATTGGAGAATGTAGATAAAGGTCTGTACTATATTCTACATATTCGTAAGTGAACAATTGATCATTCGTATTCGTGAAAATGACGGAAATCCTGTACGCTTGACTGCGACGAGCGTAGTACTCACCCAAATAATGTTTAATATCTCGCGAACTATGAAGAATATGTTAATGAAAATATAACGAGAAACTAGATAAAGGAATAACCTTTCGAACGCATGTATAAAAGTGCATCAACTACTTATATAAAGTAACGAAATTAATGAAAAACCAGAAGAATGTACTGTATCGCTGCAAACACTCCGCACAATAATTGTTAATAACTAATTATTTAACAGGTCTAGTGCATTAAAAATTATATGAGAAAGTTGCTAAAAGTCCACACTTCATTCTTCAATACTAAAAGTTCACATATTCATCGTAAATAATGAGTTATTAACGATTTTTCACCGGCCGACGTGATTAAGGCCTGGAAGGTGGAACATGGCGGCTCGCCAGCCAATAGGAAACGGTTTCTCTCTATCCTTGTCGCACACTGGTGCTTTCCTTGTCTAATACCTCTGTTTATATTCTGTGTTCCTATTAAAAAATCGTAGTTCGCGTCACCAGACGCGAGATGGTGTTAGTCATTTCGCCATTTTTTTTCTGTCCTTGTCTTTCTCTATTGCTTTCCTTGTCTGACACACGGTAATATAGCTATCCTTGTTTATCTATATATCTTTCTTTGTTTAACTCATTGCTTTAGTGCTATCCTTGTCCTCCCTTATTCCTTTTCTTGTATATCTTAGTTCTCTACTGCTATTCGTGCCTTACTAAACACCAGAAAAAGTTAATAGTTTTCTTTTAACAAGGCAGCTTTAATAACCCGAAAATTTCGATTTTTCTTTAAACTTTGCAAGTTTGTTGTAAACATCAATAGAAATATCACGCAATTTGTTTTATTATTTTTTGGTTCTTCAGGGTGAAAACACCCCTTAAAGGTTAATGTGTGTTTTCCTATTCTTCTATACTTGAAAACTATAGTAGATAAAGAAAAATCGTTAATACGAAACTTTAATGATTTTTTATGCCTCTATAAAACTGTATAATGAAATTGTTAAAATTTGCTATTTAAATAAAAAAAATATCTTTTACCTCTTGTCTAGCAACCTTTAGCAGCTATTTTGTTACAAAGAAATAAATAAGGTAAATTGTTGCAAATGAAACTGATATCAGA
>NW_017100242.1:3208909-3221811 GCF_001263275.1 Habropoda laboriosa
AAATATATATGAAATATTTAATATATTTATTTATCAATAATAAATGTAAAATGTGCAAGACATGTATATGAAAAACACTTTTTTGCATAAATATCAACAGTCTGATAATAAGATAAAAGATTAAGTTTCAATGAAAATGTTGAAGCATAACATTAATTATGCTTTAATTATTAGATATTATTATCGTTTTGCTCAAATTTAAAATTAATAAAAAAACTAATATTCAGTTTAAAAGCATGCATAATTTAAAGGCATACATACTTCATCAAGATGTTTATTTTGTTATGCAATATCCAATCAGTATTTCAAGTGTAATATATTATTCCGTTTTTTTTTTAATTTAAAATTTAAATCAACCGTAAAATAAACTTATATGATTAACGAGTATTTTATTAAATTTCTGATGATTTATTACTAATGTGATGATGTTATTATAATTTATTATAGGGTCTTGTAGAATAATTCAATAGTTTTAATGACAATATTTTTGAACCACATTGTACATAATATTTAGGCATACAATCTAAACATTTTTATAATGAGAGAAGAAAATATAAAAATTATAGGAAGCAGGTCATAAATATAAAGTTAGCAACGTGATGATTATGATATTATTATAATATATACGGCAGTATTATAATAATACGTGAAGATGTACGATTCCTATGTGTAATATCTTAATTATCGCACCTTATTTTAATTTTCATTTTAACAGGTTTAATATGTTTAATTCATTAAGCGAGATATCATTAATATTTTATGATTTGCAATGAAGATGCGTTTTTTCGTTACAATAACTTAATGAAAAGTAATTTGATCTAAATTTGTTTGATTAATTGAATAAAATTAAAGTTGTTATAAAAATTTCTATGTCATTACATAATCTACGATTAAGTAGTTTACAAAAATATACATGAATGTTATGAAAATGTTATTAGATATCGTAACGAAAAAAAATTTGATCAAATCAGATGAAATTAAAATACTTAGGGAAATAGTTTACATTTTGTCGAAGCATATTTACTACTAAATACTTTTTTAAGCTGTGTAGTTTATCGATAGGAAATAAATTTATTGATAATGATGGATGATACTTATAAAATTTTCTTTGTAAATAAACAAAATAAATATTGCAGAAACGCACTTGCATGAATATATCTAAGTATTAAGCTACAAGGCTTAGTACAATTGTTCTAATTGGATGACTAGAGCACACATTTCAACTGTTATTTGTTTAATCCATTCTAAAATCTATAACTGTTTACTTTCCAAATGTAGTGTTTTTTTTTTTTCGTTTAGCATTATAAACTGCGGTGAAAGACAAATAGTTCCTTGAGAATTGTATTATATGCAAGATGATGTTTGTATTGCAAAATTAAAATTAAGGTCTTTGGTTTCTAATAATTCAATACTCCTAAATTCAAACCAAAGTAAGTTAAATAGGAGAAAAGAATAAAGTTAGCTTTGATATTTAAACTACATGAATCATATTAATAAAAATAATTATGCTAAGAAACAACAGCTTTCTGGTGTGGATTTAATTGATTTCTGTAATATCTTGCTGTGAAAGCTGCAATCACCTGAAAAATGTAAATATATATGGTTTATGTTCAATCAATAATACATATTAATTTTTTAGTTTAGTAAAATGAGTACATATATTGAACCTCATAAGTGTGATATAATGTTACGTTGTACATAAAGTATGCGACCGACAAAAAATATTTCCTGGAATTTCGATGTATAAAATAAAGAATCACAACATGAAACCACCCACCATCTATTAGGAGGATCATATAAGGTGACAGAGGACATAACGATGGTGTTAGACTAGAGGAAAGCGCTAGGATTAGCTCGTGGATCTTTCTGATTCCTGTATCGCACGGTCAACCAAACACCAACAAACTGTAACGGTTATATAAGTTAAGACTTTCTACATAACATTGTTTATTTTCATAAAATGGAACAATTCACAAATGTAATGTAAGTTTTAAGCAGCATATCAAATTCTCACATTGCATATTTTATATGAATATGTGTTAAATAAATACGACACGAAATAATAATCTCTAGAATTTACCTCAGTGAAGCTGAAAAATAATCCTATACTGCCACATAATTTAAAAGCATAATCAATTGTGGATTGCAATTTTTGCATACATAATGGACATTCACAGTCTGTGTCTGTAGGATATTGACAACAATGTTTCTGAAAAATTGAAAGAAAGTAATAAAGAATTTTTAGTAGATATGTATAACTTAATGTGAGCATATTTAAATGACTTCCATGTTATTAATATAGTTACTATTTTTGAACTACATTACATTATACTTACATTCTTGCAAAATAACGAGCCTTGATCATCTGAAGTTGCGCTTACAGTTTCATTAAATCCACAACAATTAAAAGTATCTTCAACCTTTTCTCTTAAATGTGGTTCAACATTGTGTATTAACAGCAAGACAAGCGCAAGCAATACTGAATTGAATCAGGAATAACAGGAACAAAATAAGCATGTACTGTATAAATTCTGTTAAGAAATATATTAGAAACATATGATGCACAAAACGTTTGTTTTTTTAAATTATTAATGCAAACTTCAAATTTTGGTATGTTTAATTATATATATGTTCCATTTTACAAAAAGGGAACATACTTACTCCATAGGTATATAATAATTAACAGAAGCAATAAATGCTTGCAATATAAAATGATAATGTTATATTGAAGTTTTCCTAAATATAAATGATTAAAAGTATATAAAATATCTGTTATATATAATATGCAGGATGCCCAATGCAACATGGACAAGCTGTATTTAAAATGGTTAGAGGTAGAAAAAATGTTATAAAGGAAAGAGATATTGCATATCCCTATATTAATTTTATGCACTTGTCACGATTTGAAAACTGCAATTGTAGCTTTTCCTTCATTAGAACTCTGTGCTTTTAGGAGGTACTGTTTCATGCAGTTTTTCATTCTCTACAAAAATACATATAAGTAATTACATACGTATAATAGTTCAATGAAAAGTATTATTCAACTTTACACGTTTGTAAAAGGATACAAAGAACAGTAGAACTTGATGGTGTTTAGCAGCACCAATTAGACCAAGTATGGAAATAAGTATCAAAATAACCCCACATACTAAAATACCTCCAATTATAGGAAGATTTGTAACTAATGCAGATGCTCTTCCATAAACAGCTACACCAATTAAGATAAACGCAACAACCTAAAATATTAACATATCATTTAATATAAAAATTTTCGAAATTTGAGAATACACCGGAGAAGAGTGAAATATTTGTAAACATACATACATTTTTCATGAATATTAAAAAAAAAAAAGAAACATCAATTGTACAAATTTATTGATATTATCCCATTCTTTTAATTTAAGTGAATTAACAAATTACAGTTGGTTACAACGGTATTAAAATATTCAAGTTTAATAAAACATTTGTTTAACTACAAATACGAAGAAACACTATGTTTAAACACCGGTGAAGAATATAAATAATTATTTTAGCTGTATTTGAAAAGTCAAATAAAAATACGATCACATTAAAACGTATTTGTTCGAAGTGGTACAAAGCACTCTATTTTCGGAAGTTCTGCTTACGATATAAAGGATGTTTAGCGCCGTCAATGCGTTTTTGGAGCACGTAAAGCCACCGCACATCTTTGTATATGGGTTTTGTTCTCTTAGCGTACTGCAACACTTGAGGATAGTTTATTGATTCGTTGAATCACAGTATCCTAAGAATTTCAGTACCTTCTTGCTAATACCACGAATTAATAAGAAAAATCCATATACATTGACTCGTTCAATGAATGAATACCTCACCACCCATTTACCGAAGGCAGACAATTTGCGACTGCTCCCTGCTATGTCTCGCATGCACTGGAACAATTCGATTTCTCGAAACATTACGCGCGAAATTTCAGAAATCCTATCCTTGATGAACGTAACGTACAATGTTCACGTAGATATAACAAAATATATACTGCTTTGTGTTAACATTGTTGTTACGTGTTACATCCGGTATGATATTTTTATATGTATATTTAAAATTTCATTTCTTACTTAATGTAACTGTAAATTTGTAAATTAACTCGTAATTCTTAAGTAAATCAATCATTATTTCAAGAGTATATCATTTAAATGTAAGCAGTGAAATTAATCACGATAATACAACACTTGGGAAAATATAAGATAAAACGATCGAACGTGTAATTACAAACTAAATTAATTTATTTTTCTTTTAAGTAAAAAAAAGAAATATCGTTAGTAGAAATATCAAGAGCTCGAATAATTTGTACAAATGTATTTACTTTTATCGAAATTTGCCAAATTTTACGTTAACTCGATGAGTTTGAATCGAAGTGAAAAATTTCACGTATAATGCTCTTCTTGCTTCCGAGAAGTGTTTAGCTTCTGGCACAAAAAACATAAGTATCATAAAAGTTCCGTCGATGTCACGTGTGGAGGTTAAATATACGTCGCGTAGAATTGAAATTCAGCGTCAGAGATAACGTACACAGGTGTGTTATTTGCTTGTTAAACAGGAAACTTCTACAAAGTTTTCAGGTGTTATTTAAATTTTAGTTATATTATTATTCAACGTAACAAAAATTTCAAACGTTACAATTTATATATACGACAACGGTAATTCATTCGTGAGTTTAAATATTTGGCACTTGCACATGCAAATTGAAGGTACTAGGAGCGAATTTATCAACACTGTTAAAATTACAAGAATTACAAATTAAAATTACAAAAAAGGATATACAGACACAGGCGAATACTTTTATACTTTTCAGGCGAATGTTTTACTAACACAGCAAGGTAGCAAACGTGAATGAAAATACTAAAAGTAAATTATAAAAAATAAATAAGTATTTGCAACAACGCTAAATTTAATAAATCTCGCTAGGTGAGATATTTTTAACGGTAGACACCAATTGTTCAAATTTACTTTTCCTGATACGCGATATCTTTCACGAGAATTTTTCCGTGAAAGTCGTTCTCTCGTAAAACTGTTTGAAAAGATTTAGAACGATGTTTATCAAGACAGTTAGGTTTTGCAAGGTTTCAAGCTTTTCTCCTGCTATAAGTTGCTTCTTCGAGTAACTTGTGTAACCTTCGTTTTTTTAGAATGTTTTAACTTTTCATTTCTGCGGTTGTAAGTGTTGTAATGACGTGAAAATTTGGCTTTATTAAAAAAGTATACATATTTTCGTTACAAAATTATAAGTATAACTTTTTATATCTGCGTACCTTCCATGTCTTAGATTAATAAAGTAATATATCTGATCGTTATCCAAAGTTGCTAATGTTTCTACTTAATGTAATAAACAGTTATTAACGTATATAATCGTACTATAAATATTACACACATTAATTTACAATCTGATACCTCTGAAATTTCTGAAATTCTTTTTCTCTCGTGTTCCATTCATGTTTTCTTTATTTTCTTCTTTTTATCTCTGTATTTCGAAAATATATGATTACCAACTTTTCTAATATCTTTGGAATTCTTTTTCACCTTTCTCCCTTTTTCTCTCATGTTCCATTCATGTTTTCTTTATTTTCTTCTTTTTATCTCTGTATTTCGAAAATATATGATTACCAACATTTCTAATATCTTTGGAATTCCTTTTCACCTTTCTCCCTTTTTCTCTCGTGTTCCATTAATGTTTTCTTCACTTCCTTCTTTTTTTTATTTTTGCATTTCGAAAACATATAATTATCAACTTTTCTAACATTTCTGGAATTCTTTCTCGCCTTTTCCACCGTTTCCCTCGTGTTCCATTAATGTTTTCTTCGCCTTCCTCTTTTATTATTTCCGTATTTTGAAAAAATCATCAATGACTTCTTTAAGTCACAGAGTGGGGTTTGTACAAGATTCGATAGTGATAACAGAGGAGGTGATAAACCGACATACAAAACATAGTATATCGTGATCAAGCTTCCATTCTGCCTATAATGTGGTGAAAAGAGGAACGCCAGCGTGAAATCGTTGTTTTTCCTGGTGGCATCGTTACGTTTCATCGCTATCTCTGTAAGCATCACATCAACTCTAACTTATCGTTAATCAAATTTGCAAAAGCAAATTTTTCACTCTCTATGAACTCGTACGTTTCTACTTCAATTCGAGTACTATGAAATAATGTTTCAATTATTTATACGAAAGTTTATTTTTCGTGTAAATATTTCTGTGCAAAATTTCACACACACAGTTTACACGAGAAATTTCCGGGAAATTCTTATTTTTATCTCTTATTAACTTGATGCAAAAAATTGAAGAAATAATTATTTCTGCAATTAGAATAATTGTAGTAATTTCGTGTAATATTCGTTCGATATTATAGTCCGTGAAAGAAGAAATAAGAAAGATGGATAAATCGCTCGTTAAGAGGTGGCCGCAGTATTTAGCAGCGATTACAGGTAATTTTCAATCGTTATTAGGAGATTATTATACACAGATATATTATTTTCAACGAGCTTTTAACTATATATGTTAATTATTTTATTATTCGACGTATTTGAAAGGTGATTAAAATATACGAAACGTAGTACAATTTTAACAAATGTTAAGTTTCAGAGACTAGAAATGAAAAGTACTTAATGTGAAAAATTTTCAATTATTAACGAATGAAAAGTGGGTTCTTTAGTATCTGTGTCTATTCTGTCAAAGAAAAGCTAACACGAAGAGCACATATTTTTGAGGTAACCAATTTCTATCAGTTTTTGAACAATCACAGTGTTGTTACCTATTGGCATTTTTGTGGCAAAAAGTAGGACGTTCACCTCGCATATTTTTGAAAAATTGAGTCTTAAAGTTTGAATATAGATTTAAGATTGTTGAAGCTCGAATTCAATCGCCAGTGCTACTGTTTTAAATTTACAAAAGTTACAATCAATATTGAAATTTATCTAGTACAAATAAGTAATTCGCACAGAATGACAGAATTATAAAGACACAAAATAATTGATTATTCGAAAGCTCGGTGTCCCCTAAAACCCGGATCTCTTTAACACTTTAAAATGTTCAAAATTCTTCGATAAGTTATCTCTAAACCAAACTGTTCATATTGCAACAATACGCTTTTTATTTAACGCATATACTGCAAAACACTCGCAGCTTCCAATAATCCAAAAAAACACGCGTTCTAATAACGTGTCAGGTTAATAAAAAGTTAATTCCCCAGTAAAAATCTTATTTCCCTAAATAAGAAAAAGAGAAATTAAATTCTCAAAAGTATGTGTTCCCCTCAAAAGGCAATATTTTTTAAAGCACACATTGTACCAAGCTCCAAGACAAATAATCTTCACGATAAATCCTCAGAGATAACGGAATAAAATCAGATTGCACGTCTCGCACTTACGCCTATCTTTACCTGAGCTTATTAATTGATTAAATCACGATAAATCCTCAGAGATAACGGAATAAAATCAGATTGCACGTCTCGCACTTACGCCTATCTTTACCTGAGCTTATTAATTGATTAAATCACTATTAGTTCTTGAGATAAGTCGTCGACGTTCTATATTTAAAACGTAATCTGGATAAAATATAAATAACATACGTAGTTAAAAATCTCAACTCGATGTTTCTATTAGCTCCACCAAAACTCCACCAAAACGAAACATTTCTATCTAAAACAATTTCCACAACGTGTAATACACTTTAGCTAATAAATTAGCAAAGCGTGAACTTTCAGTATGACCTAATATCTTCACGTTGTCACACATGCGACATACTTTTTTCTCATTTAGCCACCTTATCAATGGCAATGTCGGGCTCTCACATAGGCTGGACGTCCCCGATATTACCAAAATTGAAATCTCCAGACTCCCACGTGCTGATTACCTCGGACGACGCATCCTGGATCGCTTCGATGGCTCTCCTCGGCTCTGTACCTGGCAATTTCCTCGCAGCTTTCATCGTAGATTGGCTGGGCCGTAAAATTTGCCTCCTGATAGCAGGAGTACCGTTGACCGTTAGCTGGATCTTGATCATCGTCGCCTGGCACCCTTACGTCCTCTACATCTCCAGATTTATCAGCGGCCTTGGAGTTGGCCTAGCCTACGTCGTTTGCCCTATGTACATCGGTGAGATCGCCGACAAAGATATCAGAGGATCCCTCGGGTCTTTCATCAAGTTGATGGTAACTTTCGGCGAATTGTACTCTCACGCGATCGGTCCATTCGTGTCGTACAATTGTCTAGCTTACAGCTGTGCTGTAATACCTGTACTGTTCTTCCTGACGTTCACCTGGATGCCGGAATCACCTTACTATCTGTTGATGAAGAATCGCGAGACTAAAGCGATGAGCAGTCTGAAATGTCTCAAGAGATACGCGACGGAGGAACAATTGGAGGAAGACCTGCAACAAATGCAGAAAACCGTGATTCGCGATCTCACCGATAAAGGACACATTTGGGATCTATTCGATATTCCGGGCAACAGAAAGGCTGTGTTGATCAGTTTCGGTCTTCAATTGGTCCTGCAATTCAGCGGCCTGGCTGCTATAGAGTCTTACACTCAGGAAATCCTCGAAGAAGCTAACACCAGCTTATCTGCCGGCGTTGCGGTGATCGTTTTGAGCGTTCTTCAGTTGGTCGCCGGTGTCGGAGCTGCAGCTTTGGTTGACAACGTGGGAAGAAAACCGTTGCTTCTCGTGACAACTTTGCTGGGAGGGCTGTCTTTGGTCGTAGCTGGAGCATTTTATCTGTTGAAATTCTACATGTCCGTGGACATGGCTGGTTTCGGTTGGATTCTTCATGCCTCTATAATCTTCTACGAGTTGATTATGGCGTTAGGATTGAACCCGTTGTCTTACATGATGCTAGGAGAACTTTTCCCGACTAACATTAAAGGAGTTGCCGTTTCCATGGCGAATCTGTGGGCCTCTCTGTTGGCATTTATCGTCTCGAAGATGTATCAGGTTGTTTCCGATTCTTGCGGAGTTTACACGTCTTTCGGTTGGTTCGCGGCTAGCTGCTTCCTCGGAATTATCTTCATTATCTTCATGGTCCCGGAAACGAAGGGAAAGTCGCTGTTGGAGATTCAGGAGGAGCTGAATTGTAAGAAGAAGAAACAGCCGAAGAGTATGAAAGAAATTCACGTGAGTACGATAGTTTAGAACGTGTTCGATATGAAACAATGGAAGATGAATCGATTCGAATCGACGAAACATTGTTCTGATCGTATTTACTTAAGTACACAGAATTTCACTCGGGAATAAGTGTGATTATCGCGATATAATCTTTGGGAAATTAATCGAATGTAACCTTTCGCATAGATACGCATCTTTGTTACCAAAATAATCGTTAATGGAATATTGTTCGATTGCTTTGATGTTCTTTTAAGTGAACGTTTGCAATTTGAAATGTGAAAAGAGCGCGGATGGAACGGCGAAAGGAAACGTGCAACAAAGGGGAATTTTCTTTTATATTAATATCGTTTATCGTTGTTTTATGATATACTCATGTCGGATACACAGTTGAACAATTTCACGCTGTGCGATTTAATTGAAAATTTTAACAAATATTCGTAAGAAACAGTGAGCAATTGTTTCGACAGAAAACAAAATGAGAATCTCTGTGTAACTGTTTTTCTTTTAGCAGAACATCTTCTGCTTAGTCTGTGAAATGTACACGTATTTATCTTAATTGCGTTCACGTTAGCATGAATTGATTTCATTTTACAGTCGAGAAGAGACAAGGGCATTTGTTCAAATTTCGATCGAAGAGATTTTTCCCTAATGTCTCTAACACTGAAACGTAAAATGTTCTTAAATGACTATATCCCTTTGCATTTTGTCCTAGTAACTTAGATTGTAAGGTTTTAATTTTTAAGCGAGGGCCCTTATATTCCAATTTTGCTTCAGATAAGGTGATAAGACTGCTGGAGAGATTTTGTAATCAGATTTCGTCGTTGATTACGGTGAAACGTACACTCCCGTTCGTAAGTATTACGATACTTACCGAATGTGTAGTAAAAAAAAATTGTTAATATCCAAAAAAAAAATATTATTCAGTTTAGAATCTCGTAGTATTATACATATAAAAAGAATATATATAGTTTTACTGATGTATCGTCACTTTAATACTACTATTAGATAATTCGTACTTCATTTATAACTCCATTCGTAAGTTTAAAAAAATCTCTAATTTTTCTAATCTTTAACTTTCTTCCCTAATTTTCGTAAATTGAGATTCTCTGGATGAGAGTGTCAAAAGTTATATTTTCCTTGCAACTGTGTTATGTTAAAAATAGACAATTTCAACGTCATCTGGAAATATTAAAAGTGGAATCTTAAATTCTAAATTCTAAAATTTTTCATTTCAAAACTCCAATGATTTACTAATGAGTTTAAGATGTCTAATTGTAGTATTAAAGTGACGATACGATACTAAAATTGGCGAAGAAACGTAATTTCAATCATACAGTATTTTACTAATACTTATGAACAGCAGTGTACGTTCTTAAGTTCGTTTAATTAAAAAGTCATTCTCGTTAGTGACGGTAAACACAGATTTCTCACTTGCCCAAACAACGATAGAGAAATCATACAACATGCCAAAGGCAAGTAATATCAATAGAAGCAATTTTAACGAAAATTTAATACAAATTTTTATTACTCGCGATTTCTTCATGTTAACTTAGAGATTTGACCAAATTTTCAAATCTTTTCGAAATTTCTTAATTTTCAAATTTTCTTACAAAATTTCGATCCATCATTTCCATCATTTACCGAGAAAATACGACGAAATCTTGATCAAGGTAACTCGCATCACCGGAAGCAATTTTGATGAAGAATAATGCAAATATTTTCCACTCGCTATTTCTCGATGTTGATTTAACAATTTGACGAAATATCGAGAAACAGTGACGCGTGCATGTTAGTTAGGGCATCAAACTGTGTAAAGAGCAAACTCGCATGACCATCTTTTTTCCCTTTTAGGCAGGGTTGAACGTTGAGACTGATAGATTGTAAATTAATCGTAAATTATACATTTCTTCGTCGCCAAATGGTGTCATATAACAAAAAAAAAGCAAAAAAAAAAAAAAGTGTAAACTGTTATATACAATTACCGAAATTTTAATGACATTGTTCAATTCGTAGATTATCGTTACCGCACGAAGTCATGTAAAATATGAGATGAACAATGTTTATATTTAATTGCTTCGTATAATTTGGAAAGATCGCTAAATTGTACGATATGAATTTATTTCGTGTTACAAAAAGCATTCTATTAATCTACGAATTGAATGCAAACATTTTGACGTGTTCCTTGTGATAAGTTTGGCGATTAGGACCATCTTTTATCCCTTTCAGGCAGGGTGCAAGACAGATAATTAAAACAGTTACTTACGATTAAACGTTATCAAAGCGCGGCGCGTAATATCGCGAGTGCTTAAGAATCACGCGCACTAATGGCCCTGATACAAGATGGATTTAGATGAGCACCGTAGCATGACTAACTTTATTTATCCCTTTTAGGCAGGGTGAAACAGATTACTATAAGATTAGCTTCGGCGCAGAATATAATCGGCCCCGATTATTCCATATTATTAATAATGTTATTGAACAACAGAATATCTCGCGTATTGCGTTACATACTTACCAACATGATTCTATTAAACACGATTTAACAACTGTGTGATAAATCGATGTTAGTATTTAGTTAGAAATCAACGAATCAGGCAAATACAATTGAATGTCGCTTGTTGGATTAGCAAGGAATTTAAAAATTGGTGAAGATGAGTTAAGGATATGTAACGAATTTATACGATATTACGAAGCATAATGTACCTACTGTAAAATGTTTTTACTCTAATCTCACGTTTACGAAATTGCACGACTCTCTACAAGTCCCTTTTACGCAGGGTGCAAAACTCGAAATGTATTTCACACAAATTTCTACAATGTAGACGTTTGCAATTAACGTTGACAATAAAACGTTTCAAATGATAATGAAGTTGTCGATTTTTCTTTCCCTTCTGACTTTCATGTCACTCGTTAACATTTTTATTCTAGGAATTCTGGTTAATTATATTGGAAAAATGACTGTGTGTATGCAAATTTAATGTGACAAACTTGTATTTCATTGTTGTCGAATATTTATTTCATTTTTATACTATTCTCACTCTATTAGATTCTTGTTCCTCATTTTCTTCTCTTTTCTTTATTCATGATAAATTTATTTGCTGATTATTTTTATCGATGTATATATCATTCGAAAGCTCTTAATTTTATAAATATTTTCAGTCATCAATTTCTAAATTTCTATCTCAATTTTGATGTACATATAAGATTGTACAACATTTGAAGCACTCCAGTCACTGATGACCACCATGGCCATATCGAGGAAACAATCTAATGTTAATACATATTGAGTGATTAATTTAATTTCATAATATATCGCTTTGGATGAATTACAAAAACAAATTGCTAAAAAATTACATTAAGTAACCTGTACACATTATTCGTCGAATGTAGAGAGGGAGAGCCACCGTTTGGTTGCAAATTGTTTATCACATAGAGTCGGCCTACCTCCACGTAAAAAAAAAAAAATGTAGGGTCGATTCCACAAGTGTCAGTAAAATGTAGGGTCGATAGCAGCAGAAAAGCTGCTAAACAATTAGAATTAAATGTAACGATAGAAATTATTGCAATAATGCGTAATGCAATTGAAAAATTGAAAGAATCAAAAGAAAAAACGCGAATTCGTATCTTTCTCGATTCCACAATATAACAAAATTTTAATAAAATTCCCCAACGAGAATTGGCGACAAGCACAAGTTAAACGCGTAAAAATATTCAATAATAAACGAACTAGGGATGAAGCTATTATTTCAATACGCGATGCACTGACTCTAGT
>NW_017100242.1:3226155-3227658 GCF_001263275.1 Habropoda laboriosa
ATTTCACAACGAGAAAGTAATAAGATCGTTGAAACGTACTTATTTGTCAAAGAAACTTGTAAAAACGTATAAATTGTTATATGCAATGTTATAACAAATTGTCGGAAGTATAAATTTTTAATAAAATTGTGAAAATTGATAAATTATACCGTGTTACGATAGCGGAAATCTCCCGCGAAAATCTCCCGCGAAAATTTCCCGCCTGACCTAACGGACGATTTTGCTAATGACTTTGGGGAGAGGGTACCGCAGGTATATAAGGACCCGCCGATGTCCCGCGAATTTATTCACCCTTTATACTGGGCCCTAGACACTTCGCGGCAAATTAGTCTTAAAGGTTTTGAGATGTGAATAAGGTGGTCGAGGGCTACTAGCTAGCCTATGTCCACCGTATACACACTCTGCCTTCTCAAACTTACCATACACTAGCATTCTCAGTTATCGATACTTGGAAAATTACTATTAGACTTTCTTTAAATTAAACTAAATTGGTTCTGCATTTATTAATGCTTACGGACAAGTGCTATCAGACTTCGAATATTCTACTTCAAATTTTTATTTTTAAATAAATTTTAGTGAAATTCCAAGTATTGATATTTATCAGTAAATTATTATCAGAGTTTAAATACTCGACTTAAAATCATTTCGCGAATTATTAAAACTTTAAATAAACTACTTCCCACGAGATATTTAGAAATTAATTTGAGAGTTCAGGTAAATAAACATTCCAAGTTTAGTCATCGTCGTTCTTCGTACTTGTCGAATAGGGTGTCGATCTTAGGTTTGGATTTGAACGAATTTGATGTTTTTCTAATGAAATTTTTGACGTTTCAAGTATTTGTCGAAGTGAATTAAAAATTTTTGACCACGTTGCAACTAATTAAATACATTTTCGTTACAGCTGATTGATAATATTTACTTTTATTTGAATTTATTTAATGACTTGTCATTTTGTAAACTAATAATTCACAGCATTCCAAGGAATTGCATGATTTGCATGTTTAGTAGTTAGTTATATTATTGAATTTTATATTGTGTGCTGAAATGTGAGCTGATTTGCAACGAGTGCACTATACTCGTGCACTATGCCCACCCTTGATTAAACCGTCTCACTAGTTTATCGTAATTAACAATCTATTTTCGGAATTTATACGAGAATTTTTGAATTTTAGTAAATACTAGAGTCAGTGCATCGCGTATTGAAATAATAGCTTCATCCCTAGTTCGTTTATTATTGAATATTTTTACGCGTTTAACTTATGCTTCTTCCCGATTCTCGTCGCGTATTTTATTCAAATTTTCTTATATTCTAGAATCGAGAAAGATATGAATTCGCGTTTTTTCTTTTGATTCTTTAAATTTTTCAGTTGCATTATGCATTATTGCAATAATTTCTATGGTTACAATTAATTCTAATTGTTTAGCAGATTTTCTGCTGCTATCGACCCTACATTTTACTGACACTTGTGGAATCGACCCTACATTTTTTTTTTACGTGGAGGT
>NW_017100242.1:3227905-3271925 GCF_001263275.1 Habropoda laboriosa
GACTCTATGTAATGTAATACAGGGCGTCTGTTTTATCTCAATACAGTGAAATATCTAGCGTGACAGTGAACGTGTTAATAAGTAACTGTTGTTCAAATTATGTCGTGTTTGATGTCATTTTCATCAGAAAAATCTCATCAATATGTTAAGAAAAATTTCGGGATAAAAAAACGTAAAATTAAAAAAGTTGGTATTTAAATCTCTTGGTTGCCTCGACTCACGTTTCATCCTTATCTTTTATTCGCTGTCCTTGTCTACGTTCGGCAAACTAGAAAGGCTCGAAAACGTAGTCCCTGACTCTACGAGTGTCAAGTTTAGCTTCCTTGCGGTCTGACACTTGTGGAGAATATACTGTATATTGAAAACAGAGGAGAGAATAAGCGAAAATGATAATAAACAATGAAAAGCAAGTAGAAGGGAAAGAAACAACGTTGAAAAGGGAAAGCAAAAAATTAGAAATGTAAAATTCTTAAGTTAACTTAAAAAATCAATAATGCTAAAAAAAAAAAGAGAAAGAAAATGGTAATATCAAAAATATACCAAGTAGTAACAATAATAATAATGATTTTGACGTTAAAATGGGATGACATAAAATTTACCATCTACAACTTTGGGGGCGATTTTCACCCTTCCTCTGTGGACGATTGCCGGTATAAAAAAATACGTGTCGAACATTTTTTTCAGAGCTACAATATATCGAAGTTTCACGAAAATCGGCGATTAGTGTAAAAGTGTCCACCTTGGTGAATGATAAAGAATCATCATTATGAATTTTAACAATGATTCAGAGGATTTATCGTTCAATAACGTGTAACAACGAAAAGTAATAAAAATGCAAATGTGGACAACTAGCATGTATATTTTTTTCATTATAATAACCATTATACATAAATGTTATTACAATATAGAAACATAAATCTTAATATCTCATCCATTAATATCTTATAACATCATCAGTATGATACATATCCCATAGTCGACATTATTTATTATAATTTCTTCAGATAAATCATTCATCCTCTGTCCTGTTATTTAAGTACTCGTTTCTAGTTTTGGGATCGAGCGTGTTTAATTAAGAATACTTCCCTCGAATAAAATAACCTCTCGTAGCATGCAATTGCAATGAACAGGTTCAAATTCGTACTGTCTTAAATATGCATCAAGTACTCTATTTTTTCTTCTTCTCTTGGTATTAAGACCTCGAACACACATTCCGACTGATGATAATTAATCGGAAAATGTACGACGTGCCGCGCTACAATATATTTAATTAGAAGTTCTATACAGTGAGAGTTCTATACTCTAATTTCAAAAAAGAAAAAAAGATCAATTGCGAGGTTATAGCAATCTCTGTATCTTCTATTTAGCCATAATTTTCATCTTTTCAAAATTCATTTTCAAATATATATATTTTAAAAAAGGAGAGAATTTGCAACGAGATTAAAAAGAGACGAAATACAATCGGAATTATGGCTGTAAAAGAGAAAAACAGAAAAAGAAGAACATACAAATATTTCATATTTTGTATATAAATGATCAAAAAAATCACTTGCTTTCCATTACTTTTTAAGAATTATTTCACTTTCGAAAGGAAGACACAAGCGGGAGGAACAAAATGGGGTGAAAATTAATCACCTCGCAATTTAGAAGTAATTACAGACAGTTTCTTCCATCGTTCTCTTTTTGTAATTCACATTTTCCTCTACACATTACGTGACAGCATATACACACACACACGATCCAACTTACGTCATATTTTGATTGTCCAAGAAAAAGAATAACGTTCTATACAATTTAACTTCGATCATTTTTCTTTTCCACTTTTGGCACACACGCATTGTCTTTGTATAGCTTAAACTATATTTTTCTCTGCAAGATTATCGCAATTAATTTCTACATTGTTACAACTATTCTTGGCTTTGCCCTTCTTGTGAAGCCTTTTTTTTCTTTTCTCTGGAAACGTAGGAACAAGACATATAAAGGTGTATAAACATGTTCTTTCTTCGAATTTTAATTTTTGCCTGTTACATACTCGCACTAACTATTATATCTACAAAAAATAATTGAACAACATTTGTACTAAAACGCAACGCGACAGAAAATTCACCGATGGAAGGAAATCTTTCCGTTTCTCCAATTTCCCACTCGAAACGACGGTTTCTTCTAATTAATTCTAACTAATTATAATCGTATAACCAAATTACCGATGTGAATGTATTAAGAATATTATTTTGATTGAATTTCATTGGAGCAAGATCTAGATCGAGATATTCCTTAATTTCAACGTTAAGTTAAAATTCTCGAGGGAGAAATTTCTTAATGGCTACAAGTTCCTACGTCATACCGAGCGCACAATTTAATCCGCATCGAGTATATGTGACGAATTAGGAGTGTATTATCAGCTCCTTTTTTAATCATAGATTCATACTCGTTGGAAGAAAAATACTAAACGGCAAAGAGATCTCGCATTAGGCCAAATAGTCCGCGTTCGCGTTTCTCTTTTAACCGAGAATGTTAAGAGGGTGTTAAACGGATTCATTTACGCACAAATCATTTACAGGCACATACACACACGCGTTGCATGTCACAAGCGGTGCAATGTTAAATACGTAGATAAAGCTTCGGCTCTGTTGGAGGAAACTGTTGATAGCAACGTTGGAGATGCTGTTTGTGGTGCATAATGTGATTGTGAAACACGATAGACGCATAAGAAGATACTCTAAATAATTGAATTAAAGATTTAACGTGTCAAATTTAGAAATTCGTTTCATTTTCAAATTAACGTTCCACGAGACCAGGCACAACAAAGGCACTCTTCAAAAAATAATTAAGTATTTTCGTGTAAGCAGAAAGCGTCAATAATGTCGTGATAGTATCATAAAAGTAATTTGTATTCGTTTATTTTTGCAAACTAATCCAAGGCTCTGCACAAATTTTCCGATGTGAAATGTGAGAAAGGACAAGGAGGAAATCGTTACAGTGTGATAGAAAGTTAGTATAAGGGAAATCATGAAGGAAGTACCTACTGAAAGTGTTAACTTTGTATAAATGTTATGAAACGTGTTTCTACAACCAATTATTCATAGTGCAGAATCTAAAGGACGAGTAGTGAGTCACCTAAGCTTAGAATCTCAAACTTCTCTGTTAGTTTTAATACTCTGTAGCAAATATGAAACAGAAAAATATTTTTTATAAAAAAGTAAATATCATGACAAAGAAGATACTCTCTCAAGAGTATTTACCAAGATTTCAAGTTTGTCAAGTTTGTATTCTGTTTCAGAGTTTGTACAATGAAGGGGTGACAACCGATCGTTAAAGGTATTTCAGGTTACTATTGTACAAATCGACAGAAAATTCTAGAGTAGAGTCGTTTATAGAGTTTAGTTTTCAGTGAAATTATTTCTTATGCGTCTTTCCATAATATTTCTGCGTATTCAGTTTCTATTGCATAATAATAGCTCCATGATGAGAATAAAATGAAATTTTTGTCTGTTTGTAACGTCCAAACTGTTCTGAACGAATCGAAATAGAAAAAGAAAAAAAAAATGAGATTCACACTTCTTTTGGAAAATACGCGATGAATACTTGCGGCTCGTTGCCCTATTAGACATAGTGAGAATGCTGTGTCTTGAGAATGCCGACCAAAAAGTATGAACGAACGATCTACCATTATAATAGTACTCTACATGTATTTAATAGTATCAAGTATATACCAGTGATTCTATTTCACTGTCGTAACAATGTTTATTCCTCGAAGTGACAAATTGCAATAGGTTTGTGACGTTCTTCACCCGTTGCCATTTACAATATCGATTTTTATATGAAGAAGAACAGATAAAATCTTCTTACGGAATTAGTAATTTCTCGTTTTGCAAGATGTACACAATATTATTTATTTAAATAGCCTCGGTTAAAATTTAGAATCAATTGCATGCATTGTGGATTGATAGGTGTTATCTGTATACAGGGTGGAGCAGAAAGAAAAAATTATCACTTTAAACACCTGACGAATCAAGAATGTAAACATTTTACGAATAGAAGTTTCCCGTCGAGCTGAAGAGATGCAGAGATCATCCCTATTTCTTCAACGACATGCCATACTTTTTTATTTATTTATAATACTAACAATACTTTTGAGAAATATGGTAATTGAATATTTAATAGAAACTTTACAATTTCTTTCCTTTTTTAATTATTATTATCATTGTTATCATTCTATGGCTCGCAGAATTTCATCGAATGTTGAAGAGATTGGACAACGGTGCACTTTGAAAGTATGGCATACAAATTTGTTGAAAAGATATAAACGGAAGTGCAAATTAATAAATATGATAGAAGTAAATAAAAAGTTAGAATTTTTTGTATTTATTAAAAAGGAAGTGAACGAAGCTATTTAAATGAACGGTACTGTCTCTAATTCTACACTGGAGCATGTCGACGAGTAGGGTCGACGATAGATTGTGCGACGCAAATACAATTTCGAGAGCTTCGGTAATACCTTACGAATCGGCCGCTGTTCTATGCAACGTTTTCTTTTTTAAAGAGTGTCACATTTTACAAATTTTCACCTATTTCATTTATCTGTTATCAATTTGAATAGAAAACGTCAGGATACATGTTCAGGGAATGTTATCTGAAACGAGAGGACAAAGTTAGATAGATGAAACTTTAACCGCGTTGAATTTTTAAACCCTTTAATAATTCGATACGAAGCATTTGATAAAATCTTAATATCGATTAGAATTGAGAATGAAATGATTATTTATTACCCAGATGGTTACCGATAATAAAGGAATCGATATCACTAATGTAAAGCAAATGGTGAATTTTAAATATTTATTCGAATCGAGATAAGTATTTATTTATTTAATAAGGTAAAGAAAGGTAAGTGATCTGTGAAATAAAAATTCTTGAAAAGTATGTACGTATAATTAGAATATGAATTATCGTCAGCTTTATCTGAAACATTGATAACGATCCATGATACTTATCACAAAGTTGATAGAAGATTGCAATACGTAATGTAATATTTATTTTACAATACTACAGAAGAAGACAATGAATTTGTACCATTTTTTCATTTTATAAAAACGAAATTTTTAGAAATTTTAAATTTTATAAAAAGAAAATATGAGAAAACTGATGTAGATTGGAGAACATTCCCCGAATACGACCGTAAGTTTCGAAGAACCTCGCGACACAAGTTTCGATCTTTCTGTCCCCTGAGAAGAAGAGTAACGTTTCTTGAGGACGGCTGCCTTTAGAATAATAAGAGAAATAGTGTACTAGCAAAAATTGATAATCCGTCATAAAAGACAAGAATTGACAAGATAGAAATTGGTCGAGTATCGATGGACAAGACGATTCATTTATCGAATTATATACTCCATTAACGGTTTTACAGTAATTTACTAATGCGACTAGATATTTATGTAACGTTATACCGTTAACCTTTAGTAACGCGTATTAATATTTCCATTCAATATTACAAATGTACGTATCAATTATAACCTAGCAAACATTATCTTTTAAGGCTCGTTCATATTTCAACACGGATGTATTTAACACTTTTTTTTTTTCATCTTCATCTTCTTCTTCTTCTTCGTACAACAGATTACACGTGTTACAATTTCACTGGGCTTACTATTATTATTTTCATCAATAGATAATGTAATATTGAAAAAACACTTTGTTAATCGCGTGTGAGTGTGCGCGCGCGTGTGTGTGTGCAGGGTGTTAAAATAAGAGCTGCCCACTTTGAAGGCGTGCAGTACTTGCTGGACTGAGTGAAAAATTGTCGAAGATAATGGCGATTCGTTTTTGTTCTGATAACAGAAGTGATTGATTTCTTTCACTTAACGAATGGAGTTTGAAGATCAATTGAGATATAGCGTCTAGCCAACATATTATCTCTTCTACTGGAGGATGTTTAACTTAAAGAAAGTATGATTTATCTAAAGACTGAGTTTCGTTTCATTTGTGCTCTTGTTTAGGCAGTAATTAAAGCCCAATCGCAGTTTAACTCCGTTAAATTTTGTCAAGAATTGTGTTAAAAGATTCGAGTATTTTGCATTGCTATTCATTTGCATTTGCAAAGCATAAATAACGAAGTGAAAGTTACACTAAAATAAAATTGACTTTTGAATTGTATTTGTCGAGTGAAAAAGGCAAACCACTTGTGCTGTTAAAATAGAAAATTGTCTGTAACTCCAACGATACGAATTTTTCAACCTTTTTTTTACACAGTTCAACGAGTACTACTTCCTCCTAAAGTGAGTAATCCTCCTTTTTTTTTAAACACCCTGTATGTATATTCGAATTAATTATCTGCTCGAGTTGAGCGAATTTACAAGCGTTACATATTTTTCGCACGTATTGAATCTAAATACGTGTTGGATCGATTCTTTTCGAATTCAAAAAGCTTTTTACTCTTTTACGCTAAATTATCGACGAAGTTCTCTTTAAACAGATTCTCGTTTAACATCGTTTCGATCCGTTGTTTCGACGATTAATCAATAATTATTAATATTTCATAACTTTCTCCACTTTTCCACATTTTTGTTGGCAAAATCTACATACATTTTGTTTATATTAAATTAGCTGTGAAAGGCGAGGTCGCAGAAACTACGGATTATACAGTTAAATGACAAAAAACTACTTGTCGATGATCATCCATTCGATCGCGACACTAAATTTGAAATGGAGATGAAAGATGACATGGACCAATTTTCCTGAACAATACACTTTGCGATGAAGCTGTTTTTTTTTTTTGTTTTTTTCGTTTTCAGCGATAAGTTGCCGATGTTGATACGCGTCTTGTAGGCAAAGTAGTTCGTTAAATGAACTAAAACGAAATGAAACAGTTCTATGTACAAATAACAAACTTCTTATCGATTAAAGCATTACGCGTATTTAACTCAATCTCGATTGTATACAGGGTGGTGCAAAAACTTTGTCCGCCTGGAATATACTTGCGTTACTTGTAATAATATGAAAAAAATGTTATGTACAAAACTTGCACGATATGGACATTAACAAGAATATTGTCACGATTATTACGAAAAAATTATCTCGATAACATTTTTATATAATTATTTACAGCACTCGACTTCGCATACATCTACCCACATTTTCGAATATTTTCAAAGACACTTGCTGAAGGAAGTGAGCTCCTTGATTCAAGTATGAATTGACGTCAGAAGGAAGGTATAATTAGAGTTAACTATATTTTTTTCTTCGCACGATATAAAATTTCTATTTCACTGAACTGAAAGTTACATCTTTTTCAACAAAGTTGCATTATTATTTTTACAGTTGACGAGTTTCATTGGTGAAACTGTGCGAATTATGGAATTTTGTAAATCGTGACAGTGTTCTTCTTAACATGCAAAATCTCGTTTGGATTCTTTTTTTCTCGTAAAATGATACCTAGCGTAGTATAAACCTTTGATCGATGCCACTTTGTATTTTACAAACAATTGACAACAACAATTATTCTGACTACTCTTCTAACGATTGACGCCTAATAACAGTTAGTCCGAATGACTTTTATGCGTAAGCAGCTAACGAAGTGCGGAAACAAACAAGTATTTCCTTGGGAAAAAGAATCGAATAATTATTTTAATAACTATTTGTTACGTTAGTTTCCTTCGAAGTGGAAGACTCTTGTAAAAAAAGAAATTAATAGTTTAAAAAACCTGACAGATAAATTTCTAATTTTATTTCCCAGTAATTAATCGTTCAGTACCAATTACGAAAGTATTTACTTCAATAATTATCGACTAAAATTAATCTCAATAATTTTTTCTCACAATATAAAGATATAGCCTGCAATGAATTACACTTTGTATACATTCAAGTGTAAAATAAAAGGAAAATTATTATCTTTCAAAGATACTGACGTTTCCACTTCTTTTTCCAACAAGGAGACAAAATTGAATTTCGTGAATGTCTTTTAAACATTTTCTCTTCGTTGTCCGGTGTACGGTGTACAATCAATCCTCAAATGATTATTTCACGAAACGAACTGTGTTTCATGCTTCGAAAATGAACGTGCAACAGCTCAAACTTTCTGTCCCATAACAAAGCTCGTACGATTATCGAGATGGCCGCACCAACAGCAATAACAAACCTAATAAAAGCAATATCAACGAATTGTACACAATCTTACGTATTTCCTTTCTTTCTCTCTCCACGCAATTATATACTTCCTCGTTCCTTCCGAGAATATCCTTCAAACTATATAATGCAACGAAGAAGAGAAGTTGAACGTACCTTCGGAATATTCGGGATAAAATTATAACATCGATTCCATCTTGTTACAGACCTAGTTCAAACTTCCTCTACTATCGACAAATTAAGCTACGTGTACCGCGACGAAATTGACAAATTAAACTCGATCATTCCCTCCCGGTGTATATCTTAACGATCGTCGACGAAAAAATTTTCTCCAATCGCTGTTACTTTTCTACCGGTTCTTTCTCGCGTACCTTCTCTTCCCGTCTCTTCTTTTGCGAACGTTCTTCTTCGAAAGGCTCGTTCGAGCCGGCCATTTTTGCTGCCGTGGCACGCCTTTCTATGGAGGTACTGTTGAATTTTCGGCTACGAAGACTCTGTTCAGAGAATTCAATAATTCCTCGTTTTCTCTGCGCACTGAAAGAATTAGAAGTCTCTGGTTAATTGTCGATTATTTACGTCCACGAGGAAACATAGAGCGAAATCAGATATCGAGTTAAGTTTTACCGAAGCGACGACGAAACTGGCCCATTCGTAGGGGAAATGAAACGAACACACAGTAAATAATAGAGAATTGTAATCGTGTACGTGGTAAATGGTTTTATTCGAAATTTTGCGATATTGGAGTTCTATCGTTCGTAGAAATAATTATTTACAAATTCCAAAATTGAGCAGAGGGTGTATTTTTAATTATGGACTTCTGAGATATTTCTTTTTAAGTTTCCAGAAATTGTTTATATCGATGAAAGTTAACGTTAGTTTCTTTTTAATTAGTGCTTACTCTATTCGACGAGAGGAGAAAAGTTTGAAAGGGATCACATGTTGCAAATGCACCGTTTTCGTTCAAATTAAGTTATGTGAATCTCATATGGGAAAGTGATAACTTTACATTACTCTCTTATTATACCCACGAGTGCAACTGATCACACGTTACACGTGAATTCTGTACCTACTGTCATAAATATTCATACGGTAATAGTAAATTTTTCATAATAAATCATACATAACATTTGATACTCAAGATTGATTTTTTACTGCAAATTCTGATTTCTCCCATGTTCCTGAATAACTTATATCATAACGTTCCTCTAGGATTAAGAATGGTAATATGCATTTATTTAGAGCTGAGACTTTATAATTTAAGTAACTTTATTTATATATCTACGACACATGTATTTTATAGCTGAACCGTTTACGTCATTTCGTGATCAGTTGTGTAAAAAGTGAATGAAATATAGAACTGTATTACAAATGTACATAAAACTGTCGTACATTACAGTGGCTTTTATACCGAAGAGGCAATGCGACACGGTAATTAAGGTCGAGCTTCGAAATCACTATAGAAAAATATATCACATATTTACTTATTTGTAAATTCTCTCAGAAGCAGATTTTTGAGTAAAAAAGAAAAAAACAGTAATAATAAATTAATCGTGATTCTAATTAAAGAACGATCAGGATTTTTTTTTTGTAGAACATGTAAAACAGCTTTGAAAAAGTTGGAAATTGTTTTATAAAATGTCGATTTAAATGCCATTTAAATGCCATATAGTCGAAATTGTTTTATAAAATGATCATTTACATCGGGCTCGGTGCTCGGCAAGTTCCTTAGAGCCCGTAGCCGGGCTCAAGAATGAGCTATGAGTTAACGTAACCACCACGACGAGAACTGAAGCAGCCAGAAGGAAAAGAAACGTCCCCAGGACGATCATAGCAATCCTTCGATGACGTCTCGCCTGCTCTAAGTCCTCTGCTTCTTGCGCAATCTTCAATGCATCCTTAGCTTCCGTCTTAACTGGTCGAACAGAATCCTTTCTACGAGTGGTACTCATTCTCCGAGATTTCGATCTTCTACTTGCGCTACCTCTTCTACCATTTCCTGAAGATTTTTTTTTTTTGGGGTCATTTACTCGTATATTATTCTTTTATTTCGTACTTTAAGCCTATTTCCCTCCCCTGTGTTCGCAGGATTACAATTGGTTTCCCTATTCTCTTTTCGTTTGTCAATAGATTCCAAAGTTTGTCGCTTCGACGTTGAAAATTTTGTGAAATTTAAAAAATTCGAATTTTCAACTATTTAATTCGATGAAATTTTTTTGAAAAAAGCGAAATAATTTATTTAAGGTTTTCATTTATGCCTTTATAGCGTTCACAGATTAAGCGATCGATAAGAATTCCGACACTCGGCAAATTTCAGTAAAATAATTTTTCACAGTGCCATTTACGAACAACTATCTCCTTCGTAAAGAATTTTAGGGTTTCACGAACCGAGTTTATGCAGTTGCCACTGTTTCAGACTTCCGGATATAAGCCACGTCCACTAAAAATTTTATCCCAACGTTTCGCCGGCATTGCAGCTAGCTTCCTCAGGGGTCAAGTGATACATTGATATGTTCGTGCGTGGGGTAGTTTGGGAGTGCATACCGGGTGTCCGATTTAAATCGATTCCTGCGAAAATCTTCGAAACTGTTAATTATGCCGACAGAAGTTTCGTATAAAAATTGAACAATTTCTAGCGGAAATTTTTGTTTTTTAAGTAAACATGTAGACTAAACAGATTTAACGTTCCTATAATCTCTACTCTTCCACCTACAAGAGAACTACTCGCATGAAATTATATCTTTCTCGAAACGATTCGACTTTTATCTGAAACATCTGTCGGTATCATAAACAGTTCCATAACCTGAGCACAGTTTATACATATAGCTCCGGAACTACCAGACAACACGACAGTATTAGTGTTTCACTTGACCCCTAAAGAAGCTAGCCGCAATGCTGGCGAAACGTCGAGATAAAATCCCTAGTGGACGCGGATTACACTCGGAAGCCTTAAGCAGTAACAACTGTATCTTTCTCATATGTTAAGCAAATTGAACGATAAAGGTTGGCCACGTAAAACTGCGACGAGCGTAATTATTTTCCTGAAACGATTTTGCTGTGTGAAACTGTTACATTTGACATGAATCGGCTGATACGATTAATCGGCGAGTCCGAGATCGTTGTTAAATCAGTAAATGTAAAACGGAAACAAAACTACCGTGCGTTATCGATCGAAAAGTCTGATGACCCAATTGTCTCCTACCTAACGATGTTGGCCTGCTGTAGCTGTTTGTCCTTGAACGACTGGATTGCACGCTGGAACGACGACTGGAACGTTGATCGAGTTCCAAATTGTTTCTGGTTTGTTTCGAGTTACTGATTTTTGACTGGGTGGAAGCATTGTGTTGTAGCACGTCGTCAGGGCTCGACAGATAAAGGGCCGAATGGTCATCCAATTGGAAGCCGGTTTTATCGGGACTTTGTAGATGGAGAGCCGCAGAATCTTCTGTAGGATATAATCTGTGGCAATTGTCCGTTTGGTGGCAGTAATCCGGCGATGATTCGTGAGAATGTTCGAACGATGTATCGTCCACGTGGAAGATCATTCGCTCGGATGACGAGCCGCATAATTCACGATTTATGTCGTGTCCTTGTGCGGATTTTGTGGATTGCGTTGTCATACCGTGCAATTGCTTTTTTGCTGGTATGCCTGCTCGTATCTGCTAATATATTAATTTTACAGAGCTTTACTAATCGTTTTATAATCACTCAGAAAATATATACTTTGTTCGTTTCATTCAAGATTGTTGTTCTCTCAGTTAACTCTCAACATGTGAGGGTTTTAATAGATCTGGCGTTTGTAACACGCATTGTCTGTTCGTTGTATCGTAATACAAACCTGTTCGAACAAAAACAGTTAGTTTCTAACTGACTTTTACTATTCTGTGTAGTAAGGTGTTCGACGGTAGTTGGTAGAAAATTAATGGGGTGATTCTACAAGTGAAAATAAGACGAGAATAAAGAATAAGAAATTTGCGTTTGAGGTTTCGTTTTTTAATTATTAACAATTGAAAAAATCCCCGTGACCGAGCAAACCTCCCTACACCAACGAATCTAGGGCACGTCGTGACACAGGAGTACAGTGATCCTCAAAAACAACGACACATGGCCCGGCAGCTTACCTCGAAAAAGTCGTAGTAGAGAAGAAGACAGTGACATTCCGTAAATGACATTACCAACTTCTGAGACAGTACCGACTTTTGCTTTAAAGCACACAGGTGCATTTTGAAAAGTTCTCCAAGTGTGTATTTAGTAGATATCAGTAGATTTTAGTGAAATTTAGTAGATTTTAGTAGAAACCAATAGATTTCAGTAGATTTTAGTAGATTTTGATAGCTTTCAGCAGAGTTCAACAGATTTCAGTATGCTTCACATTCACAGATGATTAGTAAAACATATTTTACAGATTTTCATAGTTAAAATCGTATTTTTCTAAAAATAATACAGCCAGTTTAAATTAACTCTTTGAATCTTAAGTGGACATTTACCTAACTAGTAAATATTCCAGTGAGATAAATGAAGCACAAGTTCAACCTTAAATATCTCGAACTACTTTTATGTTTAACAATTTTAAATCAGTTTAATTATAACCATCTATGGGGATGTTTTAAAATTATTCCTTTGAAAGTTTCCATAGTGGAAAAATAACGTTAATCTCGTTTGCTGTAGCAATAAAATACGCCTAATTATTAAAATTTTTTAAACGTTTAAAATGCGACGTAAAACACTTCAAATTTTATAATAAAATTTCTCAAAGCAAATTTATTAGTAGAACGTAAGGAATGTTCAAATATAAACAGGCATAATTATAATTACAATAATTAGAATACAGTTGAAAGGTATCACGAAAAATTGTAATTTATCTATGCAAATGTCCAGCATAGAAAGTAATTGCAGCCACCTTTATTAATTATTCACGACGTATACTGACGCATTGTAGACTCCAGATACACTACTTCAACAAACTGCCTAGACAGTTAAACATTTTCATAGCCGTGCTAAATTTAATCAATATTTATAGTGGTGCAACGATTCATTTTGCTTGATAATTTACTGTTCAAGTGTCATAGCAGTATCTCTTCAAAATTAACTAACTCCGTCACTACATTTAGAAATGAAATTGCACAGTTGACACCTCTTTCAATCAACCCTAATTTTTCGGTGTCTGATACGCGTTTAATAAAAATTATTTTGCCACAATATTTTCGCACTTTCGCCAGACAATTTTTCAAACTGCGAATTTTTATGCAAATTCATATTTTTTGCAAATATAATTAGAAAAATAGAAGTTAGGTAGGCAATTGTTTCATTCGCTAAATATTACGAGTAGATATTTTTGCTTGTTACATGCACTCAGAGCACTTTTGCACCTTCAAATTTTCCATAAATGCATAAAAATTCGCAACACAGTTGTAACAGTCTTCTAAAAAAAAATTTCAATGGCACACATTATTCATGATTGCGTTAGTACCATTTTTTTTTTTACATTTCACGCGGCAATTGATCTGCAGACTGAAATTTTCAAGATTCGCAAGAATGTCTGCAAGATTGACCCGCGAGAAATTTGGCTCGGCATGGAAAGAAACTTTTTTAAACAACGACTGGAAAGAAGAATGAAAGTATAACTAAGGACAGCTAAATACGTCATATCTATGTAGTGGACGTCACCCTTGAGTTTATTGCGACGTATATTTTTAGCGGCGGATCTAGCAGGCCACCTATCCGCTTTCCATGACTCTTTCCTCCCCTCGCCCCTTGTGATGCATACGCCGATGCCTGTGTCTGTCCTGTTAACTCGCGCATACGTAGCACGGATATGTCGATAAATATACTCGGCCAAATATTTAGAAAATCCACGTCTACCGACCGAGTTTAAATTATTTACATATTCGAACGATGAAAGAGAAAATCTAAGACGATTGCAATTTTGTTGTACGACGTTGGTCAAGTTTGTTCTTTCGTAGCAAAGGGTATATTCGAAAGTTAATACTCTTCCGTTCTGCCATTTTTGTTTTTCGTGAAATCCTCGTTTATCTGGTTTTCGAATTCTAATTAATACGCAACTTTGTTTTCATCGATGAAAATTACGAGTGCACATATTTTTCTCTGCATTTTTTTTTTTTTTTTTTTTAAGCAATTACTCATGCAAGTTTTTCTCACTAAACTGTATGGCAAAGTAGCGAAGTATTAAAAGCTTCGCAATTAATATGCAACTTTGTTTTTATCAATGAAAATTACGAATGCATATTCTTTTCTTGCAGATGTTTCCTTTTTTAAATAATTACTTTCATAACTTTTTCGCTAAAATGTATCATAAAGTAGTGAAATGTTGAAAGCTTTCGTTTATTCTTTGGGCGATTCTAGTGTAGAAGATCGAGAAAGATGCAATTTTTTAAATACCTCGTTTGTCTGTTGAAAATATATTGCTTCGTAAATGATACGCGTTTCTTTGTGGAACAGTGTAACGTCAGACGATAAAATCTCCTATGTAAATTAACATTTGTGAAAGATTGTTGTTGAATTTGTATACCACGTTTTCTCCCATAAACTTCGAATGAACAATATACAAGGAGAATTTGAATCATAGCTCGCGAAATTGCATTTCCTTAATGCCGGTTGTCTAGCCTACTACATTAATCACACGTTTCACACCTGGGAAATTATGCTGGTCAGATCAGGAAACTGGCTTTAATTGATCCAGTTGCTTGATCTTGAACTTTCTGCAGAAGCGATCTATTCTACTCTCATTCATCGAACAATTGCAGAAAGTCCATCGAAAGTGCAGAAAGAGATAAAAAGTACAAAATATGAAATTTGCACAATTTCAATTTGCATATTTAATACAACATAAGTGACACATAAAATTTCTATTTTTCTGTAAAAAAAAAAGCTAAAATTCGATAGTGTAAGATCAAATTGCACGATAGAAATCTATTGTTGCGTAATTCCTACTTAAAAATTATATATTAAAAATTCATCTATACTCAGAATGATTAAAATTGCATTTGTGAAACATTAAGCATGAAAATTTCGGTATTGCAAATTGATCTACTTCAAAATTCCCTTTTTCAAGATTTAACGTTGACAAGTGCAATACTGCAAAAGTAACAAAACTCGGAATTTCATATATTCAAAAATGCATATTTGTTGTCGCGACGCGAAGTAAAAAAATATAGAAATTTTCTATATTCAAAAATGCATATTTGTTGTCGCGAACGAAAGTAAAAGAGAAAATATAAATCTTCTATATTCAAATATGCAATATTTCTTATCGCGAATCAAAGAAACATCAGGTGCAAAACTTTTTTCATTTCCACGAAATTCTGTTAGGAGACCCGGTCAGATTTGTTCCAGATTGAAACTGTTCACCAGAAAACGTGTATTCTTCTGAAATTCTTATCGAGTTAGCATATTGCTTTGTGATCCTTCTTATTCTAGACCGTTAGATATTGATAATCGATAGTACTCGTGTACTCGTTACCAATATTAGCGTATAGCAGCTACCGCTGTTGTAAGGACATTCGCATTATAATGTCAACGGTGTTCCAGAAACGGGGACAATCGAGCGACAAGCGTAACAGGTGATATAACCGCATGAAATGCAACCGGAAATGCACCAAGTACAATGTTGCTGTTGATATTCAGGGACGTTAATAATTTATTTCAATGTCAAATAACGCGATAAATTTCTTTGCATACGGTACGAAATATAATCTACTTCTTCTACTTGAAAGGTAGAATAGACAAATTTTTGATCAGACATCGTACAACTAATATTGTGTTGATATTACTAAATATTAATATTGGATGTAATATCAAGAGAGGCTTTTAGGTATATTTAGCTGAAACATTTATAATAAGTACTCAAAGCAATTTCCCCGAGTTTCTAAATATTTGTGTACATGCAACTCGTTATTGGATCCTTTGATGTTAATTTATTGAATCTCCAGCTTGATGTTAGGCAAAGCGTGTCGAATAAATAAAGCAACATATCTCGTTAACTATTGGATTTAGGGCTGATAAAAGCTGGCACATTTATACCCAGAATTTTAGATTCTTTCGTATTTTGACAGAAAAAATATGATCTTCAAACCTTCGAAACGCCTCCATCTACAGAAACAGTATGCAATTTCCATGTATAATCATTTTTTTACAAAGTGTAATTCAGAATTTACTCAAAATATGCAAATTGGACGTTTCACTCCGTATAAATCGAAATGAGATGTTAAAATTCACCAAGATCCAATAAAATCTCCTAAATAGTTTTATGTATATTTAAAAATGCAATAAATATTAATGCACTTTGCAACGTAATACTGGACAAGGAATAAAATTTGAATAAACGTGAGAAGCACAAAACACGACCTTCTATTTGTTTATATCTTAAAATACGTTCATCAAAGCCTTGTATAAAAATAGTACTTTGTTAATTGCACGTTAAAAGCAAACAATTCAGAAATAGCTTCGAAATACTTCAAGACCGTTCCCATTGAAAGCAGGAAAATTGGCCAGAGTTTTCAGGATCAAGCATTTAAAGAGAATTTCTTCGGTATTCAAGACAGGGGTTTACTAAATCGTGAAATCGATTCGACCCTTTGTTGTCTGCGCCATTTACATTCTTCTAGCAGACCATTCTGTCTGCTGCCACAAGTTTATAGCTGCCATTTATTAACATCTCCGATAAAATTACCGTAACTTACGCGGTACACGTAAATCTTTAGAAAGACATTTGAAACGTGCATATGAAGAGTTGAAAATTGAATCTTTCTGATGGAACGTTAATTTTTTTAATTCATCCATAACGCAACAAAATTAATTCCAACTGAATCTTGCATGAAAATAGCGAATGTCGCTAGAAATGAATAAACTTCAGTTTTTCTTAATAATTTAATTGCAAAATTCTAACTCAAATTCGACTTTCTATCTTTCATAATTTTAATAATCTATTAGTTACCATTTGTCTGAATCAGATTGCACGAAATTTCAAGCAAAATGTATCATTTCTTTCGTATTTGGATAAGAAAATAATCGAGAATTCAAAGATTAATATGCGTACAGGTGTCACATTTTCAATCCTTGACTTGCGTTTCTCTCTCTCTGACCGTAAAAACCAAAAAGCTTCGTATTTCGAGGATAAATACACGGACGTTACCGGTACAAAAAACGCGTTTCTATACGAAAAAGAGCATAATCGTTGGGTAGAGCGGGAAGAAAGGAACGACAGAGACAATAAAAACGTCGGCGTTCGAATCGAATCTATTCTTAAAATTCCATTCGGGGCACTATTACGCTTTCAGCGAACCTGTAAATTCACGGTGTCTGCTAGAAATTCCACGCGTACGATGTGCGTCAACGCGGGGGCAATGTTGGAAAGTTTGAGGAATCGACGAAGAGGCAGGGAAACGCGGGACGATCCGACTGGCTTCGACGTGTACGCTTCTACAAAAAGCACGGCAATGATCATTCGGTTATATTCGGTTCTTTTAATGACGTACATGAAAATCGAACGATGGAGAAATCAGACGGCTGCAGACTTGACCTAATTCCACGAGAGTGCATAATGATGTAAATGTACCGCGGAAAAGTGTCGAACCGTGTGTGAGAAACGCGTTACGTATATGCGATTTCACAGGTGCAACCTACACATCTCTATCGATCGGGAAAAAAGTAAGCAAATAACGTTTTATAACTACTTTTGTTTCAACATTTTCATCACATTTTTATTTCCTTCTTCCGCTCCTTTCTTTTCGAATTGAAACTGTTCCTTTTTCAATTGCCCGCTGAAATTTCGTTTGTTTTCGAATTGCTTCCGAAATTCTTCCATTCTTGCGAATACATATCTGAATCGATGAGTATTTTTACAGATTTTCTTTTCGTGATTTTTTATTCGAAGATACTTTTATCATCATTTATGCGTCAACTGAGTGTAAAGTTAAAAGATGTGAAATTGTTTTTCAAAATTTGATTGCCTAAATGAATATTATACTGAAATTACAAAAATTTTGTGAAACTTTACAAAAATCAATTTTAGCGTCAGTTTCATATTTTACCTTTATAATTTTACTTAAGTAATTTCTATAACTTACCAAATTTGTACCATTTTGCACTGTATAATGCAAGCACTTGTTCAATTTTCAAAATTTATTAGGGAAGAATATATCGAGCAGAAGTAACAGTAATTACTCGTAAATATTAGGTATTTAACAGTTGCTTACTGTACAGCAAGGGAATTTAATTTAGACATACATTCACAATGGAGTCGGATAGTATTACAGAGAATGGTCCTTCTTCTAATCGCGTTCAAGTTAGGCGATCTGATGGTCGGGCAACACAGCAACATTGTTCTACTTCGTGCTATGTTTTTCACTGCCTAACTAGAGCGCGATTAGGAGGGGGAAACATTCTCGTCAGTGCTGTCTGACTCTGCTGCGAACATGTTTTAAAATTAAATTTCTGGTGCTTTTTATGTTAGACGTATTTATCTGTATAGCTAAACAATTAATGCATGCGTTGGTACGTAAATAAGAAGTAAATCACAGTCGGTGTTAGGCATACACTGGCATACTTGGGCTAGCATTCTATAATACATAATATAGCAAAACTAGTATCTAAAAATGATAATGTGGTTTCCATACTGTTATTCCAATACTCGTCCAATTATCTGAGCTTTTTAATTAAAATTAACCTCTACCGAGTAAATTTTCAATAGTTACACTTTTCCACGTGAAAATTAGACCAAACTTATAAATTAACGTTGGGCTGGACAAATATTAATAAATTAGAGATCGGAACTTTCAGAACACCCAGAGATTCAAATTTAATTAAAATTAATATGTACTGAGAAAATTTTCAATAATTACACTTTTTCATACGAAAATTAAGCCAAACTTATAAATAACTATCGGGCTTGACAAAAATATTAATAAATTAGAGATCGGAACTTTCAGAACACCCAGAGATTCAAATTTAATTAAAATTAATATTTACTCGGGAAATTTTCAATAATTACACTTTTTCATAGAAAAATTGAACGAAACGTATAAATAAATGTTAGGCTTGACAAACCTCCTTTTTTAGATTTATAATTTACCGAATTAGAGATTCCACGTCTCTAGCAAAATCACGATAACAGCAATCCAATGTTTTATCGTTAATTATACACAGAGGAATGAATTTCTGCTCGTCATCAGGACTTCAGATTCACCGCGCTATTTTTTAGCTATTGTTCAAGACGTGTTATTTATTGGATGCACTTTAAACCAGATGGCTAAGCCCGGGAAGCATTTTACGGATGCAAAAACTCGGCGTTTTTACAATCCATGTGCCTCTGATGCCTCGCTTCAGCATACTTAATAACGATTGACGTGTTATAAATCCACGATGTGCTGCAGAGGCAATTAGCGCAAGTTCAAACCCACTACCCGCCCTTGGGTCTCTAACTCCCCATCAAAGCGCCGTACTACCACCCTGCAGACTGAAAGTTTCAAGGGCGAGAAATACGCTGATTTTCCCATCGCGTCATCGTTCACATCCGGAGGATTGGTATAAGAAACCTAGATTTCCCGTAACAAGAGATAGCGGAGAGTACGGTAGTTAGGTATCGGTTGAATTATCATCCATAACCTATGGAGTCGAATGCTAGATAACGATTAAATGCGATTCTCAAGTGGCCCATGATTGATATCGTGATTCAGATAGGTAAATATATATGCGGAGGCTAGATCTCTGGGGTCTGAGTGCTTACCCTGAAGAAATGTTTAACTACTAAGTAAGCTGTGTGGGATGATGGTGAATTTAACCCCTTAACGCTCATATTTTTCTCAATTTGATGTACCGAAAACGATCAATTTTATTTTTGCTTTTTCAATTATTTTCTGGGCCTGTAAAAATAAGTTTCCCATTTATTTATAACTCTGTGACTTCAATTTTGGCCACGGAATAGAAAGGATAGCGAGGTATGAAAAGTGAAGGAAAATAATTAAACAAAGTTGCACTTTTTGGAGGATTAAGGATTGAGGAAGAAGAAAAAGATAGCGAACAGTGGTATAGTCGGAGGAAGCGACATAACGAGATCGTAAAATCAGTCAGGCGTCAAAATACACGTAATCTTCGAGAGAGATGAGGAGCTTAACCGATGTCAATTCGGAATTGGTTCTTTCATCCGTTCGAGAAAAAATTTGTCTGCGCCGTGATCATTGACAGATACAGGTTAATTTTTGCTAATAGGCGAATTACAGGAGTTGCAGCGCAAATGTACATTGCATTTTGAGAATTTTGATGCGAGAAATCCAATTTTCTAAAAGTAACAGCTTCAAAGTATAAACCATTCTTTACAGTGCAAAATGGTATAAAATAATCGATACGTTCAATTTCTGGTTAGATTGCACAGATTACTTATTTTCGAGTTACCTATAAATACAATGGCTTAAGCTGTGTTATTTCTGCGAAGCTAATAATAAATAATATAACAGAAGAAAATTTACGGAAATTGCGAATATGCAAACAGAATTCATCACACTGACGACCTCCTACTTTGTAACTATACATAATCACTGTGATAATAAGCATTGTTTAATTTTAGTGTATAATAGTGTACTTCATAGCTCGCGCTAAGTAACTAAAGAGATTTCCTATAAAATAATGTTCCTCTGCGTTCAGAAAATATTTGTCTTGCAATCGAAAGAAAAAGAAAAGAAGAGATGTGGTACTACTACATTCTGATGCGCAAAATGACAGTTTCTTTAAATAAAAAATTGTAAAGGATGGTCTTGTATCTAATTCAAATTCTTTCGACTTTCTTCGCGGCTACTTAAGCATAGAAAATAAATGCATGGGAGTTAAAGCATGCAATGCAAAGGATGACCATGGTTTTGCTGGAAACGTGAAAGAAAAAGCGTATGAAAAATACAAGGAAAATCCTCTTTGCATACTTCTGCCTCTAATATTTTATTTTTCTCACAAATTTGTCAGAAATAGAAGTAGATTCGTGGTTCGCATATCCTCTTTGCTTCAGAATAGATTTGCTAAATATCATATACTGGATAAGACTGTTGGAGTTTTCACAGAATAGCTACAACTTTATTCTCTTCAACTTACTTTGTAGGATGTTTGAAAATCTTCTATAAAAACTATTCTAATAACTTGAAGATATACTTGAAAAATTTAACTTATAATATTTTAACAAGTTATCGTCAACAAGTTTTTTCGAGTGTATCACAGCAAAATATGGATGGAAATGCATTTCCATCTCTAAAATCAGTAAGTGAAAATCAATACAGGAATGAGCGAAATTGGAACTTACTAAGCTAAACTGTGTATTACTCTCTACTTTGCTAAAACTGCACGAAATAAAGCATTCTTAATTGCATTCCACTCTTTACTTCAAGAAGAAAACGCAACGGCGTTTAAATACCATCCTGTAATTTTTCGATACTTCTTGTTTTCTCGAATGATGATTTAGTAAAATGCTTTTACTCCACTTTTTCGAGTAATCTTGTCGAACAAAAGAAAGCCATCAAAGCTCGTATAAAAAGCTTCATACAATCGAAAGAGTCGAATAACTCGTTCCACGATAATACTAATTCATTTTACCCATTGCCATGTTAATATTATTGAGAATGCGTCGAATGAGGGAAAACTACAACCAATTTGCTGCAAAACATAACTTTCAGTGCGTTGCAATACTATAAACTGTATTATAATTTTATTCCGTTGAAACACAATCATTAACATAATTTTAAACCGAAAAATTGTACATATTTACTCCTATAAATTTCCAGCTTCAATCGTCAGCTAACTCTCTCTTGTTTCACAATAAAAACCAAATTTCAATCGAACCTTAAATCACTGGCAACACGTCGAACCGTACAAACGCTCGAAAAAAAAAAAAAACAAGTAATTCTTACTTGATAACAGATCTGACGTTCCGGTTACAGCAAATCTGAAAGCTTGGATAAACAACACGCGACCATACGAAACTATCCCGATCGGAAATAGAGCATCGAAATAAGCGTAGTCGGTGTGTTTAGAAGAAGGGCACGTTTGGCACTTGCATCACTTGTAAGGAAACACTGGTTAACCGATCCTCGTAACATTAGTCTGCGAGAGTATAGTCGCTGAGAACTTTTCGTCGGTTACTTTTAAAGAAGCACAAAGTGAAGGAAGTTAAACAGCAAATCGCGAAATGAAATCTTCGAGGTGGTTCCTCCACGGAAATCCGACGGCTGACTGGAGAATTCGCAGACGTGCGCCTTTAATTTAGAGGCGCGGAGCGCCCTCGAGCTTGCACACTGCATATGCCCGTTTCTGGCTGACATGTACGCGTATGTGTGTGCAACGTTCTTTATACACAAAACCGAGACAAAAGTGCTTTTTCACGCGGGATATACTGTTCCAGAAACACTACCGAGCGCAACACAATTCTACTGGTTAATTGGCCAAAAGGTTGCGGCGACCACTTTTCGGGGAGAGAGAGAAGCTAGGACGTTTAATGAACTTGTCGAGATGACTCGAAATCAAACTGCATCCTGGAAAGCAAGTTTACTTGTGGCCAATATGAGGCTGGCATTCGAAATCACTTGGAATCCTGGTTCTTGAGGGAATTGCCAGATAGTTTGTTGCATTGCCCAAATTTTATAGAATATTAAGTAATCCAAATTTTGCATATACGTTTACAGTTAAACGATTTTTTTATGAAAATTTGTCTAATAATTGCAAAGGTATTATAGGATGCAAACTAATCCAAATTTTGCATATATATTCACACTTAAACAGGTGTAACAAAATTGTTACGATTTGTTCATGAAAATTTGCTTAATAATTACAAAGGTATAATGTAGTTTCGTAAATAGTGTGAAGAAAGGTGTCCGAAAAGAATAAATTTAAATTACATTTCTTCGACAATATTTTCGAGAACAATAGGATGTTGATACGCAAATGAACATTGCTGCTGTGCATCGATAATAAATAACCTATTCTTGCTTCGCCAGTTGGTATGTTTTTTGTGCATTGTATAGTTGTGGATTATAGTGGCCGTTTGTAGCACTATAGTGGCCATTCATGCACAAAGGTAACTGCAGAAAACCATTACAATGGCTCACAGTAGCAAAGGGGTTAAAACGCTATGTCATAGCGTATGACTAGACTTTGCTGCAGTAACAAATACAAAAGAATATATTACGCAGTACGTGTGCAGAATATTTTTACGAAATTTGCCCCCGTCACTCTTAATTCTTCTAAAAAAAAAACGTAAAGCTTTTCGAAAATTCTTCACCACTATAATGTAGCATATCAGAAATTGCACAACTCTGAATTTCACTTTTTTTTCCATATCTTGTACGGCTTCGTAAATGTTCACGATATGAGAACTCGCAATTTTTTTGAGAGGGTTTTCACCTCTAGGACCATTTCACTGCCGAAACAAAAAATGGTTTTGTAATTAGCGTCACTTGAACTACATTTCTGCAGTTTCAATCTTTGAGAATTTTCGGGTTACCGAACTTAATAAAAAGAAGAAACATTTTCATAAATATTGGTCCGAAAAAATTTCTTTTCAAATTATCGAATTATATTAAAATGTCCTCTACCTTAGATATATACACATTTTTACAAGTATGTATTCTAACGTGATTAAAATTTCAGAAACATTTATCTCCGAATGATTCATAATCTAAACATTAAAAAATATCTAAAATACTGTGTGTTCAGTTCTTTGAAGCTTAAGTCTCAAAACGAAACACATGTTCTATATTTTTCATTCATCTTTTTCACGCAATATCGTTTCTTTCTCGATGATACCATTAGTTACGAGGAACTTCGTATATATTTTTAAACAATTGAACGTTTCACTTACCCATGTCGTCGATAATCGGCGCCATTCTGAGTGTAACTCCGACCAAAAGCAAAGACATTGTAAGAAGGAGGCAAGCAGTTGCGACGATCGTCCAACGTGCGCGTGGCGGAAGTTCTTCAGGATCGACGAGCTCTTCTTGAGGACCAGTATTGATAACCTTACGTCGTTTCCGTTTTTTCTTTCTACGGGGTCGGTGATACTTCTCCCGAGGTGCCTCGATCTTTTCGGGACCGCTCAAGATTTCCTCTTCTTCCAACTCGTCCGCTACGTTTAATGCTACATAATCGTCATCGTCGTAGTGGATTTTTCTAGAAGGATAAGATCGGATTTTTCACAAGGTCTATTTATCGAAATTAATCAGAAATTAAGGATCAAGCTATATTTCTATCGCGGATCATTCATTTTGTTGTGTTAAGAGATGTGCTTCGAACAATCTTTAATTGATTTAGCGATATTTATTTTTTCGATATTTATTTAAACAGTTTTCTGTTGTAGTTCAACAAGGACAGATAACATTTTTTTACAAAAATTAAAAATTGGAATCATATGACATATTATGTGACAGTAATTAAAGGAAATTTTTATTAGACATTCGTTAAATAAATATAGAAATATTTCAAATTTTCATAATACAAAGTACTCTTTCTAACTTTCTAACCAGTGTTAGTCATACAAGTCAGAAATGTAAAAATGACACAATTGTTTAAAAAATTAGATTATTTAAATTCCCAAATAGTATTCACAAATTTATTAATTGACAAAATAACTATTCTTCGAAGCAAAGTGAGTAAACATTAGCAATATTCATTCCTTTCATTAAAAATGAACAAATTAACGAACACATTAATTTTGCCACTATATTGTTCCTAACTGAAGTGGGTTAAAAAGAAATCTACAATTAAAAGCAAGTTTCGTTTTTTCACACAAGTGGTTCGATCCAGAAACGTGTCAGTCAAAGCGACTTGATAAAACATCTATCTGACGTACTTTTAATATAGGTCATGTTATATTTTTCAAGCATTGCCTCCCAAATTAAAATTATATAAACAAAGGATACACACGCGCGCAGACACACGTAGAAGATACGAAAGATACATAGAAAGTACACTATCTCAATTCGTGAGAATAAATCGTTTCCATATGGAATTCTAAATTTTTTCTAAGTAATTCAGTCGAAATAATCCAAAGTGTTGGACCATTTTAAAATTCTCGAAACCCGTATTGCACTGTTTTCCTTAGCCATTGCAAAAAAAAAAAATGTAAAAATTATGTACCAACCATGTATGATACATGTAAAATATTAAAAAAAAAAAGGATCTGAAACTTCAAGGACATACAATATTCACCAAAAAGAGTAGGAAGCACGTACAGAGTACTCTTGTTAGGCAACGTGAAATAAAAAAATCAATACTTTCGGTACAAAATGTAATTCTCAGCATCCTGTTGCTTTAGAAACATAGAAAGAAGTGTAGAAATTTAGTAATTTAGGGAGTAGAGTGAATCATCGTTAACTGATGCCTCTGAGAGGTAAAATTGTTATTTCTTACTTGTACTCATGGAAGATACTATGAAAGTTTGATCAGAAAAAACTGGGACACCCTGTATTAAATTTCTTTTCTCCTAACGCCATTTAGTGATTACTATACACTCCATTTGGACCTACATTTTAAAACTCACTGCACAGAGTAATTCTTTTACTGCATTCTGCACTCGTTATCAACAGATTCGTACACTAACATAATTTTCTTAATTAATTTTTCTGTTACCAGTATATTAAATTTCGATAGTGATTTTGTTTCTAATTCTCTTTTTTCTAGAAAATTTGAATTTAATCTTTTTTCTAAAAATTTGAATCTAGAAAATTCTTTCATACGAATTTCACGAACGCTTTATGAATGATTACCAAAGAAAAATGATAAAAAAGCAATTATCTAGAGACACCACGAGGTCTCTTCTTGGTCGTTTGCAGCTAACGGTCATCACCTTTAATTTAAGTTTCAAACATGCTTTGTTCACCAAGCGAGTCTAGCATGAAATCGTATTGGATAAATGTCTAATGAAAAGACCGGCGACGTGCAAGTATGCACCGAGGTGACCCAATTTTGCGGTGTATTGCCCTTACAGGAAAATCAAGTTCCTTTCTTCGCGAACACGCCTGTGAACATTCCTTTGGCATCGCCGTGAAACTGCGATACAGCAAGTAGAATTGTCATTTGTAACAGACGAAAATCAGTAACTAACGATTCTCAATGAAAAGTCAGTATTTTAATTTCAGAAATTTTCATTCGTAATCGATAAAATTTCAACTATACTGTACGAATTTATTTTTTAAATTTATCTGATGTTTGTTTCAGTTAATTAAATTGGGCTCCTTAAATATCAAACAGGATTACCATTTATGGTAAATAAACGAATATTAATTAAAACGTAAAGTGATCTGACAATGCTCTGACATTTTTATTAAAAATTTTTCAAATTTGTTAGGTCGTTCAAAAAACAGAAAATCCTGTACCATTTCTTTGTCCTTTGTAGTTTTCGAGATATTAGACCTGTGGCGATTATGTCACAGCCAACACGTCCTTACTAAATTGAGCACTTTCCGAAACCTTTTTCTATTCTTTCGCCCAAGCTTTCTCTTTTCAGACTTTTTCAGATTTTCTGTTTCCGTCCTTTTGTCTTTGCAGTTTCAAAGATCTCGCCTCCGCCCTTCAGCAGCCTAAGGAGCGCACATATGGCGTACAAGATTGCACGAAGGCGAACGGCTCCATTTTCTAAGAATTTTCCTTCTCCAGTATTTTCTCTATTTCCATCTTAATCTATCTTAATCTCTACTTCTGCCTTTCCCTTCTAGTCCATATAAAAACCCAGAAAATTTCTACGTTAAGTGGAAATTATTTGGATTACATACAGTTTCATTTGAAAAAACAACGTGCACCAACCTAATACTACGTCGTTTTTAATTGTTCAAGTTTTTCCACAGAACGGCTGTATTATCTGCAAACTCGCTGCGACATAAATTCAGGTTACGTGAAGGATTTTCCTATTTTCTCAGTCGCCTCAGACTAAATAGATTTACCACGCCCAACTTTGAGGGCGATTTTCACCCCGTCAATCTAAATGATCGTCGATAGAAAGGAATATGTGGGAAATATTCTTCTAGGAAATACTCTCCGCAGAAGATTTTTCCGGAAAATGTGATTCGAGAATGCGGAGATATAGCGATCGAGGAAGTAAATAAGCAAAAAGTTTTAGTAGAGATAGATTTGCTAAGTGATTGTTTTAGATTGAACTATTCTACCCTGTGTAGATGATTTAAGCTACTTCTTCTGTTTAATTAAGTTAACGTGTTTCTTCGTTGAAAATTAAATATAAAAGAAGACATTTATACAAGCATTGTGCTTTGAATAAAACATACTTCTCTCATATACGATGAATTAAATCATTTGTTTATTGTTATTTCGTAACAGATAGCGAATCAACGAGGATAATAAAAAAAGAAAGATATGCAATGAAATTGAGAGAACGAAATAGTCATTAACTATTGAAAATGTGTATAAAACACAGTTTTCGGAGATAGAAAATGATTTACAGAGAAGCAGAGCCGGTTTAAAGCGTAAGTTTCACACCTTGTAATATGTTATCAACTGCACTTACAATTGAGCTGTACTTTGGGGAAAATAGGAGGCACTTCGGTGCAACTGCGGATATTCGCAGGAATCGCTAAGAGTCTCTCGAGTCCTTTCGAAGTTTATCAATGTAAGGTCTTGATCACCATCCATTCCAAAAAGTTCTAAACGTGAATCAAGACCAGCTTGGACGTCCCGGACAACACCGTGAATGATGTTCGGGCTTTTTGAATGTTTACGCTTCTTTCTTGGACGTCGTGGGCTCTCTGATGCTTTTCGCCTGGTTTTACCTGCAATAGTATACTATATACAAGACTTATCTTCACCATTTCATATTTCGCAATATTTCCACGTGAAAAAACCCATCATCTCGCGTTCATAACTGCAGTCGAACGTGCGAATAAAATATAAACCTAATTCTGAAGGTAAATATAATTTATTTGTCACGCTTAACGTTCAAAGTTACAATTTTCAGTTGATATTTTTTAGACACCGGATGTAGAATATTGGAAACTGTGTCGATACACTTTGTTAATGATTTGCTGAAGGCAGGTAAATGCAATATTTCAAGCGATTTTCGTATAAAATTGAACAGTACGCTGCAAATTGTACGAATCAACTGTATTACGAATATTTCCATCACAGGCATGGTATACAAATATTCTGCATAATAAATTTCAAATTGGAATAGTTCGAATACGATTGGCTAAATTGAAATTTTGCTTAGTTCAATAACATTGACTGAATTTCACATTCGAGTAGTTTGAATTTCATTGGCTGAATTTCAATTTTCAATAGTTTCACGAATAGTAACACACACCGATGTTATTACATAAAACAACAGCATATTACCTCTACCTTTTAAATCACCATTAAACCACTTCGTTTTTTCTAATAATTCTACTTTCATCAACTTTATAATACACGCAAATTGTAATGGACATACACAATACACACACAAAAAAAATTCGAAAAGAGTGCATATATTAGGTCATCCCATAAGTTCCTACCGAATTTTATAATTTAGATCAATATTTAAACGCAAGCGTATTTCTATTTTTTCACCCATTCGTTAGATTTTCATTAAAATATGTTTCGCTTTCGAAACGAACTTATGGGACGACCTAACACCATTATACACTAAAAAAAAAAAATACAAAATTATCCAAAACCAGTGACACAACCGAGCAAATACAATTCTACATGCAAAATTAAGTCGAAAATATGAAATAAAATTTTCTCGTATATCACTTCAACTCCGAGATAATGAAATTTGAAAATTCATGCACTTAACCACGTCTCGACTTCTATTTAAAAACAAAAGTATCAGACACTAATCCACTCACCATGATGAGCATTGTGCTGATGATCTGCAACATCTCCAATGAACTCGTTGCACGGAGCGGAATCATGCCTCTTGCGGTGGTGGTGATGATGATGGTGATGGTGATGATGGTGATGATGGTGATGGTGATGATGATGACTCTTCCTTCGATGTTGGTGATTCAACGAAGAGGAGGCAGTCGAAGTAGAAGTTAGTCTATGCCGGCGAGGACTGGCCGGCGCGCTACCGGAACGCTTACTCAACGCCGAGGAAGCTTTAATCGCTTCCACCTTCGTTTCCACGAGAGCAGCTAGAACCGCTTCGAGACGTGTCACCTCTATTCCGCTGCCACCGTCGTCCGTCGATACTGCCTTGTCAGCGACATCGGAAGTCGACGGAGTCACCGTCATCTCTTTACCTCCGATTGTTACATTACGTTCACCATCTTCCACGATGGTGACTACTTTGATAAATAAAATCGTCGTCGGGACCTCTCTAAATCCCTCTTGTCAAACGGTCACAAAACCGACACACCGGAGATCAACTCCTTCTTCTTCTTCTTCTTTCCTCTCTCTTCCGCGACACTATCCACTGAAACCTCTCGAATAAATCGGGACAACATGAAGCTGATTATCTCTGCGCCTTCACTTTCATCCGCTTCTTTTTACGCAGCAAGAACATTTGTTGCGGTAGACAACATGTTTTCGTTCACATGCTTTCATTTACCGTCACTATTTTTCTCGAATTTTCCACGTGAACTGCGTTTCTCCTTTTTCCTCTTTTTACTTTCGAACCATACTCAACAGCTTTCAGAAGAAAGAAAATATGAATTTTGCCCGCACGTTGCTTCTCGCTCCAATAACCATCCGCAGCCAATGGGGTGCAACAAGGAAGTTATTAGATCATTGATGATAATAGGGTTTCCTTCTTTTCTTTTTACTCGTACTCCCCTTTCTTCTTCTTCAGTCGAATATCTCCATTAAGATGAATAACGTTTAAGTGAGTTCTTCATAATTGTACAAATGACTTGTTTCCATTCAGATGGAAAATTTCTTTAGCAGCTCCTTTCTTTGCTTCGTGAAATATCTCTTCGTTTCACGAGTATCAAGTAGTTCGAATTAGATGAAAAACAACGGCGAAGGACTTTCTTCTGGTGTTCTCGTGTCTCGTAGGATCAAATATCAATCATCGCGTTGAAACAAGATAAACAGTTTGTTTGGAAAAAGAAAAAAGCAAGAATTATACCAGAATGAAAATGATCTTCATCTTCTTCACTTCACACTTTTTCTTCTCTCTTTCATCCGGTATCGCGTGACACGAATCTAAAGCAGCTCAATTTATTTTCTCGAACTGAATCTCGGTTTAAGGATCTCCCTTTACGCACGAGCAAAGAACACGTTCGACGAACCCTTAATAAGCGCTCTCCTCTGTAATTACTTCCGCGAACTTCTCTATCCTCGGTTCGAATCGATCCACGATCTACCACACGCACACACACATATTCTTACCTAATAACAATTACCAAAAAAATCATACTTTTCAACAAGCCAAGCGGTTTCATTTCCCGAACGCGTTTCAACAGAATTTCCTCGATTTCCATCTTCATCGTAGACGTTGCTCTCTGTCGCTTCTTCCTACGATTACTCGGTGTCCGCAAAGTTACTATACTTCCGAAACGTGCGCTGCGTGTATCAGTCCCAAAAAAATCTCTTCTCTGTTCGCGGCCACTCGAAACGATGAATCACAAATGTTCATCCGTTGATTCACAGTTTTCTCTTCGCTAGTTCGGCGTAAATTAGTACCGTTAAAAATCGGCTCGGTATAGTTTAGAGGCGTCGGACGATCGAACGAACGATATTCACGGAAATCGGGCAAGATTTTCGATCGTTAACACGAGCTTACGTTAAAATACCGCGATTATCCCGCGGGTTCGTAGAAATCTTAAATCCGATTGTAAATACTTCCAATTTTTCTAACAGCTGCCTTTCTGTTACGTCTGCCTAAGGTGAATTCTGTGAGCAACGATCAGGGAAATGGCAATTCGGAACGATTTTAAACAGATCCCAACGGATATCAAACTACGAAGGATTGACCGTCGTGACATCCTTTCGAAATAAAAGAAAGACACCGACGAAAGTGCCGCAGCAACTTATTCTCATGTGGCCAACTTCCCTCGACCCTTCCTGGTTTCTCGCGTACCTAATGACCCCGTTCCTTTGTGAAGCGCGAAACGAAGGTTGGTCGAAACACGTAGCCATGTTAGGCAGCGTTCGCTGTGATATACCGGTGATTGTTTATGTCAAGTAATGCTTTTCGAGGCGCGAGAATATTGAGATGCAAAAGGTCGAGGGAAGCTACTGAACTGTGAATTATCAGCGTGCGATAAAAATTCAATTGGCGATAGAACAGCTTACGTTCGCTTGTTAAATGTCATTTGTGTTGCAAGTACTTCGTTAATAATCGTGTCTGAAGTAATGGAAGGAATAACAAGCGAATATCCCAAAGTTCGTCAGCTTTATTGAATCAACAGCTGGACACCTAAGTACAACGAATCCGTCATTTCTACTTTTGTATAGTTCGTTAACACGATTGAAATTGGTAATAGTAATTTCATTTAATTCGTTAAAATTTGAAGAAATTTTTTTTTAATCTACGTACGTTGAAGTTTGTTTAAATTCAACGTTATTTTGTTTCGCTAGATTTGAGACGTTAGCGAGTTGCTATTCGGTGTTTCTTCAGATTCCGACCACGTGAAAATTTCTTATTGTGCATTAGTCAGCCTGTCGGAAGTAGCAGACAGCATCCTTGCCTGGCATCTCTTCTAACGAGCGTCTTGGTACAATGAAAGAAAGAAGCGAAACGCTGACAAGGAGCTGAAAACGAGAGGTACTCGTTGTGTGTGCAAAAGTCAAGTATAAAAAGTGTACGGCTCCTCGTCTGACCTATTAGAGTCAGTAAACATTGATGCACTTTTCCATACAAACAACTTCTCGCGGCTCTATCGCTCTATGTCGAGCGAACGCGACGAGGTCATTAGGTATCCTTGAAGAAGAAGAAACGAAAAGAGGAAAGAAAAATATCCAACGTGCGTGTACAATCTTCGAATTGCGATATTTCGTGCTATATAACCAAGATTTATCTTCGATCTTCGAAACCGTCGTCGAATTCTCTCAAAATTCTTGCCTGTTCATCGATCCGACAAAAGTTCATCCCTTATCATTTCCATCGATCCAAACTTCCTCCGTATTTCTCTCTTCGACCGTTCCAAATTTCACGTGCCACCCGGAATCGGCGTGATTAAAAAAGGGAACAGTTTCGAAGAATCACGGTAAACCAGTATCAAAAATTGCGGGATCTCCACTTTGCCCTCGGAAATCAACTTCCACGTAGAACGATCGTTTCTCCATGAGACAGAGCACCGCGGCGGAGTATCAGCAACGGTCCTGAAGGATCTCACACAGCCAGGGTGTGCGTCCTTCGTTTCAGCGTTCGTTGCATAGCAGTACGGTGACTCCCGATGGATCCATAGCTCCTCAGGCAACGGCGGTGGCGTTACGAACAGATAGCTGAGGGCAGAAATGGATCACGGCGCGAGTTGCAGGCCCGATCTCACCGTCGATGGAACTCGCATTGAGAACAGAACACCAGGATACTATTACACAGAGAGAGAGTGAGAAAGAGAGAGAGAGTGAGAGAGGGAGAGTGAGGGAGAGAGCACGTCACATCACCTGAAGCACGCTTCTACTACGTTAGTTCGCACGTAGTTCCGTAGTACGATGTGTGTCGACACGATGGCGCGATCTACGCACATCCCCGGCCAAGGGGTTATACGTGCACGAGTGCTAGCGATCGCTCGAATACTGGGAAACGTTGTGGAGCAGACAGGGTTGGTAGGCAGGTGGCTGGTCTGGCAGGGATGCGTTTAGCCCTACCCCTTCCAACACCGGCTCTTCCATCTCCACTGTTACTATATACTCCTCTTTCTCCGCAAAAAACTACTTTTGCCTATAATATCTGCGAACATACCGATATCGCGTTATTCGAGAGCATCTTTCGCCGTCGTACTGCTTATTGTTTCGTCGGTTTTTTGCGGAGCTTGCTTTTCGAGATTTTGTGTGGAAACTGGACGGTGCAAAGTAAATTGTTTTGTAAGCTTGTCGGATGATAAGTATGTTTGGGGAAGTTGTTTGATTGGAACTTGGTTGTTTGTGGATTTAGCGTGTCGTTGTTGATAATTGGGTCAGATAATTGTGGTGGTATTGGAATGATTGGTAATAGTTTCTTTTTGGTTTTGTAGATGCTCGAGGGGTATTGTGTAATTTGCTGTGCAACACGAAAAATGTTTAATCGGTATTGATAATATTGGATTATGGGAGTTGTTGGTTTTTAAATAATTAATCATTTTTATTGGACACAAGGAAGGTTCGCTTTTCTACTTGATGGTAAGAGCACTGTCTACGGACTGAGGCACTGTATATTGCCTACGACCCCGCTTGGGACCGAAGGGCCTTTTGTCACGTATCATAAACATTTAGATCTTTACTAAACAGAGGTGGTATACAAAAGTAATATATACTTCCTAGTAAGGCCTTAGATTAATTTTTGTTGTATCTAACTGACTGATAAATCTAACAGATAATTGGGTCGCACTGTTTTGTAAATGTACCACAGTGGTTTGGAATGATTTGCAATAGTTTGTTCCATTTTTGCAGATATTTCATGGGTAATGTTCGATTGTCCTTGGCCAGTAACACAGTCCTTTCCAGCCGTCTTCCTAGCCCCTAACAAATTCCTTCCCTACCATAAAGCAGTTCAAGTCGCATCCTGGTCATGTTTCCTATCCCTTTCCCCTTTCCGGGTTTTTCCCAAATTATTTCAACTTTTGCCCACCACCTTCACCCTCACGTTCTCCTTCCACTAGTTTCCTAATATCCAATCACACCTCCGCATTTTTCGAGACCTTCTTTTCCACCACTTTCAACGTCCAACCAATCAGAACATACACCGACCCAATATGTACCCACGCACCACCACAAAATAGAGAGTTCAAAAAGGACACTTCACGAGGACAAGTAAAACCAAAAGACACATCTCAAGTATCATTCCTTACCTCCGGAAACGTTCGTAAGGAAAAACACTGTACGATACGCGGTGTCGAAACATCGGAGTGAAGAGTTACGACCTTCACTAACCGTCTTTAGTAAAATAGATCGCGTTGCATCGCGAACTCGTGCAAAAACAGGTAATATGTAATTTTCTATGTAACACGAAAAATGTTATTTAATACAATTTCGTATAGGATTTTTCTTTCTATTTCTCTGACAAGTTCTGTAACTTTGCTATAAAGGGTGAGCCAAAATGGTCAAAAATGGTAAGAAGTTTTACATTTGATTTGAAATTTTAGAATCCAAAATCATCGTAAGCTCGTATTATTAAAAAATATACAATTCATGTAAAAACACATGGGTGACCTTAACAAAACACAGAAAAAATGGCATTTATCCAAAAATTTGTCTTCCATCTTATTCACCCTTATTTAAATTACGTGTAAAAATTTTCTGGCGCCATTGTAACTAGAGAAGACAATTATGTAGTCTGTTTCACACGAACCACCCCGTGCAGCGTGGACGCGGCTTAACGTTAAATACACTTTGGAACTGAATTTCCGCATTTAGAGAAAAGTCGTCCAGCGAAACAATTGGAAGTTGTTCGAAAGTAATACATACATGATCTTGTACGAGTGAGTAACCTAATAAAAGCAAGAAATAAATAGGCTTATGGAATTATTCATATAAACGTTAATGATACATACAACATCTATGTATATACAGAATTTTATATTTTAAATTGGACGAACGGGATTATTCTTGCTGCTTACCATTACCGTGAACAATTCTGAAAATTTCCTGGGTTTATTATTCGTGACCTAAATTCGATATTCAGCATGTTATATCCTGCAGAATAAGATCCTGAGTAACCACGTCGAAAAAATCGTGTGTTACGAACAAGAAATGAAGTTTAGAAGAGAAGAAAGACATTAGTGCGAAGTAATAAAAGTGGAACATCATAAAACAGTAGTATGAATTAATAGCATAACTGCATTGCACATCATACTAAACGTTCTAAGTATAACATTAACAATTTTTTACTAAGAAAGCAATTTATTTATTTAATCATTTTTTGTATTTGATCAAATTTAAGAGGTGGAACGAACTTGTCGCGAGAAAAGAAGTTGTAGATTTAATTGCACTACATGAAAAAGAAGCCATATCACAGAGCACAATGTTAGAAAGCTATAGAAGTAAAGATAATGATTAAAACGTTAGAATTAAACAGAATAAAGGTGGAAAAAGAAAATTGTTTTATAGATCATTTTTAACAGCGATCTATAATTCTAACATCTTTCATAATTCACGAACAACTTTATACTTCCGCTGTTATCGTCTACAACTCGTTAAAACGTGTTTATTATAATAAACCTTTACGTTATATTTACCTCAATTTATAAAGATACAAATAACCTTATTTCTGTATTAAACCGTGCAACCAGCTATAAGTGGAAACTTTTACCTTAAGCTTCGAGTTGCCGCAAACTTTCAATTCATCTTTATGACGTTCACGTTATGTAAAAGAGTACAAACTTTGTGTTTTCGAAATTCTATCCCTAGGAAGGTATTCATAAAGATTACAATTTCCATACGTTCACATATGCTACATGCGAAAGCTAATACAAAAGATTACATGTTAAACGTGATAAAGGTGTATAAGTCGAATTCAAACGAATTGTGTACTCTCGTTTGCAAGCCAGAAAAAGAAGTGCACCTTTTTATTTTTTCTTCTTGGAAGATACAAGTTTAATGAAAAAAATCATTTTGCTATATGATTCTAGAGTGTTCAATATCTTCAGTATTTTAAATCCAGAAAATTCAGTAAATTCGGTATCCTTTTATTCGTAAAATAAGAAAAGTCTGCATTGCTTTGATCTGCAATTTCTCTTAGAGACTAGAATTTTTATTACACATTGGCAAAAGTGTATTGTGCACAATAAAAATTATTTAGAATAAAAGTGTCTAATTTCAGTGGTGTTACGTGTTTCCAGAATGACCTAACAGAAATATGTAAAAATCTTGGCGAGGGCTCCGAAGAAAAGCTGATATCACGCCAATTAATCCATCTCTCCGACAACGAAGACACTTTCAAGTCCCTTATTCCTAACAAAAATCTTTCTCATATCGAAGATTTAAGGCTTTCACAGCTCCAAGCATAATTATCACTCAGTCTTTCGCGTGTAAGCCATATCCTCTTTCAAATATTTCATATTGTTCGGGCCGCGTAATGTTCGATGCTTAAGTGCCGAACCGGTACGCGAGTTTAATCACACCTTGATTTATTCAGTGTGAAATGCTAAGAACTAGTTTTATTTGCAACAGAGTGATACTTGAGGTGATGTCAAAATACTAATTTTCGTAAGACCAACTGCTAAGACTTCCAAAAAAAGGACGCGCTTCTGCCTCGTTTCCTTAGTTTTATCCGCTCGGCCAGTTGCCGATTGGTGGTCGATTTCTTCTCGGGGGTGTAGGTGCTGACTCTTCATTGGAGAAGGTTGTTTGGGTGGGACGCAGCTCTTTCCAAGGGAAGGGGATTGTTGCTTAACATTAGGAAACCCCCATTTTTGGGTTTTTCCCAGGGGTTGCCGCCTGACTTTCCACCGCGCACGTGACCTCTCCACGGGGGTACGGTACGCGCGAGAGGACCGGTACCTCGGTCTGGCGGCCAAGTGTAATTGAACAAGTTTATGACGATAGACCGAGGGTTCGTCGCGATTTCTTGCGAGGCAACACATATGTCAAATCTTCTACCCAAATCCGGCCAATGTTGTATTCTATGGATACTTAAACTAGGAACACTACCAACTTCCTGCGTCATTTCTGCTAACAAAAGAGCCCCGCGAAGTTCGCGTCGTGAAAGGAATACTGATTTAAGTGATACAACTCTCGACTTAAAACACAATAGTCTGGCTTTCTATTTACCTGGCTTAATTCGACAGCGTAGGGAAATGCAAGTTTCACGCGCCTGTTTCGAGTAATCTGCAAAGCTGCGCCAATAGGCATTCGACGTGCCTACCTTCGCTACCTTTTCGCCAACCGAGGAAATTTTCTCGCGAATATGCGACTTGATTGATATTAATATTCGCTGTCGATGTTCACCGAGCGTGGAGCATAAGCATAATCTCTGGAATATTGATTCCTCCTATCCTGCCAACACCTGCCAGAATTGCAGTGTAATTAGTTTTGCCTGCGTTAGAACTGGTCGGACTAAACCTAAGCGCTTCTACATGTGAAGTAACTGCTTCGAATTTTTTTCTATCAGTTTATGTGCTCTTTACTACGACTTTATAGCAACAGTTCTCGTGAATTCGTAATGTTTCGCAAAAAGCGTTAGGCTGTTAATTCTGTTCGACAAAAAGTTTGCATCTCCTTACCTTTTTGAAATCTTTTTTAGTAGTCGTTTAATTATAGACATTGATAATGTTGCACAATCGTAATTTCGAGCGCAGTTGTAATTTTGATTTTGGTTAAATTTTTCTTGCTTTCGTAGTAAATTGCAGAAGACGACTGATTAAACGTGTAAATAAACTGTTCTTTGTTATCGCTGTTACAGATTGGTGATGCAACGTGATTCTACGTGAAAAAATCAATCGATAATGTGCAGTAAGATTTTTTCACAGGAATTTTCATTTCTGAATAAATCGATGTCGAAGATTCTTGGAGTACGCGTGCACTCATAAATGACGTACGGCCCTGAGTTGCCGCTACATCAATCGGTGTCGCCGCTTATTGCTTTAATTTACGACCTCACCGCTGTGCAGAGATGAGAAATTGGGTAGCGAAAAGAGTAAGGGTCTGATTTTTTGATATTGCGTAATAGGCCCACCTTTTCTTACACAATCGTAAAGACACGGCACGTGTTTATCTCGAGAACTACTTGTTTGTCTCCTTTCGAACTTTTTCTCTTCTTGTCGAGCAAAATACGTTGATATAAAAAAACAGTTTAACATTGATTTTCATTGTTATATGGCAAGTCCTTTTTTACAAATTTCTACCGATTCAGAGGTGTAGATTCATCCCCTAACGCAACGACCATGACTCTTTTTACACAGTGTATGTACAAATCAGATCGCTGTCTTCTTCGTGTCTTACTGAGGCTGGCAGAATCCCTGTATCAATTTTGTGGGATTTTGTTGGACCTGTGATCGAGGTTCGGAAAGGTATCAAAATAATAATAATTTAAACTAAATTATTTGAAATATTAACAATTTATTAAGGAAAGTAAAGACATAAAAGAAAAACTAAATGCGCTGGTTCCACTCTGAATTTCGTTTCTCGCGAAAAAACGCAAATTTGGTCGAAACCACTTCTTCGAAAAATCGTCGAAAAAGAAACCTAGGAATTCTTGTTTATTGGTCAAATCTCTTCCCCCACGATTCACGCGATTCCACAAACCTCCACATGGCCGCAGACACCCCAATTCAGCGCCCAAAAGGCAACAAATTTAAGGAGGTCAACACAGGAAGACCTTCGTACTCAAGATTCTCGGAAACCGCGTCAGAATCTACTTTACCTCGGGCTACTTCAAAAATACCCTTCCGCAAAAGGGAGTAAATCCTTTGACACATTCCTAAATCGACAGAAATCCTAAACTCCGAGAAAGTCCTTAAAAGCCTCCCTAGTAAAAACATTCCAACTAAAATCCACTCTCGCAAACTACGTCCCGTTTCCTCCACTCTAATAGGACAAACAAGAACTCTCACCGTTCGCAAGATAAAATAGCTTTTACTTAAGGAACTTTTTCCGAACGAAGTAAATCAACACGGATTCCCTACGCGGAGAGACAACGAAAGTTTGGAAAATAATTTCTTTTTCCTCGATAGCGGACGGTGATATAAAGAGTCGCATTCTCCTGCTGTGTAGCCTGAACCCTTCTATCCGCATGCGGAATTTCTCACTCACCCTCTGCTAGTCCGCGGGCGTTTTGGCGCATGTTTTTCCCGCTCTCTGCCCCGGGGGCTGGTCGGATTGGTGTTGGATTCGCGGGGGTAGTGATTTAAAGACAAATGCTGGTTAGGTGACCCTTTTTCCAGGTCGCCGGCGGGTGAGCCGCGTCCCATCAGCTCCGGTACCAGACTGGAGAACTGGTAGAGTGTGGAAAGTCGCTCTGTTCAATCCTCTGACATAGCAGGGGTTCTCATAACTTTTTGCCGCTTAGGTAGCAGGTCTGTCTAGGTTCGGTGGACGCGTTCGTTGGGCGTATTTCGAGGAGTAGCTCGTCCGGGCTGTTTGGATTAGGATCTCTTTGCCCAGGTGCTGGACGTTAAGCTTTGATATTGTATGAGGTTATTTAGAAAGATTTTGTGTGAACTTTATTGCGAAAAAAGATAAGTTTAATTATTGATGTAATTTCGTCCTTTCTTAATGACTTCTTGCAATGGTGGATGCTTCGTTTGAAAAATTTGGTGGGTTTTGAATTGAGAGATGTGTTGATTGCAATTTTTCTTGCCTTGTCGTTCGTTGATTGCAATTTTTTTCCACGTAGAAAATTATTTAAACTTCTAAATAAGTAATGATCAGAAGTAAAACGTGTTGAACGTATGGTAAACTTCCTATGATAAGTTGCTTTTTTTAAAAGGCGTAATTTTGCAACATGACGCGAGACCGCGTGTCGCGAAGATCACTTCCGAAAAAACTGAAAAACTGCAATCGAATTTTTCGAACGAGGCATCGTCCACTTGGTGAAACGACGGCGGGAAGTCGTTGAAAAAGGAGGAAAGTACATCGATGATTAAACTGATTAAATTTCTTTGTACGTTTTTCTTTCGCAATAAAGTTCATAGAAAAATACGCAAAGACTGTTGAATCGACCTGATATGTGCATCGTCCGCACGATATCCATGACGCCATTTCCCACTTAGAAAATTGTAAAAATCCCATCTATCACCGTGTCACTTCGCGAGTGCAGATACATCCTCACCTGTGCAAATGGCTCCAACTTTCCCTCGCATTCGGTCACTACCGATGTTCTCCAGAGATCCAATTAGCGACTTAGCGAATAAAATTTAACCTTTTATTTTTCAGTAGTACACAAAAATGTAGCATTGCTAAAGAACTTTCATTTCACGATAACGCAAACATGTTGCATCAACTTTTGCATAAAACCGTCTCGTCACATTCGTTAAACATTGCATGCAGTCACATTCTTTTCATCTTTAGTATTGTCTTCAATTTCCTCTGGATCGTCCATCTACAAGAAAAAAAAAAAAAAAAAAACAAATATCAAAAAGTTGCATTTTCTTCTTTTTTTCTTTTTACAATCGTTTTTAGTTTGAAATCCGGATTAAAGAAAATTGTAAATCTAAATTACATTGACAGCTGTTATATGCATTGTGATAAATAAATAAAAAATTGTCAAGTCATAATTCAAGAGCAACGTATTCAAATACAAGAACTCGCTTTAACTGAGAGAAGTCAAGAGGAAACGATTTCATCCTAACGATACTAAAAATAGGTTATAAACCTTGCAAATATTATTAAAGGCTTGCGATTATAGGAAACAGAGAACAAGGAAATGATACATACTTGCTGAATAAGTATCCGTTGACGGACAAGATAATCACTCTGTTGTTCCTCCGGAAAACAAATAGACAATGCCTCTGGAAACGTTTTATCTTCCAGATTGTTTCTTAATCTCAGGAACAAAGAACTCACCATTATGAAAGGAAGTGATATTACGGGCAATTTCAGCTGCACGTAAATTTACACATTTTTCATTTGGACTCTTAAAAATTACTCGCTATTATATACCATCGTTTCATTTTTACGAAATCTCAAATTTGTCTCTTTTGCAAAATAATCTTCTCGGATTTTGAAGAAATACAGCAAAAAATAGAGAATGATTAATTTTAATTCTCTAGATGCAATAAAAATATAACAATGGTTATCGAGGAAAAGAGTAAAAGAAATTTCGATTACGTTTCTGAAGAAGAACAGTAAAGAATACTGTACAATCACTGTACATATGGCTGCAACAACTGTGGCTGCAGCTGTTTGTCCATTAAGTATATAATGAGCTCCTGCTAATAGAGCTGCTGTTAGAAAAGTGTTGTAACCCCAAAGGCCGGAATAAATCTCGTCGATAGGTACACCAAGCATCACACCTAACGAGAATATGAAACTGGGATAAATATCATACTTTCATCCAGAAAACATTTGTAAGCCAGCTTTAACCTGACGCTCAATAAATTCAAGGTTCATATATAAAAATAGTATAATACCCGCCAATGAACCGATAAGCGCACCGAAAAAGGCAAAGCCAGCTGTTGTCGGAGATGAAAGTAGAACAGCTAAATAGATGACGGATCCTGCAACAACGCTTTCAACTGCGAACACCTGCGACGCTGACACTATAACACCTTGAAATATCTGGAACGCGCAGACAAATTAGATAGCGAATTAATTTCATTACAGAAGGAAATATTTTACGTTTAATTGTATCAACGTCTCGACTGCCAAATAATTTTGAACGCGAGCCAGAGAATCTGTGAAACAGTACAGTGTATGACGGTACAGAGCTTGATTAAAAAAATAAACACTTGAAAATAATTATATTTAGTTTTACAAAGTTAGATTTAATTTTTGCAAAATTAAAGGTTCGTGAAATATTCGCCGAAAAATTGTCGACCTTTGAAACGAGGATTTTTGGTCCTACTGGGGCCGTTTTGAAGGGCGAAGCCTCTACTTTCACATAGCTGAATTGATTTTCCTTGAAGATACTTCTTCAGTTAGGATTCAGGACGAGAAACTGAAAGTGGTTCCTTTTTTCGAAAATTTTTCAAATTCCAACGATTGTACGAAGTTTAAAAATATTTTTTCGTGGCTTAAATTGACACGAGTTTGAAGGTTGAAGCTTCCCCTTTACAACGAGCCTTTGAAAGTTGATGTACGATTTTTTGTCGCCGTTTTATCGCACTTTGAATGAAAAGTGTGCCACCGGATTTGGAATAACTGAAGGTATAGTCGGTGGAAGCGATATAGCGGGGTCGTAAATTAACGTAAGAAATTAACTCTGTCGTCTCGTACTCAATAGTAATTCCCGTATAGGCAAAAATTAACCTTAACCTATCAACAGTTAGGACGCAGAAAATTTTTTTAAGTATCCTGCAATGGGAAAAGCAATTCCGAGTTCACATCGAACGTCCCTGAGCGAGATTCAAGCTCGTTATCTCCCGGAATTGCTGTTTTGGCGCTCGGATTACGTGTACTTTAACGCTTGACTGATTTTACGACCTCGCTATATCGATTCCACCGGCTATACGACTGCGATCCTTGCAAAGATCCCATATGATATTGGCTGCATTGAGAGGTACACTTCGACGGCTTTGAAACGATATCCCTCAAGATTTAATGTCGCGATGCATCAATATGCAAGAACGATGCCAAGAAGTGATACAGCAACGAGGGAGTAATACTCCTTTCTAAACACACTAAACGCACACTAAACACGTACACACGAGGTACAAGTCCGACCGTACCTTGAGTTACTCTACTGGCGGTGGCACACTTTTCATTCAAACTGCAATGAAACGGCGAGAAAAAATCGTACATCAACTTTTAAGAGGTCGTTGTAAAGGGGAAGCTTCAATCTTCAAGCTTGCGATAATTTGAGTCACAAGAAAAATTTTTTACACTTCGTACAGTTGATTGAATTTGAAAAATTTTCGAAAAATGGAACCATTTTCACTTTCTCGCTCCGATTTCTAGCGAAACAATATCTTCGAGGAAAATTACCTCCGCGAGATGAAAGTAGAGGCTTTTACCTTTAAAATCACCCCAGGTAAATTGTTGTGCGATTTTTTTTCAGAAAGCTATAGTAATTCAAATATCGGCAATATGTGAGTGATCTTATTTTGAAAACCATTTACCTTGTTCCAGAAAAATCTTGTATCAATGATAACTAAGGCATGTTAAACCTAACCTGTACCTACTCACTTTAAAAGAGCTGCATTTCACCTAACCTAAATTTCACGAAGACGTCTTAAATATATTTTTATTTGTAACATTGGACATCGTTCAGACGTATTTTGGACGTGTTTAAACTTTCACTGGACATTTGTAAAATGTCCCGAATGTCTCGGACAGACGTCTTTAAAACGTTCTCAAGATGTCTGTGTGCTATTTGGGTATTTGGCAGAGTTCGCTCGCTCGATGTAATTTGAAAAAGTAACGAGGACAATTCTGCAGCATTTATCAAAAGACTTTAGTCATTATTCAAAGAAGCACTGTTACATCAGGGTTCAGTGCCATAAGAAGACAAAACTGACACTCTTTAGAAATGCTCAATTGTTACAGCAGAGTTGCGCCAAAGAACGGTTCAGGTTCCCCTACAGTTTCTCCGTTGTTATGGAAACCGCAACGCCGTTTCTACGGATATACGAAGGATTAATGACGCGTAGGAAGCACAGAAAGTATCTTCCCCTCTATTTCGCTGACGGCGAACAATTCTTAGCTCGCTACAATTGGCAGGGGACTACCCGACCTAAGGAACCCTCTTCCCATGAATAAGCTTGCTATAGACGTTTCGTAATACTACGGAAAACAGAATTCGTTCAACGATCGAGAATACGTAGATTATTCTGTCGTATACATTCCATTTTTATTTCCTGTTTTTATTATAACTTTTTAACCCCTTAACCTATGATTTCCTTTCTGACTGTGCATCTAAGCGTCAGCCATTTTCTGTTTCAGTACTGTATCAGGTAACAAAAGCTAATTTTTTACAAATTAATTACTCTTTGTAATCCTGACAAATTAAAACGAAAGATAGGATTGCAATGAACTTTTCTTACTAATATAACTATATTTCTCACATCTTGACCAAAATCTCTGACACGTTGTTATAGGTTAAGAGGTTGATAAAGCTTCAAACGACCTATATTCATATAACATTTTTTTCTTATCTATATTCATAGAAGATGCTGGCAAAGTTTGATCGAAAAAAATTAGGACACCCGGTATGTAACTTTTAACCGTTCCTCGCGTCCAAGGCGCGCTA
>NW_017100242.1:3271972-3327948 GCF_001263275.1 Habropoda laboriosa
TGCCGTAAAGGAGTTCTATCAATCATTACAGACACCCTCTGGAATCGAATAATTCCACGAAAGACAATTTACAAACATGAAACATTCAACGAAACATTCGCATTTGGAACTTAAGCTCGTTGTAGCGGAAGCGTGTTCGAGAAAACCCAAAGTAGGATCTGCACTCGTCGTATTGTATAGTCGGCGTGGTTTATGTACCGTGGTAATGAGATGGAGCCCGATGATGGCTCGGGAAGGAGCCTAAGCTCCGAAACTTAATTTACTCATGCTCGCTCCAAAGTGTTTCCTTCATTGTGTATTCAATAATGGCGGTGACGCGAGTCTGCCGTAACTACTCCTTTAGCGTCCTGCGGTTTCCATGGCAACGTAGGTACGCTGAGAGTAAAATGGACGATTGAAAGAAGAAGCGAACACCTGAGGAACTCGTCTTTTTAACAACGCTGTAATTTGCCTAAATCGATCCAAATTTGTCCTAGCGTTTGGTAAAAATTTTTTCGTTATTTAACACGACAAAATGGCGTCGATTAGCATTGGAAAGCTTGAAATTGCAGGAAACAGTTTATAATGGATGAAAATGTGAAATATTTTTCTAACGCAGTGGCACGTGATCGAATTGTGAAAAACAGCGCACGTGCAAACTTTACCATTCCCCAATCAATGTGGTCCCTTGTGATATTTCCCCCGATGAAACTGACATCGCTTGTCGTCGCATCACTTGTTGCATTGTCCTGGAAACAATGAGAAAGTACTGTATAAACAACTGATCGTATATACACTTGTGACACATATAGTGTACGTCGTATATGTACACCGTGCATACAGGGTGTCCTATAAATCGTGGTGCAACCGACAAGGAGAAGAATCCTTACAACAAAAATAAGTGAAATATATAAAATTAATTTTTTTCATTGCTTGCTTACTTTTTCAGGAAAATCACCATAAACGTGAAATTATTAATGCTAGAAATTTCAATTAAACGAATTCAGTGCGATACTTAATTGGTAATTTTGATCATTTATTTTAAACAATAGCATTAATCAATTACTTTCAGTAATAAATACTATGCAATTTGTCGATGTGTGCTCTTAAGAATGATCCTGGTGCACATCCTACTTGCAGCACAGTACTTAAACCTAGTCATCCGTTGGATCCTTCCATTTTGAGCATTCTTCATTCGCACATATCGTTCTACTATGATTCACAAAGTTTACCGATTTTTTTCATTACAATACAAGAATTAAATAATAATATTACCTAGCATAATTTGAACTAAAATCTCACCGTAATTAATCGGTGGTACTTTCATATTCGAAATTCTTCTCAGAAACTAGGCAAGCAATCGAAAAATTTTATTCCACATTTTTTACTTATTATTTTATTTACTTTTCACCTACTCTTTATTTACCCTTTGTCGGTTGCACTGTGATTTATCGGACATCCTGTATACATATACGTATACGACTGCGATATCTTTGCCGAGTGCATATAACCCTATGCTCAAAACTAGGCTAGTTCGACCATTGACGTTCACGGTTGGATGAAAATTCAGAGTAAGCAGTAACATAAAACTATTTTCGCTAGAATATTGCCAGAACTTCTTTTTCTACGCGTACTCTTTTCCTTTTAATTGTGTATCTTTCAGAAAAGTTTAAGAAGAATTCAGAGGGCAAATAGGAGTAAATCTTCTGCTTACGACAGGATGATGTTAAATTTATATGGAGAATTTGAGAAATATCGAAAGCAAGTGATACTGAATGATTTCAATTCTCGTAAGAAATTTGATTACCATTCTGATAATTGGTCGCAATTCCTCCAATGTGTTAAGTCCATTGTCCTGAGTGTAAAGCACAAAGAGCAACGCAAATTGAGTCAGATTAAACGGCCACGCTATGTACAGTGACATAATGTTTCTCATAGACCGTGCCAGATAAACGCTGTAAATATTAAACGTGAATTATAAAAATTTTCAAGCATTTGCAAAAATATGTTACACAATTTTCAGAAGAATTTTACACAATTTCCTATATCTAACAATTGATAGTTTGCAACTAAATTTATTCCTATACACCTTTAAGTGAGCCATTCAGAAACCAAAGTGACTAACTCCATCAAATTGAGTTTACTAAATTTTCTTTATTTATGAAAAGTTAAGCACCAGGCATGATACTAAAATTGGAAGAATTTCAAAAAGTGGAGTTGATCATTTTGGCTTCTGAGTTTTTAATGATAATTAATGAAATTATTGAAAATTAAAGAAATTGATAGAATTCGTTATAAGTACAAATGTAGTTTGAACAATTTCAAACTGTTTTAAATAAAATCTCTGTTGATAGTTAATAAACATTGAAAATATAAGATACGATCAAATTAGTCCCAATTTAGAATGATTACTGCAAGAAGTATGTGAAGCAGTTCACGATAAAAGTGAAATTTCTATACGAACGTATTTACTTATTTATTCAAACTGACCTGATTATTGTTCCTAGAATCATTAACAATATACTGAAAGCGTCGAAAGGTCCGTAGAACTTTGGTATTAGCATACACGATACCGCGCCAATTAACAGTGGATTAAACACTGTTAATCCATTTATAATATTTTCCTGTACATCTCGTATCAACTGTAAACGAAAAGTGTGCTTTTTTTAAATTAACGCGTTATTATCTAATGAAAGAAGGAAAAGAAAAAGAAAAATTGAATGGAATTTATTCACTTGTCGTTTCAAAATTTATTTTAATTATCTTATCGAAAAATTTTTATTTATCATCTATAGGTATTGATGTAAAATGAAAAAGTAGAACAGTTCTAACATAAAAATTTACCTACTCAGATTTTATCCAAAATGAAGGTTCTTAGAAATACTTAAAGTAATAAAGTAATAAAAAATGAACGTTCACATGTGAGAAAAGTGAGAAAAAGTTGCAAAGTATAAATTTTCAAACAATGAAAGTAATAACGTACCACTGATATTAAAAGTCCTAAAAAACCAGTAATTGCTGAGAAGAATAATGTACTGGGTGCGGTACAACCTAAAGAAATCACTATCAGTAGCCCGCTAAGTGGATTATTTACAAGTACTACCTGTAAATTTATACAACCATGTGAATATTTTTTCCCATCAGCTATTACGTTTGTAGATTTTAAGATTCTAAGGGTGATCGTGGAAAATTAGCAATTATCTCTGTGTTCTACTTTTGTATTTGATTGAAAACTTTTTTATTATTTGAACATTTAATTTTTACACTATACATTAATTAATAAGTTAAATTTTTTCGTAAATGTACCTACTGTTAATAACATGTAACATCTTGGTGTGATACAATTTACAGAATATTAGGAAAAGTTTACGATTCGTTAAATTAAATAAATATATTTAACAAACGTAAATTGAAAAATCTATATTGTCGAAAAAAATAGGTGATTTTTCGTTTTGATAACGCAATTCGTTCGCATGTTTTACTCGAGGAATTCGATTTAAGGACCATTTGGTGCCATCTACAGCGTATTAGAAGTTTCTAATCAATGCATTACTATTCTGCATCGGTAAATGATATTTGCACACTGCAATAGCAAATAAAAAGTTACTGTAATTTTACTCGAGAAAAGAAAGGCATTTTCGACAAAGTAACAGCTCTTTAAAACACACGTGCTAAACGTGTATGGAAATAGCCGAAGGACATTTGAATCATCTTTTGTAAATAGCGAAAAGACTGTGCTGAGATAAAATTAATCTTCCAGCCATATATGTTGAACGATACAAGAAAACCGGTTGTGTTACTCAAATAGTAAATTACTTTCATGACCGATGATATGGATTTTTCGACGTTTTTTAATAAGAATTTTTTACTTCAGTTTGTGAATATTATACGCCCCCAAAATAGGTAACCTTTTTTTAACACCCTGTATATAGAGGGAGTCGGTTCAAATTTTTCCAATAACATATCAGTAAGTAAATTCTGTTTTGATTTTCATGGAGAGAATTAAACAGAGATAATTATAAAATGAATATTTCAGTAATGGGTAATAATCGTAATAAATAATCAAATATATTTAATAACTTACTTGACTGAAACCTCGTAGTAAAAAATCGAATAATCGTACTACACTCCAGAAGATGTTTTCTTTTTCCAGTAAAAAATCTTGCAAAATGGCAAAATTTCCAGTAAAAACTGGGCGTGAATAACCCTGCGTTATACACTATATTTGTAGATATATTTTAAATATAAAGAAGATTAATTTTAGAAATTCGTGGTATGTAGATCAGTTTTATCTTATTTAGTAAAATTTTCCTTAAAATCCTTTACAAGCAGAGTGCTCGATTTTTATTAGACATGAATGATGTCTAATATTTATATTTCTTAAATTAATTTCAAATACTTACGTTGCCCGTTGACTTTTTTAAACGTTCTGTCATGGCCATTGAAGAATCACATAAAACTACAGTTTCTTGTTAGAAGCAAATTCTTGTACACACTGTTCAAATTCTCCTATCTTTTATAACTCAAATTACTGATAAAGAGCCACATATTCCACTTTATCAAGATTTCATTCTTACAACAATAATATTAATATGCATAATTACAATTAAGTATAAAATAATGGTCAAATGTTAATTATTTTCTATTACTTTCAAGTGCTTGGAACTAATTTACTCACTTCAAAATGTTTATTTCATCTATTTTTACTTTCAGCGAATGTTAATTCACTGAAGTACAACATACTTAACACAAGACACGCATTTATTAACGTGTATGTTGCTAAAGGAATGTTAAACTGTTACAATTTAGCACTTCTAGCAGTGATGAAAGAGTAAATAAAACAAATACACACTGTCCGGTAATACAAATATATATTTTAAAACAAATTACAAAATTGTAAAGAAAATAATTTTATACAGCACACAAAGGTAACGTTTGACTTTATTACGTAAAAAAAATAATTACAAAAATTAATGTTCGCGTGAAAAAATTAATTACAATAGCTGTGATAAATTAATTTATTAACGTTCATATTCAATTATAAAAATTTAGACGTCAACAATGTAATTAGGATGCACAACAAGCAAAGGATCATCATCTTCTTTGTCTACTTTATCTTTGCTTTTCAGATCCCTTGTACTTAAAGGTATGATGATTTGATCCTGGAACGCGATTTAAAAATGTCGCACACAATTACATTGAATTATTAATAATAAAGTTTAAATAATTTTAAGCAACTATTTTAATACTTACGTGATATGTCAATCTATCGATAATCTTTTCAATAAAATTTTTTCTTTCCAACAGTTCTTCTTCTGAATAAAAGTATTATAAGTAAAATTCCCGTACCCTCAGTTTCCGCGCGAATTTCTTCTTTTCTCATATACAACACCAACATATTCGATAAATTCTTGTATTCTTCGAAGGACATTGTTAGTTTCTTTTTGTGTACTTCTTGCGTTTCTGCAGCTATAATATACAAAAAAGAAAAGTACAAGGATAATTTTATTTAATATAAGAAATTAACTATACATAAATAGAAAAAATAATTTACAAGTAGAAGTCTCTCCTTCTTTATCAGTATCCAAAGCATTGAGAGCAGCCATGAGCGGCGGAGCTTCATCCATATCGATATCCATATTAGCATCTTCAGCTTCTTCTAAATCTATATCCGGCTGTTCCACAGTAACAATACTTTTGCTTAGCAAACGTTTCGCTTCTTTAACATGCTTTACAGTGACTTCATCTGAACATTCTAATTTAGCCATAGCTTCTGATAATCTGATGAGACTTTCTAGTTGCCTAACGGTAACTCTCCACTTGCCAGAACCACTGCCAGTTCTTTGTCTTAGTGTAGTATAACTATCAACTAGAAACTCTGATGCTTCCTGTAAAACTTGATGAATCAATTTAATTAATTCAATTGACTTATATTTAAAAAAAATATAATAATACCTGACTTAGTATTGGTTTAAAATGTTTGGCAAAATTAATATATCTAACAATCTCTGTCTGTGTGTATACTGCTTCAAAGTCTTGCACATTGTCACAATGTAAATCAATAATTCTTTTAGCGATCGCATTATCAATAATTTCGTTACATTCGTCAACTATGATAAAAAATAAATCAAATCTGGACATAATAGGAGCTGTTAAGTGAACGTTCTGTTGTAAAGATTTTTTCCTATCGTACCGCCCACCAATTGGATTTGCCGCCGCTAATATTGATGTTCGAGCGTTTAGAGTTGCTCTTACGCCAGCCTGAAAGTATAATTTTTTAATAATAATACGTAAAATAAAAATGTATTGTTAAATATCGTTCCATGTTAAAAAACCTTGGCTATTGAAATTGTTTGCTGTTCCATAGCTTCGTGTATAGCAACTTGATCTCTGGGATCCATTTTGTCAAATTCATCGATACAACAAATACCTTGATCAGCAAGCATTAAAGCACCAGCTTCAATAACAAAATCGGGCGATTCTTCATCTCTTACTACAGCAGCAGTTAAACCAGCTGCAGAAGATGCTTTTCCCGATGTATAAATTGCTCTTGGTGTAATTTCACTAACACATTTTAGTAATTGAGATTTTGCTGTACTAGGATCACCAACAATACAACAATTTATATCCCCCCTTAAAGAAGTACCCTCCAATGTTGTTTTTCCAACACCACCAAACATCATTAAAGTAACCCCCTTTTTTACTTCATCATTACCGTGTATTGCAGAAAATAAACTGTTAACAAGATTCTGATATAAATTTTTATCACGACTCATTTCATATATACGGTTCCATTCCGCTTCTGTCATTCGTTTTTTCATCATTTCTTGAGAAATTTCTTCCATATTTGTTTCAGTGCCACCAAACTATATAAACATTAAATGCATAAAATAAACATATGCTTGAGTACTTAGTTTGAGTAATCAGAATAACTAATAATTTATCATACTCTGAAGCTTGTTGGAGTAACACTGCATGCCAGAAATGCAGTTTTGTATGTTAATTCACGCAATCCTAAAGCTTTCAATCCTGTTACACCTTCTCCTTGTTCTGTAGGTTTCGAACGCTTTGCTTTTAAATCAAATTTTGCACCAGGAGCTGAAAGAACCCCTACATCTGGAACTACTATTAAAGTTCCTGTAAAATCGTATCTAAAAAATACGAAGAAAATTTATCAAAATTTCAAAAAATGCATCATATTACATAATTTCTTTTAATAAGGTACCTATCACCAGCTTGAATAGTTTCAACTGCTTCAGCTCGTAAGATTATTTCCAGTGAACGAGGAATACAGCCCCTAGGAAGTTCTGCTTGTGTTTCCTGTACCCTAATTTTTTGGAAATCCACAAATACAGAATTATCCACATCAAGCATGAAACGCCTTCTGTTATTGCATACTGGATTATGACAAATTGTTGGATTTGTGAACTATAAATAATTATATAACTATAATAATTCTGTAATAAATACATTCACATCAATGAAAATATCTATACTATACTTTAAACTGCTGTTCCACATTTTTTATGACAGTATTACAATCCATACAGATAAATGTTCCTAACACCAATTCTGGATGAACAGGATGTGTTCGTATTACTTGTCCAGATATACGTATCAGTGTACCAAATTTTGCAGCATTTAATTCTCTTAATTTTTGTCTGGTCGGTACTTCGACAAAACTCACATAACATTCTTTTTCTTTTCTTAAATCTGTTTCATCTTTCACAAAATTACAAACTGCTTGACATAGGTATGGATAAACTCTAAAAAAATATAGGTCATTAAACAAACATAAAAGGCAGAATTAACTTTAAAACAATAACTATTTTTTACATATTATAAAGGAATAATATTCCACAAATTTACCTGTAATACTCCTCAACAATAGTTGTAGAAAGTACTTGATTGTATTCATCCACATCGTCAAAAACAACTTCTAATGTACTGTGTTCTGGACTTACCAGTTCTTTAGCTAGTTCAAGATACTTAACAATTCCATCTTCTTTAAATCTTAATAACAAAAACAAATATAATCAATTTAAAACTCTGAAAAAAAAAAATGAAAATTGTAACTATAATTATTTTGTAATAAATTGAAATATTTACTCTTCCAAGAAGTCCTGAAATAGTTTTTGACATTTAATTCCAATTTCATCAGGTACACGTGTTCGACTATTTTGTGCATTAGCAACATCCATCTTTTAAAATAATTAAAAACAATCACTTTGTGTGTACAGAATTGTAACAAACTAATTATCAACAATGAAATAACGCGCTAGAATAATTTGGCGGGAATTAAGTTTAAGCGTGTTTTCAAAGTTTACACTTTATCGATGTTTTAATGAAACGTTAAATTAAATGTTATACTTTGCGTAGTATTTTCGGAATATGTTAATTTATAAAGAATACTGTATTACTTTTAATTCTTTATTGTACTGTCAATATTAGGACGTCCACGTTCCGCAACTCATGCGAACCAACCATGGGGTCCACACTCTGCGATTCCCATGGGAATCCACCTTCTCTAGTTTGAACACACTTACGCATATTCATAACGAACTAAATGTAACCACAATCATAATTTTACTTTATATTTAAATAAGCTTGTACTTATTTTAACATAGGGTAAGGACCTTAGCGTATTTTTAAATTGTAATTTGTATAATAAAGTGATCGACGTAGTGCATGCGCGCGCCACTGCGCGGGTAAATCCCCGGTAACGCGGAGAAAGCTCAAACGTTATTCTCTTGTTCACTAATCGTCCTTTGATTGTGTTTCCGTTATACGAGATGGTTTACGTACGTTTTTATATTGTTACTCGGGTTCTAACTCTTAGATAATTCACAGGATTCGACTTCCGTGAATGTTCTAACTGTGTTCCAAATCTACAGTAGTGAACAGAAAAATTGAACTCTATTTGTGTCAAATGTTGGATACTAGGCTCATGTCGTTCGTAAAAAACCGTGTATCAATGAAGCTAATAAAAAGAAACGAATAGAATGTGTGAAAGAATTTTCCAATAAAACTATCGAATTTTGTGAAACCTCCAACCAACAGTGAAGTATGAGACTGGTAGTGTGTATGGGGATGTACGTCTTTATCTCTGAGTGTTAAAGTCTAAATCTTTAAACTCTGAATCCGCGAACCTTGTTAATTATTAAGCATTAACCTACGTGTTGTGTTCGATGTGTAATTCACATCGAAAAGGCAGTTCGTGGTAGTGTGTATGGGGATGTACGTCTTTATCTCTGAGTGTTAAAGTCTAAATCTTTAAACTCTAAATCCGCGAACCTTGTTAATTATTAAGCATTAACCTACGTGTTGTGTTCGATGTGTATAATTCACATCGAAAAGGCAGTTCACCACATCGATGCTATCTTTCTCATCGACAATGCTGCGACTTTACCTTCTACGTTGCAGCCGGTACGTTATCGGCGATTGGTATTCTAATGACTTGCACTTAAGGAAAACAGCAGAAGGTAAAAGTTTTAATATATTTGCTCGTTTCGTACAGAGAAACCATCGCGAAATTGGTCAGTTATCAGACGCATACGTACAAGCTGCTACGTAGCAAAATAGTTTCTGACTTTGTGCGTTCACGCCCCGTGGCATGGATCACGTAGTTATAGAGTTCTCCTAGTTACACATATTTTTTATAGATGTAACAATATTAAAAAAATTTAAACAACAATGCCAAAGTCATCAAATAAAGTGTTCGAAATGATACCATTGGTACAGCCCATTGATGCGGCAAATTAGCAAACATTTTGGAATTTTTTCCTAGTGACTTTATCAACACCATACCGTTACATAGCGCACTCTATGACACGATACGAACAGTTTTCGGTCTAATTACGCAACAGTCCTTATTTTTTTCTTACCTTTACAATAGCGTACTTTCTAAATTCAATTACATTATTATAATGAAAAATCACAAATCACCTTATGTATTATTAAAACAGCAAACGATAAATATTAGTATAAACTTATGTTTTACGAAAACGAAAAGAATTTTTTGCAACATTTAAAATGTATCTATTCTCTTAGAATATGATGTAACTCTATCAAAGACAAATATTACATATTCGCAGTTATTACATTTAAGGCAATGTCCATTAATTTTTTGATAACATATACATTAGAGGTTCCTATTTCACGTTTATTAACGCATTATAATTCGTGTAATTTTTAGTATACGAATACACATGCATTTCGAGATCTCTATTTCACGTATATTTATCTCTCTTTTATCTCTGTTTCCGTTGTATTATGTCGAAATTCGTTATTGTTATCTGCAACCTGACAATTTGAAAAGCCATATTTGGTTTCCGCATATTACTCGGGTGAATATGCATAAATTCTCGAGTATCCGTGCATTGTATTAAAAATGACGGAAATTAAAATAGAAACACGTATTTAAATACACGTAAAATAGAAATCTGGGAATACGCGGGTACCCGTGTACCAAAAATGACACGAAATAAAATACGTTAATACACGCGTACCGATACGTCGGCGCCTATAGGCGCTCTGAAAATTTTCTCGCACTGTGACCTTGGCGTCTATAGGCGTTTTGAATATTTTCTCGCATTCTGCTATTAAGGCAACTTTTGGCACATTTTCACCTTAATTTAATACTTAATTTTCGCTCTTCGCGCATTTCCACCTTAATTCAATAAAATGATAAATTTCAAAATGTAAAAAAATTTCGTTTAAGTTCCAAAAATAGAAAAAGAAATGTACTTTGAAATTTTAAAAAAGTTTTAAATTTAATACAAACTTTAAAATACCAAAACAGAATTTTTCTCAAAGGAAGTAACTTGCTAAGTAACGATGCAGGTTTTAAAAAAATGTTGCACGATGTTCTATCGAAGGGCAAATCTAGATATCCCCGCAGAAAAAGGAAAAGAGAAAGTAGAGAAATCTTTCAGTATGTAGATTGATACTTATTTACACGATGTATACATATCCTGCGACCGACAAGACTTTGCTCTTAGAGCAGGTACTGTTGTAGGATATAAAAAGAACGCAAAGTGCGTGCTGCCGCTTTAGTCCCTTCAAAAATCCTCAAGAATAATGGTCGGTGTTGCTGGTATTGTGTTTTATTTGGTAAAATCATATTTTTTCACATTATTTTCACCACTATCTCGAGCATTATTAGCTCCGCGTTGCAATTAATCTTCAAGCAATATCTAAAGTGTGTGAAATGCACGAAAAATTAGCAAAAATAAATTGACTGTAACATTTTCTGACGTTACATTCACTTCAAATTAATTCTTTTCAAAGTGAACGGTAATAAAATAAATTTTTTCAAACTACGTATGTAATTTATAATATTAAAAAAAAACACACACACATTATGGACCTGCTAAGTTTGTACAGTCTATTAAATTCACTGCTAAAAAAAAAAACGAAGGGTGGTAGTATCGTTAAAAATAAAAAATAAAAATAAAAGTGTAAAAAGCGCGGGAAATGCAAGAATAATAATTTAGAACAAAGACGAAATGTGAAAATTATTGAATACAGGTAGTGTTTGCCCGTCTCGCCAATGGTGTACTAAGGACAGACGTATATAGAGATTTCCAACCAGTGATAAGTACACAGCCTCCACTTGGTTACCTTCCAACTACAAATGTAGCATTTTCCAAACTTTCACAACATGCTGCTCTGGCTAACCAAGCTTTGGACAATGACTTCAAAGATGTGGGAGCCTCAGGTAGTGGAGGCTTTGCAGAAAGGCAAACACAACCAGGGTATTTATACCTGAAACCACTATTGATCGACCTGAAGTTGCCCTCCAAAAATCAGACGATTAAATCAGTAATCGATAAGCAGAGGTAAGAATCCACGTTTGAAGCGCCCAATTGAGAAAACATTTCGAATGTTTCGTTACTGTTAATTTTTACAGTCAGATCTTTCAGATAGTCAGATATATGCAAAATTAAAATTCCTGTGGAAATGTCCTAATCGATCAAATTTCAATTATTCAGTTTCGACTGAAAGGAGAAATAACAGTTTTTTAAATTAACACAGCAGAAATGTAAATTTCGTTGTCCGCTTATAGTCCATCCTAATTGCCTAAATTTCAATTATTCATTTTCGACTAAAACGAGGAATGACAGTTTTCCAAATTAATGTTAATTCAATCTGAGTAAATTAAAAGGAACAGAATGCAAAAATTGAAACCAAAACGCTGTTGCATTACTGTTTTTATAAATCTTTTCTTGCTTAATTTAAAAAACCTGTGACTAAAATAATGTCAGACCGAATCTGGGACCAAACGGGCAAAAAAAGATTCCGTCAATTCGGTTGATAAATTTTATCACACCCACCGCATTCTCCAGCCCATATTCTTGCCCCATCCGGCTACCTTACGCAGTTTTGCCTTGCAACCACAGCTGCACCGGTTGATATCGCGAATTTGTATTTGAAGATTTCCGAAGGAGGTGCAAAGTGTTGATGAAACAGCGACAAGGAGGCCAAGCGGGAACGCGAGACACCGAGACGAGATCGAATATCATCCCCGTGTTTCTCAACGATCGTCGTATCAAGTTGTAGAAACGCAGGACGAATACCTAACAGACAATTCGCGTCGTGCAACACCACGTTATCGTGGGAAGGTAGAGACAAGGAATCCCAGTCATAATTCGCAAGATATAACGACGGCCATCAAAGCCCTCGACCACTTCCTGAGCAGGGTTCTAAACGATGATGGTTATAACAGCGAGGTACACCCACCGTCCAATCCTGCTTTAGCCCTCGTCCTGTCTCGATACGGGCGATACGTGCCTGGAGCACGAAACCCGAGGGTCTATGCACATATGGCCGTAAACAATATACACAACAACAAACCTTTCGGTAGTTATAAGCTGGAATGTGAAGAGCTGCCTACCTATGTCCGCAGGTAATACCGATCGACAGTCTGTTTAGGCTAACCTCTTGCCGTGTAACGACGACGAGTCACAGAAAGATTTGTATTTTTCCTGTTACTTCAGCCTCAATATAGGACTGGCGTACAAATTGTATGCAATATTTTCAGCATTTTTTATTTAACACGTTTGCTACCAGCGTTACATATGTGTGACGCACCAATTCTCACGATAGAACGGTATTATCTATATGTAATGTGTAACGAAAAGTGCTCAGTTTGGGTACTTAATAAATATTAGCTGTGTATAGGCGCAGGTATCTGTCGTATTACGTGAAACTGAAGAAGATGTAGATATTGAGAATGTAAGTGAAAATAATTCGAAGGGTAGTGGTAGCGAACGTGTTAACGCTGTATTGGAATAGTGATCAGCCGAGGCTGATATTTACAGCGATTGAAAAATCGTGTGGCAATGGGTTGAAAAAGAATTTTTAGATTTTGCTGCATTTTGTGCAACTTTGATAGCATGTGAGAAGAGAGAAGGTAAGGTAGAACGAGGAGGGAAGCATTAATCCTCAGACAATGAATGGCGGATGTCGGGTCAAATTTGACCCAATTCGGTAGAATCCCGTATAACGCGATGAAAAAGGAACATACAAATTCTGAACTTGTAATTTTGCAATTTTGGGTTGATTAAATTTGACCCAAAAAGCGATTTCGGTGGAGCTTCATTTGTATCATATTTCCCGCGTTATAGGGGGTCCTGCTGTATTCAAATCTTTTTCGTACGCAAACGAAACCGTATATTATGTGTATTATATTTCGTATATTATGATTAAAGTAATAAACATAGTTATAAGGAGGGGAGAGACGTGATTCTGTTTCGTACACCGGATGAAACAAGGGACATCTAAGAGCCGGGTCAGCGGTGACCCGGCCTCCGTCGTTTGAAAGTTAAATTGAAAATTAAAGCGATTAATTCTAACTAAAACGTTAATAGCATCATATTGTCCTCGTTTATCTGCTATCTGTTACAAAATACCAATGAACAAATGATTTAACTATAATAGCACGAGTAGTAGTATTAATTAGGAATTATTCACGCGAATCTAAACGAAAACAAATTTTTTAGCTGTAACATTAAATAAATAAAATAGATATCGTTAAATGGGTAAAAAAAACATACAATTAATATTTTACATATCGTTGATAAATTCGTTGCATTGAAAGTACCTACACCCCATGTTATTCACGTTTGATAAAACTTTCATTTTATAAGTTCAAGTTACCTCAAGCAAATTAATCTATTTCCGTTCATTGATGCTGCTTAAATCGCCGACCCTATATATTAAGTTAATCGAAAGTTTACCCTTCGCTAAAGTTACATTGATTAATTATCCAAAACGACATTTCGGATAGCCGCATTAAAGAAAAGTTTAGTGCACTTCCTTCGTAGCCCATTCTAAATTTAATCAATATCATGCGGATTTACCCTTGAATCTACCGGCAATCGGGCTTGGCGCGAAGTTAATTGGAGTAGTTCGAGAAGCCGCTCGAGAAACCCCGATTAAGCACTAAACTACTCTCATTACACCTTCCTGTCTCTCCGGAAACCTCTCTAGATACTGCTAACTTGATTTCATTGATGAAAGCCATGTACCAGTCTCGACCACTATTGCTCTTGTTCAAAATACATCCATCAGATATGTACATGCTAATAAACCCTTTCGAGACGATATCTATATTATCTCAAGTAAAAACTTGTTTCAGTGAAGAAGAAAAAAAAAAAGAAAAATCGTGTGGCAATGGGTTGAAAAAGAATTTTTAGATTTTGCTGCATTTTGTGCAACTTTGATAGCATGTGAGAAGAGAGAAGGTAAGGTAGAACGAGGAGGGAAGCATTAATCCTCAGACAATGAATGGCGGATGTCGGGTCAAATTTGACCCAATTCGGTAGAATCCCGTATAACGCGATGAAAAAGGAACATACAAATTCTGAACTTGTAATTTTGCAATTTTGGGTTGATTAAATTTGACCCAAAAAGCGATTTCGGTGGAGCTTCATTTGTATCATATTTCCCGCGTTATAGGGGGTCCTGCTGTATTCAAATCTTTTTCGTACGCAAACGAAACCGTATATTATGTGTATTATATTTCGTATATTATGATTAAAGTAATAAACATAGTTATAAGGAGGGGAGAGACGTGATTCTGTTTCGTACACCGGATGAAACAAAGGACATCTAAGAGCCGGGTCAGCGGTGACCCGGCCTCCGTCGTTTGAAAGTTAAATTGAAAATTAAAGCGATTAATTCTAACTAAAACGTTAATAGCATCATATTGTCCTCGTTTATCTGCTATCTGTTACAAAATACCAATGAACAAATGATTTAACTATAATAGCACGAGTAGTAGTATTAATTAGGAATTATTCACGCGAATCTAAACGAAAACAAATTTTTTAGCTGTAACATTAAATAAATAAAATAGATATCGTTAAATGGGTAAAAAAAACATACAATTAATATTTTACATATCGTTGATAAATTCGTTGCATTGAAAGTACCTACACCCCATGTTATTCACGTTTGATAAAACTTTCATTTTATAAGTTCAAGTTACCTCAAGCAAATTAATCTATTTCCGTTCATTGATGCTGCTTAAATCGCCGACCCTATATATTAAGTTAATCGAAAGTTTACCCTTCGCTAAAGTTACATTGATTAATTATCCAAAACGACATTTCGGATAGCCGCATTAAAGAAAAGTTTAGTGCACTTCCTTCGTAGCCCATTCTAAATTTAATCAATATCATGCGGATTTACCCTTGAATCTACCGGCAATCGGGCTTGGCGCGAAGTTAATTGGAGTAGTTCGAGAAGCCGCTCGAGAAACCCCGATTAAGCACTAAACTACTCTCATTACACCTTCCTGTCTCTCCGGAAACCTCTCTAGATACTGCTAACTTGATTTCATTGATGAAAGCCATGTACCAGTCTCGACCACTATTGCTCTTGTTCAAAATACATCCATCAGATATGTACATGCTAATAAACCCTTTCGAGACGATATCTATATTATCTCAAGTAAAAACTTGTTTCAGTGAAGAAGAAAAAAAAAAAGGTCTCGCGTCGATATTACTTGTCGTGCGTTTAAGTGGTCAACATGCCTAACAATAAAACCACATTTCCCTTGTAATTTATAATATTAGGTTGGTGCATGTGGTAAGGTCGTTTTGTTAAATGAAAATTTAGATACGTTGCGTTTCTTCGAAAAATAACGTATTCGATGAAAATAATTTCCACGCGATTCTGGACACCCTTCTCAACTTAAATTGTGAAAATCTTAAAATTTATAAAACTCATAAAATTTAGAAAAATCTTGAAAGTTCGAAAGATCTTAAAATTTAGTCTTTGAATTCAAAAATTTTTTCAATCCTACTTTCACAGTGCCTTCACTTCGGAATGATTTATTTCTTAAAAAAGATTGCTCGGGTGTTTGAAGAAATGCTAGAATAATTTTAAACGTGCTTAAGTAAATTTCTTATTGTTCATAAATCAATCTTCAGATATGTCGATAAATCGAATTTCTGACAAATGGACGAAAACATGAAAACGTGAAAACAACATTTTCGAAAGTATCTCGTTTTGTAGTATCTGTACGTTTTCCATAGACAGAAATGTTTCCGAGTTTAAATCAGACAGCATATAAATAAATACATCATAAACGTCGCAGTTGCGGACATTTTCAGAGGTCGTTTAATTTTCCTGTCTCCGGTATACTTGTTGCGGCATCATAAAACGAACGACAAGGGTTTAAGTGGTGCTTGATTGCCGTCCGTCCGCTAGGAAACCAGATTCTCTGAAAATTGTATTTTCAGGACGACAGTCTCCATTAGCTTCTTCGAGCTTTATCAAAGGAAATTGGTAGACAGCAATAGCTTTACTAATAAAGACTCCAAGTATCTAACATTTTTCTAATTAATCGATACATTCGAACAAATACGTTTCCCTCCTCTTTTTGCACAATATTTCAAGCAAATTGTCTCATCCGTTCAGATTTTTTGTGTTAAAAAATATGACGGACATTAGGATATACCGTGAGTATTAGCTTGTGAATATCAGGACACCCGTTATGTTCGTGTAGAAAATGTTACATCACTTCAATTATTATACATTTCTTCGTCAGAGTTTTTTTCAAGTTTTCAAGGTATTCTTCAATTTTTTAATTTAATAATCCTGCTATTTTCTTGCCTATTAATTAACGAGTATTCAAATAGAGTCAATGTATATTAAAAGAAAGATTTTTTTAATATAAAGGAATGATAAGGGAGTAAAAGATGTTTCTCTGTGTCCTAGAAAATCTCATACACGATTGAATTTTTCTTTACTATACAAATGAGTATTTACAAGTAAACAAAGTAGATAAAATGACAAAATGGCCTGTTTATCATTATTTATAACGCGACGTGTGTCCATTTCTTTGCATACCTTTGTACTCGGCTAATCCTTGGAGCTTTTTTCGAGACCCTTGGAAGGCTAGCAAGTACGGTTGAAACTGTGGGGCGCGCAGTTGAGTCGCATCGCGATAAAAAGCATCGAGCTCTTAAGAATAAGATATGAGAAATACGCTGGGATTTTTTCTTCGTGAAAAATATGAGGGAAATAAGGTGAAAACGTAAGACGAAGACTCGGAAAAACGAGAGAGCGCATTAACGTGATGTTTTTCACCGAGGAGCGAGATGATAAAAAACGATATTATTAAAAGCTGCCCTCTCGCACTGTTAAGAAATTTCTGTCACGTTTTATTTCCTTCTTCAACGTTTCCATTTTATTTAAAAAAAAAGAAAAAAGAATGTCTTTGCTTCTCTCCAAATGTGCGCCGTATTTTAGTATTTTTCTCTCTCCTGTTTTAACGAATAAACGACATTTCGTTTGCACCGCGGAGTGATTTTTATATATTTGTTTGCACTATCGTAAATTGGTTCGAAAAACCGCAAATTCGCTATAATATTTAGAGCAGGAGGTAACGCTTGGTCATCTGGAAACCGCAATTTTTTTTTATTCATATGCTGAGTATATTGAGGCGTCGTCGTGTTGAAAAATCCAATTTTGACGTTCCATCACATGTTTAATTTTTTCCGATATTTCAAGAATATTTAAATATTTTCTTGCATTTTGCTTTTTTCCCCCTCTGGTTCCTACGTCCATAACTTCAAAGTAGAAAACTGCACCCCGTGTCGTAACGGAACCGAAAGATGAGTAACGACGAGATAGAATTCGTTTCAGCAAATCGTGATAAATCCTACATATCCATCCGGTCCATTTAAATCGAACTTTTCTTCGTCTGAAAAGTTCACATTGTGCCACTGATCGGCCCAGTTCATGAATATTCGTTCAAATTCGAACTGGGCTTCAATATGGCGCCTTTTTAACGTTACTTTTCTTTGCATTTTTGCTAAATAGTTTTCAGAATTTTATATTTTTTCCTATAGTGCTTCAATTGATTTTCCTCGCAATTTCTAGGTTTGAATATTTTTCTTCGTTTAGAGCTTCCGTTTTTCCAAATTTTTCAGCACTCGACAAAATGTTACGACGCGCATTAAGCTCGATGGCCACAGTCAGATTAAAAATAGCGGTTATAAGACTTTCAATGCGTTTGTAGAACTACTGAGAAAAAAAGACACTTCTACATTAGCTTGTGATGAAACATTAAACAAGTCAGGCTATTCATATGGACAGCTCTATATATTCGTACTTGAACAGAAAATTATGTCATCTTTTAACGTACCAACAATTGTCCATTGTTATAGGAAATGTAAAAAAAACGAACAAATAAATGATTTTAATTGGCAAAGTTTAAAGCGTTCAATTTATTCGCCAGACATTCTAAAAAACACGAAAATTTTGGTCACAGGCTGTCAAAGAGCATATTGAAAAGTTTGTTAATTAAAAGAATGCAAATTTCGTATGTAATATAAAATTACCAAATATACTTTTCCATATTCTTATGAATGAAAAAGGTTACAAAAAACATGCAATGCGGAAATTAATTTGAAACAGAGTAGGAAAAAAATATTAACCCAAGTGCAACCCTACAAAGATTGTTATTGTTAAATATCTCATAAAATATTAACATTTCCAGTTAAACCTGACAATACAACTTTCGATTCTTTATCAAGGGTTGCAATTTTTGTGTCTTCTTATAGTTTCCCTGGTTACAAACAAATGAAATTATCAAATTTTTAAATTAAATATTTCAATTTACCAAAATAATTAACTTATTAAATTTTGAAATTAAATTTGCTTGGTTACTAACGAATTGAAATACCTGAAAATTTCGAAAAAATTGAAAATCATTTTAAAGGCCTCTTTAAAATAATAATCAAAAAAATTTCGATCGTTCCATTAATAGAAAAAATAATCGAAAGTGATGACGTTCGAAACATTCCACCCTGTACAATTCCTACCGATATACGACAGCAGTTGTTTTGATATTCTCTTCTTCCGGTTCGTAGTAGTTCTCAATACAGAATGAAAAGCATCTTGAGATGCCACACGTGACGCGTCCGGGTAGCCACTCAGTTCTACCCGAGTTCCTTCTCATCGTTGTATGATTCCAGCTCAATTACAAGCGAGTAAAAGGTGGTATAGTAAAAGCAGCTGGGGGGTTGTTCATCCGGTGGTAGTGGTGGTGGTGGTGGTAACGTTGAAGAGGGCCATGGTTTCCTTCCGCGGCTTGCGCAATTCACGAGAAAAGAAAGGAAGAGAGTGAGAAAGACCTGGAAGAAAGTGCACGCACCCAGGCCACCGTAATTGCCACGGTGTTTATAATTGTTGCACACTCCTCTGCTCTTTGTACGGATGCCTCTTCAGCCTTCTGACTCGTAACCCTCCGTTGCGGGCCACTCCGCCGTGGACTCTTCAGCAACGTCGTGGCAGGGCGAGACGAGAAATTAGTCTGCGTTTTCACGAAGCCGACTTAATAGAGAAAGGGAGACCGAGTGGAAGAAAGTGGTCCCGGTATTGTTCTCGCGTGAAATCGGGCTACGATTCTCAAGATGTCTCGCGGTCCAAGGAGCTGCATCGTGAACGAGTTTCCTACGAGCTCGCGATGAAAATTACCGTCGAGCATGTGCTGGTCACTTATTGTGTTCGCGTAAAACGTGAAAAGCAAGATGCTCTTGTTAACTTTTTCTTTCTTTTTCTTCACGTCAACTATAATTAACTTTCGTATTTCGATTCCTCGCCGAATAGGGCGCGTCCCGTTTCTTCCACTGAATTTCACCGATTTTAATACGACATTGTTGTCTAAACTGTGCAATTATGTACAACATTTTTTAATTATGAAATACGTTTCTTCGTCGATCGTGCGGAGCAAGTTTAATATTTTAAGAAGGGTGGATCCTTTTTGCCAACGACGAGGTAAGTAATACTCCGATGAATGGAATGTGAGATGACAAAATCGATCGGTCGTCGTTATGGCTTTATAGGGAAAGTGCTGGAAGGCAAATGTCATCGCTAATTTATTTGTGGAAGCACCAAGAGCGCCGACACCCTCTTCAAATTTCCTCTTCCGACGTACGCAATTCGATCATGTCGGCCTACGTTACTTTGCCGTTGGAACACAGCACAGGAACCACTTATATTTATGTTTATTACGTCGAGATGTGACGTCATTTCCTGAGGGAAGGAGGACGGAATAACCTCATCACCGTATCCCACAGACTCGGCGGCAGTGATTCTCCCTTTGAATGGAGCCAAGTGGTCCGTAGCTCCCTCTTTGCCTCTCAGTCTTTAACTGTTACCTTGCCTTCCACTCCATATTCTGTCTTTTTCCCTTCTCGCTCGCCTCTCTCTCTCTCTCTCTCTCTCTTCGTCGCCTATTGTGCCAAGAAGCCAATAATTAAAGCAAGTTAAAGGTTACTGTAGAAGCAATTTTCCTCCATTTTGCAAAAATGTATACAGAAATATCAAACATATTTAAAATGATGAAAATAAGATTTTACCATTTCCTACCCGTCGTTACATCTAAAAAAAATGATAGCTGGTGAGATGATTCAAACAAATGTCTCTATTTCCCTACGATAGAATCCCTGAATAGAAGCTATCAATTTGTTCTGTCGTGACATTTCATAAAATCAAGTGCTCATAATATTCACGCACGAGTAGCCACGTATGTATATGTGCGTGTGTATACGTAGGAACATACAGAGACAGCTGACTGGATATTCGTCTGACAGGTCAGTCCTTCCCTTTAACCAAACTATACCAACCTAGCTATTTGGCTAGCAGACCTCTACCCTCGGCGATAGCGCTATTTAGTGCCCCAGTGGCGCAAGTGCAAAGTGTCGTGCCATTACAGAGTGGCAGACACAGCGCTCCATTAAGCAACGTACGTTTCACGTGGCCGTATAGAGACGTACGCTGTACCATGGCCGTGAAACGAATAGAAGGATATGCGGGAGAGAATGGTCGGGTAGCACGCAGAAATAGCTGCATTTCGGCGAAGCACGCCTTTAATTAAACCGAAAGGGGGATGTGTATTGTCATTTTCAAGCCAGACTACGATGTATCCAGTGCATGGTACTTGGTCGGCCAGTTTAACAGAGACCCTCCTGCAATATGTGTACTCTCGCGAAAATTTCCGCCATTCCGTTTCATTCGCGAAACTCCCGCCAGCACACGCGCGCACGCTACGGGGACGGATAAAACCTACCTAATGAGATTTTCCGCTCGAATTCCCGCGAGGGACCCGAATCCGTTCTTCCTCCTTCTTTCTTTTTTTTCCCCCCTTCTTTTTTCCTCCAGTTCAATCTATCCCTTCGTAGTAGTACATCATCCTGCATGTACCTACTCGACGGCGTGTTTGATTGAACCGTTCAACCTCGTCAACATTTTTCCCGGCTATCGCTTCGAGCTTTTCTTTCATCTTCGAGAGCGCCAATTATCCTTTCGTTTTGCATGCGAGCCTGAGAAATGATCACGCTTGCTTTGGTATTTATTCGCGAGCCGGAAAGATATTTGAGGTCTTGGAACGGTCCGATTTCTATTTGGAAACGAAATAGACGGATCTGATTGGAACAGTGTAGTGTTGGAAAGTGTTTCAAGTGTGCGGATATGAATGAGTTGTGCGAGTTCGCCTGAGAACGGTTTGAATATCGATTTTTTGAAATGACTAAAATTAGTATTCCAGGTTGTCTCTCTTGATTCGTGATTTCCTGATCTGATCGTTTATCAATTAAACATTACCGAATTATGCGGCTTGACAGCGATATTTCTCGGGGAAGCTTTTAACTAATTTTGCCAAGGTTTTAATACCAACTTCGTTGTCTCTCTGAAAGTCTGAAGGAGGTTTGTGTACCTTTGGTTACAAGAAGAAAAGGTGTACTTGTAATGGCTAGCCTTCTTGGCTCGAATACAAAATACAATTGAAGATGATTGCGGGAAGCAAATAAAGCTACGACCTTAATTACTTCATTGACGAGTTCTGTGTAAAGTCTATTCTGTCGTTATCAACTACGGAAGATTTACTTTTTCTTCAATTTGAAGCTAATTTATTGAAATGAAAGTTACGCTGTTTTTACGTGTTTATGGGTAACGAAAAATGAGTCAGAAATGGAGAAAATTTATGTAACAGTCTTGGGAAATAAATATCACTGTTGTAAGTACATTTGTATTTAATGTGAACTAACTTCGTTCTAATTCGATAATTTATGGATACGTGCATGTTAAATGATGTTGAAACGTTATGTTTTCCGAGAGACGCTTATTTCGATTGAATATTCGATTTGTCGCGAAGGTGTGGCACTTGGAATGTTAACTAGATTTCATGTTACAGCTTGAAAACGAACAATTCTCCCAAGGTTTCGTTTATAACGTATTATCTGAATGAGAATAGAACGGGCATCATATATGGCGCCTTCCATTAAAATTTCGCGTTTCATTTTTCAGAGGATTGCGTTTTTTGAACCCGCGAAACTTTAGAATGGTGTGTTGAAGTTACGTTAAAAAAGAAATCCGAAGTATGCAGGGCGAAAATGAAGAATAGAATTAAAAGATTTTAAATATTAAGAAATGTTAAATTTAAAAATTTTTGAAAATGAAAAGCCTACCTTTCGGGAAAATTGAATTCGAAGATTCTCGCGTTAATGTTAAATTTCGCAAAGAAATAGTGCAAATCATCATTAGATCGAAGAAAGAATTATACAGGCTTTCAGACAATAATTGTTTTAATCGTTAAACCGTAAAAAAAAACCGTGATATCAATCCTCGAATCTCTGATTCGGAGAGCGAGAATTTGCACGCGTCAACGAGGACGTCACTTTCAACAGTTCATTCAGTAATATAGATGTAGAGCAATAAAATCGTTAATAAACGTATTATTAGTGCTTATCGTGACATTGGCGCTGCTTATTAATACGAACATGATGTCCGGAGGTAGTCCAGTGCACGTGTACCCGCGTTGATATTCAAACTCGATTTTCTCCAAAACGGAGCTTCAAACGAGCAAAAATTTTTTTTGCTTTATCCCCGATTTATTTTCGCGTGTAGAATCGCCGGGTTGTACCACGCGGCCTATTTCGCCCTGTATATCGCGCGAGAAAAGTGTAACAAGTGAAAAATTTTCAATTTTTATTTTATCGCGCGGAATATCTTTTACTATTTTACACAGATTTACCATCGGTGGGTAAAAAACATGTCAGAAGTTGCACTGTAATACTTCAAGCGTGTAAATTTTAGCCGACGTATTTCTCGCAATGTCTTAATTAAGTAACTTTTTCCAAATGGGAAATTTTCATTCCGCCGCCCTCGAAATTTTCATGTTTTCGATTTTTCAACAGTTTTCCCGCTGTTACACAACGACGATGTTTCCAACGATTTCTTGTTTTCCGGGGAAGGTGTTAGAGGCGTCAGAGAGATTGAAATTTACTTTTTTACATTGTTGCAGCTTTTAGACCGGCGAAGTAAGCTCGCAAGAGGATTCTAGAAATTCGAAATGTGAACGAAGTGAGCTTTGTGAAAGGCCATCATTTCATCAATTTTCCACATTTTTCAGTGGAGAGATTCTGCTTTCTATAAACTTCCAAAGTACCCTTCCTTCGTTCATTTCATAGCAATATCTGTGTTGCGATCTTATCTGTCGCTTTTCGAGATCAAACAAATTCAACTGAAACTCTCTTCGACGATACAAATTGAATTCTTTCCAAGTAAATACACTAGAATTGTTAATAAAAATAAAACGAAAGATTTTACATCGATATCTCTTTGATCAACGAAAACTCGTGCAAAGGAAACACCTATTTTTTGGCTGCTTAGTGCAGAATATCCCAAAGAACTGAACAATTTTTTGCATTAAAAGTTTTCCTCTATAAAGAAGAAAAAATAAAGAAGAAAATCCAGAAAACTTCGAACGTAGATTTCATCTTCTCCTCTGCTTTCCACGGTGAATTTCCAAAAATGTAGTTTCTCGCATACCTCATTATAATACCCTACACATACATAAATTTCCAGAATTTTCAACTTGGCTGATTTTCCTCGCCAGTGTAATGTTCTATTGCATAGTCGATGGAAGAAATATAGGGAGATCGTAAAATCGGTCAGGCGTCAAAGTTTACACGTTCGAGCATATCGACAGAAACCTGAGAAGACAAGGACCTAAAATCTCAGTCAGGTTCGCGCGAAGAATGTTTCAACTTTGATTCAGTCTTAATCGAAAAAAAAAGGAAAAAATGTCACATTCGACCCTGAGTGTTACAGCATCAATCGGTGCCGCTGCTTAATGCTTTAATTTACGACCCAGCTATACTTCTTCCACCGACAGTAACCCATTTCGACGTAAATCCTCGTTTAGGATTATTTTCCGAGGAAGCATACCCAACCATCCTAACGTTACAGCAAGTGAAATTTAAATCTGTAATCGTTTAAGCATTATGCAATTACCTCTCCAGCTGGATATGTCCGCACGTTATAAATTATGCAATAGAATAATGCCAAGACGAATCTACATTGAGTCGGTAGAATGCATCTGTGCTCCACTTAGAGTTTCAACTCGTTTTCGCTGTTACAATTGTTATATTTTAATTGGTTCGTTCAAGTTTGGAAATTAAATTGCGATAAACATATTTGTGTTACAGAAATTGTATCTGTATTTGATTGTCACTCATATAATAAAGATAAAAGTATAGTAATTCGCTGTTATAATTAGGTCGTTAACTAACGAGGGAAGATTTCGAAGTGAAAATCACCGATTTTGATGAAACTTTGGTGTACAGTAGTTTTCGAAAAAATATTTGACACGTATTTTTTTTTTTTTTTTTTTTTTTTTTTAAATGATAGAGAAAATTCAATTGTTATACCTATTTATATTTATCTTCTTAACCGATAGAGAAAATTGATAAGATGGAAGCGAGTTTCTATACTAAACTCCTGATTCAACACTTCAGTTTTCGAAGGCACAGATGTGGACCACCCATAATCGTGGATTAGCATGAGAGTCAGATTTGAGGTGTAATTCGTGCAACGGGGCTTTAGAGCATAACTCCTTTATTCTTGTTCTTGAATTACCGGGCATCCAGGGAGGCTGGCTTCTTACAACCCTGGAGTTCTCTTTCGAACAAGTAAAAATCCTCGAGTAACAAAAAACTTTCCGGCAGCTGTGTAAAAAAATTTTTCACTTTTTACCCGTAACCTGAATACGTTCGAATTTGAAACTTAAACGATATCAAAATGTTACTTCGTTCGCACAATTTTTATTACTTTGTTCCATGATGAATGTCACTCTTCGATTAGGTTTCATTTCAGCCATTTTAAAAATTCGAGAAATACAATAATTCGACAATTGAAGAGTTCTTATAGAAAAAATCCAAATTGAAAATTTTGTTGTTTCTTAATCAAATTTTGTAAATAATATTTTCTTCCTCCTGAAAAATTGGAGTTTTGACACTTACAGTGTTTTCTCCAAGTACACACTTTCCAATCATTTTCGCTTGTATAGTGCTTTGTTAAAAAATTTTCAGTCTGTTCCAACCTTCGGTGGTTTCATAATTTTCTTCAAGCAACAACGTTTTATATACTTGTTTCAAAGAGCAACACGCGGAAACGTGATTTTCGGGCTATTTTTCTTCATGAATACAAACTTGGCCAAACTGGCTCCGAGAGAGTAAGAAAAATCAACCTCGCATTTGGTCAAGGATGTGTTTGGTCACGGACTGTTCAACGTTGGTAGGAAAAATTTCGTAATGGAGATGAAAGTTTGAAAGAGCAAGAAAGTCGTGGACGAGGTGACCTTAGATAACGATGTTTTAAAGACCATGGCGGAGGTAAATCTTTGGAGCACAGTGAGAGAGCTTGCTGTACAACTTGGAGAAACTACTGCAGCTGATAAGTATTGTGCCGAATTGGTTAACAGTACGAATGAGAAACTGTGTCAAATGCAGCTTGCTCTGATCGATAGAAAGTTCGATCGCATATTGCTCAAATTACTTTTCAAAAATTAAACCATCTGTGCTGTGAAATTTTGTTTTACTCTTTATATTCTCCTGACCTTTCATCTGCGGATTGTCACTTGTTTAAACGTCTAAGCAACTTCCTAAGGGAAGAAACTTTGCAAAATCAGAGTGCTGCTGAAAACGCCTTCGAAGAATTTAGAACACCAAGTTTTACACGAAACTGGAATAAACAAACCTCTTGCTTCGATTAAAAAATTTTCTTTGCTAATTTGACAACACCTGAACAATTATTTCGAAATGGAGACACTGTAAAAGTAGCGTTCAAAGAATTTTTGAATTCAAAGACTAACGATTTTGATAAATTTTGAAAAGTGTATAGAATCGCGTGAAAATTTTGAAAATTTTTGATTAAATATATTATTTTTTGAAGAAACACGCCGCATCTAAAGTTTCATTTAAAAAGAAGTCGTTTCATTTGCATCAATTTAATATAATACAAATTAATCTGGCTTCAATAGAAATTTGGAAGTTACAGCAAATAGCACGCTTTCTTCCAGAGAATAAAGATTACTATAATAATATCTTCATCATCGTAAATGCAGATTTTCTTCTCTTTCCTGTATAATTCTCACTGTTAATGGGGCGATATTGAAATTCTACGTTGCCGAAATCTAATTTCTATGAACGAGGCATTGTTGAAAAATTATGCGCGACTCGTTCGGCTTTACTAAAGTCCCCTCTGGTGAATCCCGTGCTTTCCGTTTCTCTTTTTTCTTTGATGGTCGACTGTCGTCATTAGAATTTTACAAGCTCGACGCAAACTCTCTGAAGAGATAGCCTGGAACGCACGAAACGTGCCGAGAATCACGACTTTATACGAGCTTCGAGAAGAAACCTTCTAAGATTTTAAACCGACTGTTATACATTTCGCGGGATGGAGAGTTTTCGTGACCTCCTATTCATTGGGAAATCAACGTAACGCAGTTTCCAAGTAAACTTATCGAGAAACTCGTAAATCGGTCTTCGCTTATCCTAAATGAATTTCATTTTTATGAAACTTTTGTAAAAAGTAGTCTTCCCAGATACATTTAACATATAAACTTTTCATCGACAGGTGTTTATATTGAAAAGGTGAAAATAGCTTCCAATAGTATATTTGTTATCATTATCATTTATATATAAAATATTATTTCACGTAATTACGGGTCTGTAACTGAATATTTAGAAGAATTGATTAAATTCAGAAATTGTTAAGTATTCAAGTTTATAATATCTTTTTCATCTCGTCTTAAAATTGTCTCGTCTTGACTTGCAATTACGAACACACAAGTCAATAGAATCTTCGTTAATCTTCTTACGACGAATTATCGGTCATTACGTATTAAGACACTGTTCTTTTAAACTTGAACTCAGCGTTCAGGGTCACATATTTAATTGTACCGTCTGTAACGAACTTGTCCGAAAAAAAAAAAAAGAGAACAATTTCATAATGGCCAATCACGGTACTCACGATTTAATTATGCTAATGCAACGTTAGGCGTCCGGATAGAGCTTACTCGAGTTTGCAGTACAGCCGGATCGACGTAATTGTCGCTGACTTCTTAATAGCTCAAGCAATTATTCCAACGAAGTAGTAGGACTTGAAGGGAAGTTAATTGAGGTCGACGTTGGAATGCAATTTCGTCCTGTTACGCCAACGATTCGATTGTACATAGTACTCGTACATATACGCCAAGGTAAATATTTTTAAAAATAGTCCTCGATCTTGATCGTCGGTGAAAGAAATACAAATCTTTCGGTACGTTCTTCCACGTTCGTAATTTCCGTCTGGGAAGTTACGCTTATGGTTTCGTTGATACATGGATAACATACACCGTGATTCACAAGAATTAGAACACCTAGTACGTTCGTACGGAAAGCATTCTATGATTTAAATTACATTTCTTCCCCAACGTTTGTATCGCACACCAGTTCAAAATATACAGGGTGTTCGCGCTGTTAATTCCCACCGCTTTTCTCGTAAACGGTAGATTTGTGAGAAGAATAAGAGGGGAAGGTATCGTTATTTTTTATACACAATACGATGGCCTGAGTAGATTTTTTGAATTTGCAATAATTTTCGCGTAGCGATGATAGCATGAATTTTTTTACGAATAACGAATGCAATTTTAATCGGTTCGTTTTGAGAATCACTGTACCCCCTGCGTCTTGACGTGCCCTATATTCGTCGGTGTAGGGAGGTTTGCTCGGCTACGGGGATATTTTTAAACGTTAATAATTAAACAGTGAAGCCTCAAACGCTAATCTTTTATTTTTGATTTTCGTCTTATTTTGGCTTCTAGAATCACCCCTTAAATTTTCTTTCCGGAGAGACTGAATTCTCCGTACATTGTACCACTACGACCGTTTTCACTATTATTGCGCAGATTTAATAGTTGACATGTATTCAGAGATACGTCAATATTTCATTATTGTAACAGGAAATTACTACTTCTGTAAATGAAAACATATTCATAAACCGAATATTTACTTATACAACAAATATATGCATTTTAATATTGACACATAGTGGTTTCGTTGCGTTGTGGTATGTTATAGTGTAATTTAACGATATCCAGGAATAATTTTTAGCAATTCATTAGCAAATCATTATTACTCGTAATTTCGCGATTAAAGTTATTTTCCTTTGCTTCAACGGTAAATCTGAATTTAACACACGTTATTAATTGAAATATGCACATCGCATAACTTCAATAATTTACACCTTCATCCCGATGAAGTATCGTATATCTATAAGTATCATTATTAACACTGTAATCGAAATAATTTTGCACTGTATCGTTAATTATTTCAATGCAATCAAAGCTCATTATTGTAGTAAGTTCAAAGGAGGTTTAAATTTTCAAATTATTTATCGCCCAAAATATCTTTACCACTTAAAATATCTTCAAAAATAGGGTCCTAAAATCCTAAGGGAGTGCTTCACCCTGATATTGCCAAAAATGGTCAAACTTTGGGAATTTTTCTCACAGATAACCACTAAACGAAAAATTTCGATCTTTTCACAGCATACAAATACATCTTTCTTCTCCAATTTTTAACGTATTCACTCTTGTCATCTCCCTGTATGTACCATGAAATAACAACGTTAGTTCACAGGTGACGCATGACCGATAAGAATGAAAATAACAGAAAGGAAACGGTTTCCACAGTAGTCTATACTATTCATCGATTTGATAATCGCGTAAACGCTTTGCCACGTCGAGAAATTCCATCCTTTATGTTGCCGCACACGTAGAATGGCAAGTACAGGGTATTGAATAACGTACGCACCATTACCTAAGGGACTTGTAATTCGATGCGACCAGTAAACGTCGTCACCCTTTCCCCCTTTGCCTTCTGGTTGTAGCGCGACGGGGCAACATACGTGATCCCACACGTAACCATAGGTTTCATTGATCGTGTACATTGTTCGTCCGACCATGTACATTGTACGGTTGACGGACGCTCCAGCTTCACTTTATATACCATCTTCCGTGCGATAATGCGACATTGGCTCCCACTACTCTTGACTTTGCCAACGTACAACTACTTACCGGTACATGTGCCTTAGTTTCGTACTACACGCATTTTCGACTTGTAATCTCCTCGCTGCTGATAGGCAACTTCGACCAGGCGCAACTTCGACCAGACACGACCAGACATAAAATTGGAAATTAGGAAAGAAGACGTCTATTACATGACATACATACGTCTAAGCGCACCGAGCTTTCCTATTCGAATAAAATTTATTTGAAATTCCATTTAATGAAAAAAAAAAAAAAAAACAATGTTACTCTTACTTCTCATTCACGAGATTGCTTACGTAGAAAATTAGGTACTTGTAGGTTACATCAGGTACTTACAGCAATCTATAGGGTAATGATAAAATGATTAGGAGGAAATTTATCAATGTGGCACCTATTATTGTAATTCATGGTGAAATGTGCAATTGAAAATCATATTACTCTATTGATACACTTGGGATAATAATTTATGCATTAGAGTGGCAATAACGATATATTAAACTATTTATTCATCTCGCCGTGATTTTCGTCCGTTTCACCTCACTTTCTGTTTCTCACGTCAATATCTCTTAATGTATATCACTTTATACCTCCTTGCGTCAGGGGATATTTTCAGGTGGAAAAGTAGATCAGATTCGAAGACTTCGTAGAATATGTGAACGGAGCACTTTAACGTCTCTTAGTGCACGTACATGTATACATATAATGGGTTTAAACCAATTCCGGCTCGCTCGTACAAAGTACTCGCTCGGAGCCGTCTGTACCACCCACTTAAAGCATCGTGCTTCCCGGTGTGGTAGCAACAGTAGTACCAGCTACATCAGAGATTGCAAGAGCAGCTTCCAGTTAATGGCATCGCGGCAATGCTGAAAGGCGCCACATACAGTCGCCGCGGAAAGTGAGTTGACACACTTGAATATTCTCTGCTTAGACTCCCGTTTTGTTTAAAACAAAACACTCACGTTTTTCTCTCTCCTCTTTTTTTTCCAGATTACCCTATTAGTGTTCCCTCGGAGACGAGGATCAGTTGAAGTTCATTCTCAGTGCAAAACGGAAGTGTAAAGTTGCCGAAGAGAAGCGATTCGGTTTCGCGTCGAAATTCATGTTTTTTTTTTTTTGCATTCGTGTACTTTTGCAAAACTTGCGCAAAACAGAGTTTAACTGAAATTACGTACTTTCAATTGATTCTTGCGTTTATGAATATGTAAATATGGAATAATAAATTGTAATTAGAGAGTAAATCATCATATTTGTTCATTTCTTCGAATCGATACTCATTGGAATATTTTATTATACGTTATTTGATTTCTATGCAAAATCATATTTCAGACTTGTGTCAATGGAGTGTCTGCTGCGAGTGTAAATTTATACGTAACGTATGTTGGGGGAATATTTTTGAAAAAAACGTGATTTGCTGACTGTGGAAATATTAACAAGGTATTCATATTAAGTTCAAAGTGATCATGGTCAAGGCCGTCGCGTAATTGACACGCGCTTTAGTGTACCTACAGTTTGAAATGGTGGATATAATTCGTATAAACGTAATTCAGTATGGTTTAATTAATTCTTCTATTTCGTAGTAAATTAATTTTATTTTTTTAACAGCGTCAAATTTTTTATAGCTATTGCAGGAATACTAACTGTACTGTAGGTATTCGTTAATGCAAATATCGTTAATGCGCCCTTTAAGGTACCACAGATAACATAATTTTACTTCAAAGTAATTTACTAAAATTTAGTACACGTTGTATGTTCGCCATGTGTATGTCAATACCAAATATGTGCATAACTCGATACTGAATGTAAATCTCTGACACATTTTGGTATAATCATTGGATAAAGATGTAACCGAATGAAATCAATTATGACAATTTTTTGATACTGCGTAATACGCGATTTAGAGTAATATTGTACATCGAACGGGCATTTCTGCTGTACTAATCCTATTCCAAAACATGAAACGTGTTCGTTAATGAACTTACAGAATTGTACGTCGACTTTTGATAATTAATTAATTTCACGTTGAACATATTTGAACAGGCAATATTACAATTATACTTGCAGAGCAGCGTTTCGTTATTTCACGTGGGTATTAATTTTAGAAATTCCCAACGGTTTCAGATTGAAATGTTAAAATAGCACCGGCGAATGACTAATAACGTTAGCTCTGCTCCCGTGATTTTTGCCAGTGTGAAACAGCGATCCCCTAGCCTTGATAACAAATAACAAAAGTGGTGTTATACGTGTTACGTAGACGGATATAAACGATCGTACGTAATCCTTCTTTAAACATGAACGTGGCGAAATATAAATGGACGTAAATCATTTTCCTTTGTATTAGATCGTCGCAGAGAGCGAGAAGTATTTTAATGAAAATTCAAGAAAATTCTGCAGCGACGACATAATTGTCTTACTGAAAAAAAAAAAAATAGGAAAAAGTTGTAGAATTTTGTCACGAACTTGTGGAATGACCTAACACCAATAGTAAATCTCTTAATAGTAAATATTATTTATTCATAATATGGAAATTCTGCAGCGACGACATAATCGTCTTACTGAAAAAAAAAAAATAGGAAAAAGTTGTAGAATTTTGTCACGAACTTGTGGAATAACCTAACACCAATAGTAAATCTCTTAATAGTAAATATTATTTATTCATAATATGAGATTCGTAATGCGAAAAAGAGATTCGTAATATCAACGAATCCTCTGTTAAAATGAGAACTAAGAGATTTATAATATGAAAAAAATAAAAAAAGAGAATTCTAATTTTTTTTCACCGAGTATGAATATTAGAGACTTTTTCCTCACCGAGTACTATACTTCAGATACGTCGAACTACAGCACGGAACGTGAACGAAATAGGCGACAATGATTTTACACGTTCACTGAGATCGCGTATCGCGATCCACGATTTAGGTAGATCCCATAGTACGTGTGGGCTTAGAAAACTACCCTCGCCGATTGCCGACGATTTGCGGTATTTACGTCGATTATCGTCTTCCTGCGATTACAGTGCAAAGACCTTGTCCCAACGATATCCGGGCTCTCGCGGTTGCACTTTTCAAGGAGGCTGGCAACGACGTGTACATCAGTTCCTACCTTCTTTTTTCTTTCTTTTTCGTTAAACGTAATCTCGATCTTCGATTAAAACGACGCACGGTATTTTTTTTTTTTTTTCCCCCTGTAGGTTGAAGAAGAGCTTATCGAGAGAGGCTCGCAATTCAAGACAAACACGGTTCTCGAAATAACAGTTCTGGAAAGGATCGTTTTTTTTTTCTTCAAGTATGCCAACTCGTACCCGCGCTTACGCATAGCCAATGAAATCCGTAACATACACAGAACGTGATTATTATTACTTCAGAGTGTGGCTTGATTCGATACGGTGCGGCATTATACAGTGGTTGATCGCAGACGAAACACGATATCTTAACAGAGGTTTACAAAAGGGGCTCCGTAGTGTTTGTAGACGATACTTGACCTAAATGAAAAGCTACTTAGACGTGACCGGTTGATCGTTTTTTACGTGACATTTACCATTCGACCGGTTATACTATGTTTATTTCGTTTCTTTCGTTACTCGTGAATTTTTTCACGTCGTTGGAAGTCGACGTGTAAATTATTTCACCAATTTGCAGAAACGTGCGAATTCAGCTTTGTGTCTGCAAGATTCGATGAACGCTCTTTGATACGATAGGTGAAATAGTGTTTCCTTTTTTTTTTTTTAATTTGACTATTTTTTTTTTTTCAATAATTTTGATAACCGTTCAACTAGGAGACAAGTTTAGCGAGTACACACGTCTTGTCTAGTCAATAATGATCACGAGACCCCTCATTGCCTCTTCATCCGACCGATCGTACGGAGAGGGAAGTATCCACTTGTCTTGTCACCCCAGCATTAGCTGCATCGCTTCGCTAAATCGTTCGCACGAAAATAAACAATCAAATTATTCGCTCCAGCGTTAAATTCGTTCACATTTGTATCTTTCTTCCTCTTTATCTAGCCCTTGTTTTTTTTTCTCTTTTTCATTCCAAGTATCGGGGACTATTACTAGGTCAATGAGTCGTTGGTAATCGAGCTATCAAATATGATATTACACGCCTACACATCGGTCGAGTATCAATAAAGTTGGGTCGATAATGTATGTTCAATAATGCTTGCTCGTTCATGATGGTGTACAGATTAGCTTAAAAGCTGTCGCTAAACCAAATGATGCGTACAGGGCTTCACTTCCTCTTTTGTTCCTCGCTGCTTCCATTTTCCCCACGTGTGATATGTCAATCTCCCTTTTTTGGACGAGTCCTTTTTACCGGATGGTAGAAATGTTTTTTAAAGATAAATTATCGTATTGTAAATGTTTCTTTGCTAATTGTACACTGTGTAAAACGCAGGAAAATAATGCGTTCCGGGCTTCACTTCCTCTTTTGTTCCTCATTTTCGCCATGTGTGACAATCTCTGCTTTTTGACGATTTCTTTTTTGCTGAATTGACGATGAGTATTGCAAATGTTTCATTGGTAATTGTAAGGGCTGCAAGACGTTCTACCGCAAAGTGAAGAGGTTTTCAAATGTAGGAGGATCACTTTTGTTTTGGCATAAGAAATTCTATCGTACGCTGCAATTTTATTCTTTCACCGTTTCACAATTTCGATTGTGAAATGCAGCGTATAATAACAATGTGAAACATTTTTAATTATCGTCCCAACGTTCGCTGAATCCAGAGAATGTGGTAAAATTTTACCGCGCACTGTTACTGAAATATTAAAAGGAGATCAAATTTATACGGAAGTAAAAGTAAGTGTTATTCTAGTACCACCATTTACGGTACACCCGGTATATACGAAGTTCAGTCTAAATTAAAAACTTTTCTAATACGTAATAGTAAATATTCTTGCCCCCACTTATTTGTACAGAATAATTATTATATTAAAAATTTTCTAAATCAACACATTTCTCTTCATTGTTCCGCGTAAAGTTCGTCCTCAATTCACGAGCAAATATTTGTTTAATCTTCAAAACACCATCAGACCGAAGTTCAAACCCGCGTAACTAGTTAATAAATATACAGGGTGGCAAATTATCCAAAAAGTGCCGTCAACACCAAAAACACGTCAAAATTTCCATTAACATGCAAATTAATATATCGTATCGCATTCGTACTTCTCGCCTAGGAATATCGTTATGAATACATATAAAGGGATGCGGTCTGCAGAAGAACGGAGATAAGGTCGAGGACGTCGAGTACGACGGCGACGACGACGAGTTTCGGCGAGTGCGTCCGTAGGTATACATTGTAACGAACGAGTATTTTCTCCCGAGCAGAATACAAACTGCACATTGACTCCCTCTCCTTCCCTTTGCTCCGTGCGGCTCTCTCATCCCCTAGCGTGTGCAGACACATTCGCGGGGTAGCTTCGGATTCACCCCCGAAATGAGAGTCCGCTTTAGTGTCGCGAACGTGTCTGTCGGTGCCGCCTTCATCTTCTCCCTCGTTTTCTCTCTCTCCCTCTCTCTCACTTTATTCCCTTTCTCCGTCCCTCTGCTTCAGCTATCATTTCATCGTTGTATCCTGCTCGCACGTGTTCTTGTTGCGTATCTTCGTCCTTATCCGCAGTGTCCGCAAGGCACGTTCTCTCGGAGTGCACGGAAACGAGGTGCAGGCTGTCGTCCAAGCTGCGCCTGCTTCCTAGCGGAAACGCGACATAATGCGCCTCGTACCGCACCCCAACGATGACCAACGTGCCGTGAAGAGGGCATCGGCCGCGATGACTTTTTAATCACGACGTACACTAGAACTTCACCCCTCGAAGCGTGGTTTGCAGTTCCCAGGGGCTCTCAACGTGGTCCATTGCCGATTAAAAAGCTGCCCGTAGATAAGAATCGACCCTTATTTCGACCGGTTGTTCTACACTGCTCGCGAAAAGAATTGCGGCACGTGGAAATTGGGATTGCACAAATCTGAAAATTACGTATGTTTCTCGGGCTACTCTTTCGACCTTTTCTCACCATTTTTAACCAAATTTTCAGATTATGATAAATTTCAGATTTGTGTGATTTTGATTTTAAGGTGTTGCAATTTTTTGGCGAACAGCGGTTCCGGGTTGGAATTAGTTAGGTTTGTCGTAATTACATTGCAAAATTGTCGGCACGAGGATCAAATTTCGATACAGTGAACTTTCGACGTAAACTATTTCTTGTAGCTTCTGCGACAGCGATACTCGTACTATTTAGGAATGTTTTCAAAGTTTTTGCTTTGGATATGTTTACGAGGTCGGGACATTTGCGCTGCCGAGACATCTGCTTTTGTACGTGCCACCTCGCGTGCCTCGCATATAAACATTGGAAATGTTTAAGGACTTCGAGGCTCGAGCATTGGAAATATTCTCGAAGAAATATTGTGTACTAAATGTTCTACGAATTTATATAGGGTGCGGTTGAAAATATTGTACAAGCAAGCAGGAGGTGATTTCTTACTGAAGAATAAGTAAGAAATGTACGGTAAAATTTTTTGACGAGAGATTTACTTTTTCAGATAATTCAGATTTGCATCAATTTCGACAATTTCTCAATTGATACGATAAAGTATCGTTGATAAAATTTTCGTCTTACAGATCTTCTCAATAATTTGTCATAGATCTCAGATTTTTATTTTCAAGACAAGATGAACGTTCGAGTATTAATCATTCAAAGCTACAAGAATTGTTAGAACTTCAACGATGGATTTATGATTTTCACTAATTAGTATTCTTTCGCCGAAAAAACAAAAACAAAAAAGCTTCATTAGCTACTTATAGTGCAGTACTAGAGCTGAAAGGGGCTCGAATTAAGTCAGAGCGGTAACAGGCTAGAATGTGACGTTATACACATGTTTCACCGACGCAATCAGCTATAATCAATTTTAACTACCACACTTATATTTGCTCGAATGTTTAACTTATGCTCGAACGATATTCCAGCGACAATTTTAATGAGAAGCAAATGTGTTTAGGCGATTTCCGTGACGAAAATAGCAGTGTTACTCTTAGTACAGTAGTACTTGAACAACGTGCACTAGGATTTTAGTGGTCATCGTTATTTTAACGATCTTCTTAGTAATCAAATGTGACGATTACTATCTGCTTCACCAAATGGAATATTTTATATTCATCTTCAATCGCTCTAATTATTTATACATAACTAAAAACGCACGATGCTATTGTATGCAGTTGCAATTCTACTAAAATTTATGTTAAAATTTCTTAGCAATAACATCTTATTTTTCAGAATTATATTAAATTAATAGCGAGATACTGTTAGTGGTTCGAATATTGTACTACGAACGCTAATTAATACACCTGTGTACAGTTTTTTTTTTCCTTTGTGTTATTCATTTGTTATCGTGTATCCACGATTTGTCTGCTTATGAGTTGTATGATTATGAGGTTGCTATAGCATTCGATTTAGTATACGTGCAGAGGACGAACACGCCGAACGTACGTTCCAGGATGTAGTCTATAATCGCTTCCTGTACTAGCGATTGGACAGTAGCAAGGGGTCGATTGTACGTATCCGTCAAGTGTATATACAGGGGATGTGTTTCAAGGGAAACGATCGATTCGTCAATCGGTACTTTTAATATCTGTCTCGCTTCAATTCTTTTCTTCTAATTCCGCTTCACGTCAGGATTTTCGAATTTTTCAGTTTCATTCGATACCTTGGTGTAAACAGTACACTAATTCACAATTGAAAAACATTTCAGTACATGTTAAACGTGTGCAGTATATTTGGAAATTTTTTTTTGCTGTTGTGGAAAGTTTTGAAAACGTACATTCGAATGAATAACAAGACAGAGTTAACAGAAGGTTTTAGAGGTTACCAAAGTTAAGAAATGCGTGGTCATAACGTGACAAAATAATTGAGAAAATTTCGTTATATTGCTGTTATTAGTTCTGGGTTAAATAAGCTGTTTAAGTAAAATTTGTAACAGCAGTTAAAATTTAAAGAAACTCTTACAAGTGTTATACTAAAAAGTATGGAAGAATTTGCACCGAAATTGTGAATTTGGGGGAAGGAGTTGCAATAAAATGTATGAAAGTTATTACGTTTTAAGTTTTATCAATATAATGTAAAATTACAGAAACTTAGCTATGGTGAAATGATCACCGGATATAATCCAGCTGCTGTTGAAGAAGTTGAAAATTGTCGTATTCGTGGAACGTTTGAACGTGCTGTTCCAGCTTTCATTAAACTGCAATTTATTCGAAGGAATGTATTTATTGGTGGAAAAAGGAAAGGGTTGTGAATCCTTTCATAGTGTATTCCCATAGCTGTGTAATTTGAGTGGATAACAAGACGAAGAAAAAAAAAACAAAAAGATAGATCCTCCAGTGAAATCCGGTCGAGTGGCGAAGGGGCGCGTTGGTGGGGTAAATGGAAGGGCAAGGGAAGCAGAAGCGAATCAGTGCGAATGGAAGTGGACGTTAGGTCGACCGATCGTCCTCCACGCGTCCGGCAGTCGGTGGATGAGTCGGAGCCTCGAAGACAGCCGAACGTCCACGAATATCACCGAAGTGACGAACCCTCGGCCCTCGGCGGAGCGTCGCCCCACCACATCCAGTCGTACTGCGAATGCCACGCTGTGAGCTTCGTATTCGTGGTATTTCGGGACTTTTCATTCGCCCAATAAATCGAATTCTCGTTGTTACAATACAGTGTTTCCGTTCCTCCGCCAAAAATCTGTGTACCGAGACTACGTAGACTGAGTTCAACGTTCACGAAAATCCACATATCTCGCCGTTTCCATTGTAAATCTCATCTCGACAGTTGCATCACTGTTGTTGTTCGTTCGTTTTTCTTTCTTTCTTTCGCTGTTTCGCCCGTTGTAACGTGTGCCACGAGAAGAATAACATCAAGATTGCCAGGTACAGTGATCGAGATCTTGCGTTTTCGTGATCTCGTTATTTAGGAGAGTGTTGGAAAGTGCGCAAACCGGAGGAATCGCGATGCGACAGCGCCGGGAGATGCTCCATTTGCAGTGGCAACGGCAACAGGAAGAACAAGACGTTCGTACAACAAGGTAGACGGAAATAGAAAGGATATAAAGGAAAAAAAGGAAGAGGGGTTCGCGTAGTTAGACAGGATTGTGATTGACTCGTGGGGTTAGGAACCGGGTAAAAAGAGAGACGTTGTCATTTATACTGGTCGAACATTTGAATCGAGCGCGCGGTTTACCGAACAGATAGTACGTTTTTAGTTGGTGAGACACACCGTTCGTTGTTTACCAACGTCAGTGCGGTTAGACTACACGAATGTCGATTACCCAAGGAGAGAGGGAAGGGTAAAAGGAGAAAGAGCGCGCGAGTGCGTTTATATCGAAGGTATAGGAGAAACGGTGCAAACTACTCGCGCGGTAAAAGGAGACGGAACGAGTAGTACGAGAAGAAGGAAGAGAGGTATGCAATAACGGCAAGTGGGCGCACGAGATGCATTCCAGATGGACGATGACGCCGCACAGTCTGTAAGGCTCGCGTGGTTTCTACATTGTATCGTGTATATTCGTCATTGTCGTGTTAGGACGTATCGACGATTGTCGGGTGGGTTATGACGCGCGCTTAACGCGCTGCGAGCACGAATAGAAACGAGCGTGTGTCGATCGTGTACAACATGGAGTCCGACACGGCGACCGACTGGTCGTCGACGAGGAAGGGCTCCCTCGAGACACCGATGCCGAGAAAATTCCGTAAGGATTCTTATCAAACGGGGGGTGCAACACTCAATTGGGTGATGTGCGCCCTCTGTATTACCAGCTTGGCCGTGTCCGGTCTACTGATATACAGGGAACTAAGATTGGAATCGCGTATCGCCAATTTGGAAGCTCGTTATCAGTTACAAGAAACACCGGACCTTCTTATTCAAAGGCTCAAGAGAGAAGTACAGCTACAATTGGCGAGGCATCATTTCACCACGGAATCGAACACATTTCGGATCAAACGAGACACGTCCAAGTGCAATTGTCCACCAGGTAAGTGTTGTCGCGGAATCAACTTTCGTCTCATTCATCTTTAAATCTCACACTGTCGTCGTTCCCTCGTAACCTCTCGCCGCGGCGCTATTACCCGGCAAGTGTCAGTTCAGTTTCGTCGGCTACTTTCACGGAACGGTATCTCTTCATTATCCACCATCTTTGGTTATTCATTTATCTTCTTTGCGTGCGCTCTGTCGACAGTTTTTGACGCGAGAAAAGGTGCACGTTGTACTGTATAAAAGGCCAAGCTGCCTCACCAACTTGTCGTTCAATTATAATCGCGTGTATGTACATACATATATGTATATGTATGTACGTGTATATGCATCCAGAAAAGGACAGGGGAAGGAAGAAAGTATGCGTATAAAGAAAGAGAGATCTTTGTCTTGGGCTGGAGCAGCTTCGGCTCTCAGACAAAGGGCCTGCGATCTTGAGAATTTCGATCTTGGAGAATGCTTGAGAGAGCGGTCTCTCCTTTCTTAAGGTCGCCTTTTGCATCTTGTACGGAAAGGAGGATCTTCCGGAAGAACTTGCGGCTTCATAATTCAAACTCTATTCTATTACGCGAAAACCAACTAATTTGTACATACATATACTTAAGAAAATCGTACAAATTTCAGTTTCACCTTTTCCTTCGAATTTCGTTAAACTAGACATGCTACACAATCGAGAATCTATAAACAGATTTTTTTTGCTTTTTCCCTATATTCCTTGCAATACAAATTTCGAAACATTATTTATTTATACAAGTTTCCTCAGACAAATTACGTTGAGTAACAAGCAAATTGTCGACAATTGGCGTTTTTTCTACGGTAGTTACGTTTCGCCAATCGTTTAATCTCGTTAATATCGTGTCAATGTGCAGTTGCATTAATGAACACGTGCAATCTATAAGTTGTTTGAATTAACGCCTGTTGCGTTCGTATCAGTCTATAAATGGCTCGGTCTGTTCGTCTATTATCGAATTTTTCCTCTAACTTTTCTCCAACGTGTAAAGATATATCGTCAACGTCCTATAAATTTCTCTAATCGAAGTTAGAAATGAAAAAAAAAACCCCCCCAACGAAACACGTTCATTTAGTTACTAGATGAAATATCCTCGCGTATATTTTTAAATATAAAAAAAAGTCTCCGTTGTTCCACTGTGCTGGGAAATTTGAATAGCTGGCTGCAGAGTGTCAAACGTTGTGCTTCTATATCTACGCTCGATCTTGCACGTTTTGAATATTCATGAATATATTTTTATCGATCTGGTAATGTGGACAATATTGCGCGAAAGGGAAACTACGTTTTCACGGTGGAAAAAAGGCAACGGTTGTTTCCCTCCCTCTCTTCGAATAAATTTCAAACGAGAGAGAGAGAGAGAGAGCTGTGTAAAGGAAGAATTTACTTAGGACGGAATTCAATTCGAAAATGCAGATAAAATGTAACTTTGACACAGTAGCTACGAAATTAACGGTACCCCGAGCTCAGTTACGAAACTATGAACGCCTCTTTTACGAGTCACTTTGCATCGGAAATCGACCTTAGTTCTTGATAGCTTTTCGAATCGATACAGGCAATTAGCCTTTGAATTACGTAGTCGTAGGACTTTGGAAAGTTACCTACTTGTTCTTTTCAAGATTTTATACATTGCAGTCTATTTTTAAATATCTAATTTTTTCTACGAGCTTTGTCTAGGGGATAACAATATTATCGCTGCGCTATGTATAAATTTCTCTTGATCAAAGTGAGGGATAAAAGAAGCCTGAGACACGTTCGTTTAGTGTTAGATATTTACATTTCAAGATTTTACAAATTTTACTTTATCTTTGAACATCGAATTTTTGCACAAATTTTCGCTAAGGTATAGAAATATTATCGGTGCGCTATATACAAATTTCTCCGATCAAAGTAAGGAATAAAAAAAAATCGCGAGACGCGTTTATTTAGTGTGTTAGATATTTAAATTTGAAGATCTTGCAAATTTTACTTTATCTTTGAACATCGAATTTTTGTACAAATTTTCTCTAAGGTGTAGAAATATTATCGCTATAAATTTCCCTAAATCTACATTATTCAACAACACCGCCATTTGCTTACTATTCACTCTGAAAAGATTGCAAAAATCTTACCGAATAAAAAAACAATGTTCTCTAATCAAAATAAGAAATAAAAACCACGCGAGACACGTTTCATATAGTATCAGACGAAGTACCCATTAAACGTTTACACGAATCTCCGTTAGATACTTAAACTCAAATACTCCACAAACCCTACTTCATCGTTTCTCCATTCCGCGTGTTGATTCGCTAATAAACACCTGCTCTATCGGTAGCGAATTATTCATTTCTTACACCGATACTACACTTTCCCCAAACCAGTTCAAATTACGCGAACATCGACTTGCCACAGTATCATCGAGTACGATAATACCGAGCACAATTACGACAGCTTAATCTTCCTTGATTAAAATATATCTTCATAACGCAAAGTGCTCTCGCAGTCTTAAGAACAGCGGCAGACGACAATGGTGAAAGATGAGTAAAAGGACAGTAGGAAATATCGTGTACAATGTTTCTCCTGTCTCCTTGTCCAGTCGGATCTCTATCTTGAATTCTTCTTCCTCTTTCTTTTTGTGTGCCAGCTTCTCTCTTATCGTTTCGTCCTCCACGGTCGTATCTGGCAGCAACAAAGGGAGAGAGCCGCGGCTCCTGACTCGCGGCATCCCGAAATTGAGATGTGCGAGCTGACGCTCGAGCATCATAAATTTTCCCCTTCCTTGGTAGCATGGCATTTCTATTCCCTCCCCCTTGAACTCTCCCTTTTCCTATAACATTCTGCCAGCCAGTATCTTTGAAGATATGTAGCATTACACTGTGAACTTTTGGACTCTTCCTTCCACTCTTTCGACAAATAACTTGTGATTCTTCTCCCGATCTCCAACCTATCTCTGCGCGGAGTTAGAAAGGGTTACGTCGAATGATAAATACGCGGATAGATGTGTTATCGTAGGTACACTACCGGCAAAAAGTTTCGAATCACCTGCTAATTTACGGTAAAATTGAATCCGCTGCTAATTTTTTATAGATTTGAAATTGATGTTGCGGAGATCGATAGTATTTTACCTTATTCCGATTGATCTGAGCGAGGAAAATTTGGTTAAAATATTCTTAAAATTGCTAACTTTATTCTGGAAATTTTTCTATAACTTGTAATGCACAGTGATTCCGAACATTTGGCCGGTAGTGTATATAGTGACAATAGGCGCATCTGTGTTTACAAAGAAGAGATCCGATGTGATCGATGTCCTATTCTACTTACGAATTTTATGGACAGTTCTGCGAAGGGGATTTCTTTCTCACTGTTGCACAATTAAATTTTTATTTTCGACGGTAATTTTTTAGATCAACGCCTTATTTCGCGAATATCTTTTCTATTTACGAATTTTACGGAGACTCTTGTGAAGGAGGTTTTCGTTTAATTACAAGCTTGTATTGTACATTCAGATTTTTATTTTCGGCAGAAATTTTTGCGAATTTTTTTTCTAAAGGTGCATAAAAATTAAATACGTCGGTAAATTTATTATCATAGGTACGGTGACAATAGATGCACCTGTATTCGTCGAGGAAAGATTCTGAGGTCATTACCTTATTTTGCGAATTTTTGTCTGTAAATTTATTATCATAGGTATGGTGACAATAGGTGTATCTGTATTCGCAAAGGAAAGATTTTGAGATCAATGTCTTATTTTGTGATTTTTTCTTCTTCTAGAGTTACATGAGAAATAAGTACATAGATAAATTTATTATCATAGGTATGATAGCAATAGGTGCATCTGTGTTTGCAAAGGAGAGGCGTGATAAGATGGATGCCCTATTTTGCGAATTTTTTTCTATTTACAAATTTTATCGACAGTCTTGTGAAAATCTTTCCCACTACAAGATTCAGTATAGATATAGGGGGAGCACCCCTAGCACCGGACGTTTAAGGTTTTTCTTAAATAAATCTCTCTATCTGTGCACACGCGACTGAAACGCGTAGAAAACTCATTTTTATTCCTTTTGTCTCCTCTAGGAGATACGCAGAATAACGGCTCGGTAGAGATTCAATTATTGCAGATATAACTAGTGTTCGATATTAGGTGCCGTCCAGCGTTAAGGGAACTCCCTCTATATGTACATTCAAATTTATATTTTCAACAGAAATTGTTAATTTTATTATTAGCAAATGTTTTTCGGTTTTTAATTAATGTTGCAGTCGTCAAGTAACACATAAATCTACAAATAACGTATTATTAATTCTCCAAGTTCACGTTTCCCGAAAATATGAACACATTCATCCTTCTAACTGAAGCAATACATCGAATATAAAATTAATTTTCGGTTTAAACTAATTTATTAATTCGCGAAATTATTCGATACGCGGGAAATTTTGAAACTCTGTAGCACTCATTAAAATCAGCAGAAGATTTCAAACACGTTCTCTGCTAGACCGAATTTCATACAGGTCCTGTATATAAGCCGCGCGTTAACGGGAATAATAGTTTTACTCATAATACATTAATAAGATTGCAGATTCATTATTATTAAACAGAAATTGCGCTAAATAGGAAGGCAAAATTTTTAACTTCGTCACGAACCATCGTCGTACTTCAGTTGAACTGAAAATCGAAAAGAAAATTGTGCGATAATATAGTGATACAAAAACCATATTTTTGCGAATTATAATAAATCATTTAGCTTATTTCGATACACAATTAATTGCATCCTCTTAGAAATTGTCGTATACTTTAATTAAAAAATCTCCCGTTTCTCAAAAATTAAAAAAAAATTCACAGAGTAATGGTAGAAATTTTGTTAAGACGTGTATGGACACACAAGATGGATATAAATACATATATTACGATACGTGAATTATGATACACCCGTAAGATGGATAACAGAGTGTCTTCTGTCGAGACCAGAATAAATCATTCAACGTTACGTCTTGTTCACTTTCCTACGTTTTAAAGAACCAATCAGTAGGTGCTGTTGCTTTAATACGAGGTGATTTAATGTTTCTGCAAAGGTGAATCATAATCAGTGAAAAAGTTCGCTTGTCTTATCTTTATTCATGATTCTTTCGCTCCTGCAACGAGTTTGAAAGTTGCTCGAATAAGTAAGTTTTGGTCGAATTGACCCAATATCGTGCATTTACAGGAAACGTGTATAAAAGGGTAACACGTGTATCGAAGTTTTATCAAAATCTGATTATCACTTTGGGATGGTTCCTTGAAATTTAGAAATTACTTTTAAAATGATCTCTAGTAGACAGAAAAATGCGATATTTTACTTTAGTAAATTTCCACCTTTTCATTTTTCCGTATATTTCACAACTTCTTACCTTCTTCGTTTTTAACGAAGATAATACGGAGAAGCACCTTGAGGTATTAAATTTAATCTTTTCTAAAAACCACGGTTGATTAATGGAAGAGTCCTTATAGCTGAGTAAAAATCCTTTTCAAATTCAGTAGTAATTCTCGTTTCCGCATAAAGATGCACACCGTCTGAAATTAAAGTTGCAAAAATTCTCAAACTGAGTTCCAACAACGTCCAAACGAAATTTAATATTGCAGTAAATTTCTGATAAAATGATACCACAAAATTGTACATGCATTACGAAAATTAGTTGTGATTTTAATCAACCGATTTCCCAGTGAATACGATTAAACAGAAAGTCGAGAAACGGTGACTCCGCGCTTTTAGTTTAACAATAACACAGAATAGAGTGGAATAGAAAGAGCAGAGCGAGAAAGGTGCAACAAATTGAATGCCGTATTTTCTAGCAGAGACGTTGCCTTCGAAACTTTTTAAAAGAAGGTGCGATTTACGATTGGTGCACGTGCGTCAACTCTGCAGCTGCCTAAAGGTTTATGCTCATGGATCTCTCTTGTCGTCGGCGAAACTTACAGGCAGCTATGTACAATGGAATAGCTGCCCTTCTTTCTTAACACTTTTTTCGTATCAAAATCGTCCTCACAGCGAGTACATAGTTCCGGTGAGAAATACTCGGGTGAAAATTAATATTACCGCAAGAATCGTAGTTGGAAAATGAGTATCAAGCGTGTCAGACGTGTCGACAACTAACGAGGGAGTATCTCTCAGTGATAATCACCGATATTAATGAAACTTTGCTGTATGAGAGCACTGAAAAAAATATTTCACACGTATTTTTTTTTTATTGGCCATCTTCCACGTTTAAGGGGTGAAAATCTCACTCAGAGATAAGGGTAGTAAACATATTTGGTCCAAATTATGTATTATTTTTCATTTTTTTAATTTTTTGTTGAAAAGTACAAGAATCGTCAGTTTATACTGTTCTTCTGTTTGTAATTGTTTTTCAAATATTAGACTAAATATATTTATTAGTTTCAACTTTGGGGACAATTTTCACCCTTTCACCGTGGACGATTATTGATATAAAAAGATACGCGTTGAATGCTTTTTCGAGGAACACTGTATACCAAAGTTTCACGGTGGTTCGTCAATTATTTCACCACTAGCTAGCAGTTGGTTTTGGTAACTTTGAGCTTTGCTTTGGTTCGGTTGTTGGTTAACTTCTAGATTCGAGTTAATGTATAAGCTAGCAAATTTAACCCTTCTAAGGGAAATCGTGTACATTTCTATATTTCCTTTAACAATTTTTTGCGTTCTCCCGAAAGTATCACAAAATCGCTCTGGATCCTCATTTTGTCGACATTTTATACGTACTCGAAATAAAAATTTATGCAAAAAATTTAGAATATTATACCTCGAAGCAACCGTGAAAATTTTGGTTGCTCCATACAAAGGTTAAGAAAGCAATTTTAAAAATCTTACTCAGTTGTGAGATCGTTCATTTCGTATGCAACAGCCTAATGGTATACACAAAGCAATAGGGAACGAATAATAGGAGAATGGATTTTATTATTTCTCATGTCGGCGACTTTTGTTGATGAGTGGGGCCACAGTTAACTTGGATGTTATTCGAGACGACTTTCTCTGTCGTACGAGTTCTCAGGGTTAAGAGCTAAGTGGACCAGAAGCTTCATAGCTACTCGTACCTCTTCAGAGAGGTTGCCCGGCAGTGTATAATCTAATGTGCATTTCGTATGTTTTCATTCGTACCTTTTCAAGGTATTTAAACAAATACACGCCGCCTGTCGATAGTTGAACAGCGAAGAAACGGAGAAATGAAAACCGTAGATAGAAACACAAAGAAATTGGTAAATAGAGCAAAAGTACACACGGTGGACGTGAAAAAATTTGAGAATGGCGAGTGAATAGGGGAAATCAAACAAAGACAAATGTACGGAAAAAGAAAAGAACGCGAGTAAAAAAGAGGAATCCTATTAAATAAAAAGGAAAAAGGAATGTGAAAGCGGAAAAGAGTAGATGCCAGGAACAAACAGTTAAGCGAAAGGATTCTAAAGGGAATAACAGGAGTCGGGGAAAAGAAAGGAAATAGTAGAGGGCCTTTATGAAAGAGAAATTCATCATTTTTCTGTATTTATTTACTCGTTAAGTTTATTTGTGTAAAAACTCTTCGATAAATATCAATCGAAAAATCAATCTTGTCAACGTTAAAAGCTACCTTTGATATTAAGATGGAGAATAATTGTTCTCCTGCTTTGGAAAGGGTTGATTTTTTTATTTAGCTTTGTCAGCTATTTTTCACTCAGAAAGAGTGAAAAACTCGTAGTTTAGTAAGAAATATTTTACATTAATCTGGTCTCGACATAGAAATTTTTGCCTTCAGATATCACACAACGATGAATTACGAATTAAAAGCGGCGATAAATCATTTTGGATGCATCAATACAGCTCCCAAAATATTGACATAAAGGCAAACTACACGGTACCGTTTAAAAGCGGTCAAATAAGCGCAGTCTAGCTGGAACGAAACCGCGAAAGTAATCCAGACCGCAAAGGGTTAACGCATGCGAAAATTAGCACGTATAGGAGACTGTTCGACGTTGAAATTCGGTATCCCGATAGACTCGTAGCGAGGATAACACCGATTTATCCGATTATCCGAGCCCAAATCACGCGATTACCCAAACACTCGGATATTCCGGTATAAAAATTGAATAGTTATCCGAGACTCGGATATCCCTGAATCCGAGCTGAAGTAGGAGTTCCACTTTACAAATTCTCAGGTTTGATTTTAAAAACAGGCTGTACGCGTGAGAAAAGTAAAAGTGAAAAAATGAAACAAGGCTGTTGAAATGGTAGTTGTGTAAATACGTAGCTCGGATGTGGTTGAATTTGCATGAATCGCGGACTGGTAGTTACGTTTCAATGCTTACCTGGCTGCCTTCCGCCTGCTTAAATGTCGTTTAATTAGGCGAAACGGCTTATTCGTGCGCGCTCACGATGTCCCGATCTCCTCTTCTGCTTTTTTCGCTTGTTACATACGCGATTACGAATGGAAGTAGTTCATTTCTGGTAGAACGGAGATAATGCGGTGAAGTAGTACGTAATAAAAGTCCTACAAGTCGAAAAACGAGGACAAGAGATATAAAGTTGCTTCGTCCTTTTTAAAATATGGTGGGAAGGTAACTCCTTTGAATTGAGAAGCGAAATTTGGACAAGACGAATTTCTTCGATTCTTCGTTACTGTAAATATATTTGTGAATGTGAATGTTATTTTCACGAGAAATCGTAGTTCTACGATAGCGACTAAATTTTTGTGAGAGAAGATCATCAAATTAGAAATGTATTAGGTCTTGCAATAAATTTATGCCATTTGTTAATTTATCAACGTGAAATTTAGATCACATTTTTCTCCACTTGATGTTTCAAGTGAGAATAATTTTATTTATTATTTTCTAGGCGTATAGAAATAAATTTTCCATTGTTTATAGTGTTTCAACTTATTTTTTTAATTACAATGGAAAGGTCAACGCGATATGGAAAGTGAAAGAGAATACTGAAAAGAAATTAAATGTCCTGAAAGAACGTAGTCAGTTCGTTCCATTTTTTAACAAAGCCACTATACCATAGCTAAACTAAAACATTTTTCAACGTTATTTCTTACAAACTCGATATCGTCCAATTTTTCGCCCGCTGAAAACAGTTGTAACGCACGAAACAGATAGCAATCCTGTAGAGCAACGTTCGAAGAATATGACGGGTGTGATACAATTTCCCATTCAAATTCGCGTAATTTTTCCCGCACGTTTTCATGCCACGTGCAGTGTAACATTATCGCAGTGAAAAATCATTTTATTTCGATTCAAGAGCCCAGGGGCATTTCGCTGCTATTGCTTCTCTTAACTTTCCTGACTAAACACGGCACGCGTCTGAACGGATGGTGTTTCATTTCTCCGAAGGTAACTGGAAATATAAAACACACGGTGAACAGTACAAACGTATTTTACATTATATTTTCCCGGAAAACGTTGATAATTATCGCGAAACGCGCAAAAACTACCACTTCGCCCCGTTGTAGTACGGTCATAAAAGATTTCACTGCGGTAATGGAAATACGCCCTTCGCTTATATCTCCGTTTAAAATTACCTTCAATTCACTCGCGATTTCCTTTCCTACATACATCCTCGTCGCGATTAATTAAATCGGACGAATAGGTAGATTAATATTCACGTTTCACGGGTAAAGTAGGTACTCTTCTTTTCCACGGTGCTCGTTGAAGTATTCGAGGAGGAAACGAGGCGTTCGAAGTGTGATCGAGTTTGGCGCGAGTTGAATGGGAACGTGGTTTGAAAGAAACATAATCTGCGAGTTTGTTCGTTGTCACCCGTCAGATACGAGGGGGAGAGGGGGATGTTTATCGAACGATCTGGGATTCGGTCGACAAACGGAGTTATCGGGCATGCACGCCACCGCCGCATAATTAGAGATGAATCGTTGGCAAAATTTGAACGCAGCCGAACGGAGAAGAGGATGAAAGAGAGGGCTGCGAAGCTATTTCCCGTCTGATTGGATTCGAATGTATCGGGATTCGTGTGCAGGGGTGCGGAGTACATACATCGCACAGGGTAATGTACCGGGCACGTGTACTACGTGTACCGAAATTGTCGAATGAATCACGTTCCGGCGGACAAGTATCCGCGATTCCCCGATAACGAATTTAAGACCAATGTAAACTAACTGAAATTCAAGATCAACGCGGCTAAGCTTCGAGATTCTTCAATGTACCTCTCACCGCGTAATCGAACGGGGATGATCGATCGTTTTTGCAGCGGGTATCGTAAGTTTCGTTTCTCGATTTTGCCGATTTTTCTGTGGGTACGATATCATTTCCCTTTTTTGTGATCCTTTGGTTTAGAAATTTTTCTAGTTTTCTCTTTTTTGGTATTTAATGATACAGGTAGGAATTTTTGTGCATTTCTGAAGATTGCTGTTATCATCTTCATCTTCTTTCTTTTTTTCTTTGGATTTAATTATACGTGACTGTTTAGGTTTGCTTCAAATTCAATAAGTGTTCTAATACTTATGAACGACAGTGTACTTACGTACTTTTTGTGCATTTCTGAAGATTGCACAAACGATTGATCTTCGTTGATGGTTCAAATTTTACGACGCTATTTTTCCCAAAGACATGAAAAACTGAGTTCAGTAAAGGAATGAAAAGCGTTCTTCGTTTGTTTCTTAGTCAGTATAGGTATCGCAGAAAATAATCTCGTTCAAACACGTCACTTTTCATGTATTCTGACACTGGTGTTCGAAAATATTCGTACTTTGTGTAACAATGCAAAAAGCTGTATCTAATAAAAATTGCGAACGAGAACAATACTCGTTTCGCTCTTCGGTGACTGTTCATTTCATTTATAATATTTGGAAGTAGCAACACGAGCTCCACGTTAATAAATATTACTCCCACAAATCACAAACGAACATTGAATACAAATAAAATACATTCTATTATTTACTTGCGACAATTAACGAAGACAAAAGGAAGAAGAATCTGATTTATGTGTCTATTAATATTTCCTTTCAAAACAGAAATTCAAATTGTGTAAATTAACTGAAAATAAATTTCAATCTAAGTACGCACGAATTGAAAATATTTCATATACACAGCGTTCCATAAAAGCGTACATATCGTAACCTCTTCCTCTTTTCATTTCGTTCGCTGCTTTTCTTTGCGCTCAGCTAACCGAATCGGGAGATGCAACTGAAGCGGAAAACGGTGTATTCGACATTTGAATTTTTCAAAACGCAAAGTCACGCATTCTGTGTATAATGATGTGATAGAAACGGCAAATGTTTCCTCTTGACCGCATTTCTCAAGTCTTTAGCATCTAGTCAAGATATCCACGCTGTGTCTTGCCACGTGCATCCCTGAAGGCATAACAGTTTCTCTTCGGCAGATAACGACGATACACGGCGATGAAGCTAACGCTGGCTACGTACTGACAAGCTCTGATGTGTAATGGACCGTTCAAATCCGTCCACGTCGTCGATCTACAATAACCAGAGATCGTTTCTATGGTTACATAGCGATCAATTGCTGTTCAAACTTGACTGTTACTCTCTTGCCCGTGAAGCTCTGCTATTGCTTCGACAGAATGTCGAGAAGTATGCCGAAGTATGCACGGTGTGTTCTGTTTAGTTGGCACTCGAGCATCCCAAAGTGATAGTTTTGTTGATAGATTTAAATATGCATGCGTCCCGGAATCGAATACTAGGAACCTCGTGTTGCGCCTTGTACACTCCAGTTCAGAAGTTTTGGGACAGTTGCTGAATGTGAAACGAAATTGAACAGTTGTTACAAAATTATTTCAACCTGGAATTTTATGATATAACGAGTATATGCGTTTCTGTTGATATGTGGCACTGAATCTGGCGAAGAAGTGTAATTCAACCCTTTAACTACAGATCACTGGTCTCAGAAACGAGTCCGAAGTTTTATTTCGTTATTACTGTTATGTATAAGGAGATTTTTAGAAGATCTAAGATTTGAGTAGCGTCAATTGACAGCAGGTGGTACACTGTTTCCTTTTAAAAAACTGCAGTTGAGGTCTTTGGGTCGAAAAAGACCCAAAGGGTATTTTTGGGTCGTTTTGGTCTTTTTGGTCCTTTTAATCTTCTTGGTCTTTGGTCTGTTTGGTCCCTTTGGTCTGGATCCCAAAGATCCTTTTGGTCCCTTTTGACCCAAAGACCCTATGTGTAACAATTTTTACCAGCACGCCATCTGAACCTAGGCAATAAATTTTTAACGTAATATTAAGGAAACATAATCTGGATAACAGTAAAACTTCTTAAAAAACTAACAAAGCGACGGGTCAGAAAAGACCCGAAGACCGTATCAGAGTCAAAAACAGATGTCTGTAGTGAAGGGTTAAATCGTGTAATAATTTCTGCAGAAATATAATAGGTGTCCTAACACTTCCCAACGATAGTGTACATATATTCCTGGAAGCTCCTGGATCGATGAAACTTCTAATTCAGTTAGCGTTATTTTCGAAACGATCTGAAGGAAGCTGACAAGAAAGAAGAGAAAATTTCAATCGATCTGTAACGAACAGCGAGGTGGTCTTACAATCAAACAAAGCAGTGTGCAAACTTCCATTCTTATTGAAACTTTCCGTGAACATAACCATTCGATATAGCTGGTGAAACTTATTTTGCGATATTTCTCTTTCGATCGTACCCCAACTCGTCCGACTGCGGTTATTGTTCGTGAAACTCGATTCTGCTGCAGTCGTTGAGTAAAATATCTTGACGCGCAGGAACAGAGAGAGAGAGACCTTGTCGTGTTAGCAGTGTGTGCAAACGTGTTTGCATAGGGTGTCTTATTTTAATACATCCAGGCTAACGCGAATATTCGGGAAGAAGGGTGGTGGAGACAGAAACGTTCTCTGGGAAACTGTAGGAATTTAACCCTTGCGTGCGTTCCACGAAATATTTTTCCGATATTTCATTTCACACAGAAGATTTCCCTTATGGCAGTTTACATGACTCACCCTGTATACAGGGTGGGTTACGTAAAGTTATTTTCTCGTGACCTATTCGAAATAGGAGTAAATTATCTTGTGACGTTTTATGGATAAAAGGAGGACTTTTTATTCAGGGAGCACCGATGCTGTGTCCTCGAAGCTGGCAGTTCAGATTCTGTCCTTATTTCTTTTTTTTTTAGAATGACATACTTTCATGAATTTAAATAGTTTTATCTTCTTCTTTTTTTAAGTTAAAATTTGGGGGAAAATATATTTAAATATTTGACTGTATTTAAGAACTGATTTGCATAAGGGAGCAAATGTCACGAAATTTATTTCTTTTTTATAGCTGAAATTTTCAGTTGAATTTGCTTTATTAAAAGTTTAAAATACTGTACACTGCCTTAATAATAAATTACCTTCACCGTCTGTGATAATATTAAAATACTCTGCACTAGTGTGCCCTTCCCCTCGAGTCCAAAATCATTAAAAATTCATTATTCCCAAAATATCGACTTGCACAAAATTAGTAATTTATTTAATGTCAAGTCGACGTTATTTGAACAAGTTTTAACGAACTACAACATTTAACAAAATTTCTATTTTCAATTACTTCCACCGAGAAAGAGATTTGCATCACGCAACCCTAAAATCGCGATGTTAGAACCTTATCATCACCAACGATCCTTTCGCGTGTTTAGTTTTACTCTAACTGCGCCAGAAAAAGTTGGTGACAACAGCTAAAACTCTCCGAACTCTCTTCGTTATTCCTGTTATTGCTATAAATGGCAACAGATAGGAGACATTTCAACGAATAACACCAGATGACAAAATTAGACGAAAATCGAGATAAGATAAAAGCCAACAATTTTGTCTTCATTTTATAATTATAAGTAGTTGAAAATTAGCCTGGTACTCAACGATCCAACCGGCATCGCTGGATGTAGGGCAGGTTCAGGGTGTTCAGTGGTCCTCCAAACCAACTGAACCTGATTTCCAGATAAGAAACATTTACCTTCGTAATCGATCCTGCAGCATACTGTAAAGAAAATTTGTTATCAAATGTTAAACCTACCTGACGACTGCAGTACAGCAGACAAACGTGCAAAATATAACTATTTCCAGTGAATATCAGTTTACGATGCTGTTAACACACTTAAAACAGAAAAATTCGAGAAAAAACACTCTATAAAACATCAAAGTTATCGATTCCTACGTAAACCCAACAGTATGATCAACGACATTGTCGTCGTAATAATCAGTAAATCTGTGGATACTCTATACCCTTGGACAAATCTCGTATTCACAAATTATCTGTGTGCTATGTCATCGGTTTATGACACGCCAAACTCTATTGCAAAAGCAAGGCGTTTGCTTATGTCCCTGTAGATACATTTAGCGACCGATAATGCAATTTCTATATGATATTTGGTCGACTATAACATAAAGTTCCTAATTAAATTTGTCTTAAAAATATACCAGTGAAAATGGTCGAATGATCCATCTTCGGCGAACAAATTTTCAAGACATCCACGATATTCGAGACATTGATTTTTCTAATTTCCGGAGTCTAGTTTTATACTGTTCGGGTAGCCAAAGTAGGGCAAGGATTGCCGGCGATGGTTGCTGAGGGAGGAAAATAGAAATTGATGATCCTTGGAAATTGTAGGAAAGGAAAAACGCGGTAGTGCGCAGATGGGAAGATTCTAGCGCGAAAAAGGGTTCGAGAGTCTAATGTTAAGGCTAGGTAGTCTGTAATTAGGGTGCACGATGTTCCGTGGTATAGAAAATTAAGGCAAGGACTTTGCAGCTATGTATTGACTTCCCTAATTAAGTGCTTACCATCCGTGTCTTCAATAGCTTTTTACGTCGCTGAGTTAGAAAAGAATTATTACGAATTTTTAAGAAGTTCGAGGATAATAAGAGGCTTTAGCTGTCCTAAGAGGCGTGAAGAGTTAACGACGTGGAAATTCCTCGGTTAAAAGGATTCTCGCTTCAGTCGGAGACAGTGTACGACGATTCTTGGAAGTTGGACGATTGGAGAATATAGATCTTGTCACCAGGCAAGTGTTACGTATTGTATCTGGAACGGTGTCGAGTGGTCCTGAGGTTCAGTTGCGGCCAGATAGATTCTTATGTGAGCCACGTTCTTCGGATCGAAATGTAGACAAATTCGATCGATAATTGGTCACGTGGCGGCAAATTTACAGGATTGTCTTAGGATAGAACGACTGTCTTGCTCTGTATTTCGGAGATTTGGTTAGCTGCATGGGTTCTCGGAAGATGTGACGATGAGTTGATCCAGTGTAAAGCGATGATTGAGTCGGTCCAGAAGATTGCTTCGTCGATCTTCGCGTGAATGAACCGTGGAACATTGTGGTGTGTAGCTTAGCTATTAGGTCAGCTGCGCATAACTCGGGACGGAGGTGGAATCATCGCCTTGAGCAGAGCTACTCGAGATTTCGCACACAGCAATCTGGACTGAAAGTGGTGGTTGGTGTTACTCGAAGCGAAGATAGATACAGGCTTCGTATCCGTTCTAGTCTTCGTCTCAGGATCCGTGTAACTGGATGTTCGCTGCGTTAGGAAGAAGCAGATGTCGTTCGAAGGCCAGGTTTTTCGATAAATTGAATCGCGTGTGATAATAGGCCCAGGATAATAAAATTATCGTCCAATTTTAGGCAGTTTTCTGACAACAGAGTTCTAAACTCGAAGCAAACACGGATGAGAAATGTGGCAAATAACGATGTGGCTGGATATTCAAATCTTTCACCGGGAAGATCAAATGTTTTACGTGAGAAAGTGTGCAAAAGCTTCTGACGTGTTTGTCAATGACGATGACTGTCCGGAGAATTGTCAAGGGGTCGAAGATCCTTGCAATCTCCGAAAGTACAGTCCTCTCTTCGTGAGCCTTGTTTCGACGACGATGCACTTTATTGTGCGCACGTGATAGAATCTTGTCGAGAATTCCAAGCAACGCCGAGCTTCTTCGGTGTTCCGTTGTTGTAGGATTAAAGTTTGACATTGACGTGACCTTCAGGAAATCCCTGCAGAAGAATGGAAGCGTTCGATGCCCATTGACGAATATTCAGACCTGCGCATTGCAGTAGGTCGATGATGTCATCTCGTAGCGTGATGGCTTTAGCTGTCCGAGGAGGTGTGAAGGTCTAATGGCGTGGAAATTCCGTTGTATGAACGGAAC
>NW_017100242.1:3327983-3331471 GCF_001263275.1 Habropoda laboriosa
CTTCTTTTTTTTTTTTTCTTCAAATTTGTAAGAACGAGATCGACGAACAGTGATATTACTTTTCTCCTTTTCTAACTATATTTCTAGAAATACAGAGTGGGAGAAACACTGTTTTACTTGCGTTACCATTCTCTTCATATTTTCTATCATTGTTCTAACTTGGTATTTTTTCCCTCTTATACTCATAGAACAAACTGACAAAGTTTGATAAAAACAAAAACAGAGACATTTCCTTTAGACGAGAAAATGCTAAAAATTAAGGAACTTGTAGCACGCCCATCCCCTCAACATCAAAGCGCGATTCGTTGCACACGCGGTAAAGAAAATTCACCGTTGGCAATCGGTACTCAAAAAATTATTGGTCCGGAAATACTCGACCTTACGAATGCTTCGACCAGAATACATCGGTTTTTTCCCTCCCGTGCATTCGTGTCAAAGAGACGACGTTATCCAGACCACGATGTACACCGCCTCGAAACGACGAAATATTGGAAAATATACACAGTCCCGTTCAACATTACCGAGCTGTGACATGCATATTTATTCATAATAGATTTACACATCGATCCTGCTCCCGACAATCCTTCGTTCCCCGAAGAATTTAACGCACCGTGAACAATAGCAGCGCGTGCTCTGCTGTTAATTATTCGAGCACAAGTTTATCCGGGAGATTCGTCAACCTGTAAGATAGCTGGCCGAGGTTACGACTGCGGGAAACAAATTTTCACGCTGCAGAAAGGTGAACTTAACGTGATTAATTACGGCGAAACGGTGATTTCGAGCGGCTGATAGGTCGAAGCGACAAAACTACCTCTAACGCGGTATTGCTACAAAGGTAGATCGGTTCGTGAAACCGCAGATACCTAAATTCGGTGGAATGTTCTGTGAAATTCGGTTCGCGCCAATCTCTCCACGTTTATTCAAATATAAGCCACACTCTATGAACGAACTGTGTGTTACATACGTATAAAGGAAATTTCTGTTACTCGTTCATTTGCCCTTTATTTATGCCAAAGTATTGCGAACGCTGCAGAAAAATTGATCGATCTCCGAGACGAATTCGCGTAAATTGCCACCCCTTTCGATACAATGAAAATATGAAGTTTCTCTGCTTTAACGACGTCTCTCCTTGCGAGTTTCATAATTCAAAAGTGCATTACGAGAGCGAAGTGAAAAATGTTATAAAAGCAGAGATGAAAGTGGTGAAAAAGAATAACGGAGAGAAGAAGGTATAAATGTTCTAAACGTGTGCGGAAGAGGTGGAGTAGGAACGAGGAGGAGGAGGGTAAAAGAGAGGAAAAAGTTAGAGAGAGAGAGAGAGAGGTAAAAACAAAGATTGGACGAGAAGAGAAATAGAAAAGGCAGAGTGGTAGATGCATGGACCCAGCATTGATCCCCGCAACACCGGTATACACGTCCCGTTATTCCGTTCGTCTTTAACGAGCTCTCATTATCGCTAGATTATCGTGCAAGAGGATTTGACGTCGTAATGGGCAGCAATGAATCCATTGACAACGTCTACGAACTAATGATGCTCGTCATTCACCGGCAATCGTCGTCAACATTAAGGTGCCGCCACCCCTTCTCTCTTTCTCTTTCTGTCCGATCTCTCTCTTTCCACGCGTATCATTATTCCGCTTTGCTTCCAATTCCCTTCTTGTTCTTCTTATCCAAACATTTAACCTTCATCTGTTTTGATCCTTCCCTCCTCTCTACTTCGTTATCTCAATACTCCCATTTTCGAGCATTTTCATATATTTTCTCTTGATTTTATCAAAATTCTCCACTTTGCTTCCAATTTACATTTCATTTTTTCCCTTTTTGCTATTCAAACACGTAATCTTCATATGCTCCCCTCGTTCTCTTTTCTTTACCTCGTTACACATTTTTTATTATCTCAATACTCTCATTTTCTAGCGTTTCAATATTTGTTTTCTCTTCACTTCGTAACTTGTTATTACTCCTTTTCTTTGTTTTCTCTTTTTACGGGCGATTTTCATCCCTTCGATGTGGATGATCGTCGATATAAAAAATTACGTGTCGAATAGTTCTTCGAGGACTATCGGTATACTCAAGTTTCGTCAATATCGGTGATTATCACTGAAAGATGTTCCCTTGTAAGATTCATACCCCGTTGTCGAATTGAGATGCACGTACTTGATTTGATACGTGCGTCGTATCGAATTCTTTTGCACGCGCCGTGGAGGTATCGTGATCGAATGCATCAGAAACATGGAAAAATACGATTAAAATGCACTTGCAACTTGGAATTATAAAGACGATATTAATACTGTTCGAGAAATTAGTCATTTCTCGCCGGTTACTTTCCGAGTAACTCGAGTATGCTCGAGAATTTCCTCGAATAAATTATTGCAGAAGTGAAGTTTTATCAAGTTATCGATAATCGATTAAACGCATTTGCAACTGCGTAATTACCAAGAAGATATTAATACTTTTCGAGGAATCAGTTCTCGTTGCTTTCTGAGTTTACATTTTCTTTTTCTAAAAAATCGACGCTCGAGAATATCCTTGAATTAATTATTATAGAAGATCAAGTTTTATCAAGTTATCGCTAAAAAAAAAAAAAAAAAAAAAAAAAAATAACTTCTTGATTTGCAAAATGTGAATAAATGTGAATATCCTAGGTGAATGCGAATATTGAAATTTAATTTCTTCTTCACCGTTCTATATTATTTTATACGGCGATAGAATTTCGCGGCAATTATTGAAAAAATCCTCGTTCGTTTTACTCCACACCGTTCACTGAAAAGCCCGTTAATTGCATTGTTTTAAACGTCGAGTATTCTATATACAGTGTACACATATGAAAAAAGCTAGCAACCATATATGTACGTGCCGACGAAACTTTGTCCAAGTCGTCGTTCCGTATACTCCATGATCGCTCGTTAATTTATAAACTAGAGACAGCACAAGATTGTCGTTTATATGAATACATTTAAAAAGGAAAAAATGTTAGAAATTGAATGTACTGTAAAATTACATTCGTTCGTGGTACAGCAATATCTCCCCACACTGTCGCTCCGGTCGGAATCGGAAGGCGTCAATTTGAGCAGAGGAGACACGGTTTCCGAGGGTCGCAGCCCGTCTTTGTAGTTTGCCGAACGAAGACAATAACAACGAATTTTTCGTTGAATAACATGCAAAAGTGGTTCGTCGAAGTAATTGAATTTATTCTGGTTTTTTATTCGATCGTATAACATTTCGATTCAATTGGAGATTTTAGTTTAACTCTTTATAACGGCGTGTGACTTAGAAGTGACAATTTTATGTCAAATGACTGTTGTAAATTTACTATAATTATTCTAACTTTAAATAGTATAAGAATGCAGTTTTGTTTATCCTGGGAGAACTGGGGAGCGGGTAGGGTGACTCGTCGGTAGCTTTCCAAGTCAAGATGCATTCCTTGCGACTAACGTTAAGATGGGTGACCGCCAACGAAAAAAGAAAAAATTATATTTATAATTTAT
>NW_017100242.1:3331489-3335033 GCF_001263275.1 Habropoda laboriosa
ATATATAAATAGATATATATATATACATAATAATAGTTATTAATAATAACATAATAGTATTTAGTTAATAATAACACAATACTCGATTTACCTTTGTAACTGAGTATCATATTGATATATTAAACGAGAGAAGAAGAAAAAAAGATTCGTTAATGTTACGTCACGTGAATTGCACCGTTAGGGAATTTTTCAAGGAGTTTGTTTCAGCTGCGACTGAATAACAAGTGTCGCAACTTCACTCTGTTCAATTCACCCTTTCGCCGCTTTTTCCATCGCGGAACACACCAAGTTCTCCCTCCGCGGGTAATGTATGGAACGTCAGGCCCGTCGTTATGTCGCGAGAGGTCATTAGCAAAGTTAAGTGAGAAAAAGTTCACGTCGTCTTCGTGTTAGGGTATCGTGACGCCGGCTATCTATCGTTCCTCAGGATTCATCGACCGTGTAAACGAAATCTGTATGACACGTGGTACATCTGAAAATATCTGGAATACACATAATTTAACCCTTTCGTGACGGAATTATTGTTTTTAAGAATTTCTCATTTTTTCTATCGATCATTGAAATCTGTATGACACGTGGTAGGTATTTTGAAATGTCTGGAATACAAGTTTAACACTTTGGCGATCGAATTATTGCTTTCAAGAATCTTTTATTTGTCCATCGATCATCGTGTCTGTGATGAGTACTAAGTTGGGATCAATTTTTTGTTGAAGTAGTCAAGTGGGACATGTGTGTCCCACTATTTAGTTACGAAAGGGTTAAGGAGTAATGGTATTTCTCGCGTTAAATTGTACGTTATACAACGTCGTATACATATAAAAAAATTATATTAAAGAATATTTAGCAGATAAATAATGAAAGAATTCTAAAATCCTCAAAATTAATTTATTACACAATCGTATAAATTTATTTAGAAATTAGTTTCATTATTTTTAACCTTTCATAGGCGAAGCAATAAAAATTGGACATTAAAAAAAAAGAATAGAAATATTGTACATTATTAAATTTTAGTGAAATTTTTCCTAAGAAATAAAAAATTTTTTTCTGCAAATCGAACTGTGCGAAGATTTCCTAAAGATGCTGGAATAAGTTCACCTATAAGTATTCTAAAAAACAAAATTTAAATAAATCAAATATAATATTTAACGTTTGAACGAATTTCAAAAATTTCAACGTGAATTTTCATTCACGGATTTCCAATACTCAAACTGATTGATACCTGCAATATACCTTTTCTACACGTTGTAAAATAATCTCCGGTAAACACGTTTCTTGCTATTCTACAGCACTTTAATATCGCATTTTCCATCTCACGCATACCGCATTTCCACGTTGTCGACAGATTTAATTTAAGTGAATTCCGTGAGAATCACAGAGGTCGACGTAACAACGCGGTATATTGCCATTCCTGAACGACAGATCAGACGTCTAGCAAGTGAACGCGATCAAACGGATGAAACTTATTTTTTCTCTCTCTCTCTGTACTCTTTAATAGTTTTACCACCTACACTCTTTTCATCGCAGAGCGTTAGAACGTGTCAGAATGTATTGTACTTGCATCGTGAAATAAGAAAAAGGTGATAGAAACAGGACGAAAGAAAGTGAAAGAGATGATTGAAAAGGGGAAAAAAGGAATGACGCCAATTCTTACATGTCATCGGCGGATTCTAATAGACTTTCTGAATTGTCAAACACGCGAAGCCACTGTATTTCCACCTTTTATGAAATGTTCTGGCATCCACTCGATAACCACTGCTATTCGTTGCATTGTGCACATTATACCTTACATTGCACTCGCGTTGCTTTCTGTTGATTCCCACTTTTATATCGCATACCAATTTAACGAGTTTCGTAAGGAAAAAATTCAGGTAGGAATCGTTACATTTGGTCGGTAACCTTCTTTCCGAAGTCTCCAATCGTCCAATATAGTACAATACGCAATAACTTTTTGAATACAATTATAATGAGAATTAAAAAATTTTCTTTCCTTTATCAAAATGCCAATACATCTGTCACCTAACATTAAATTACCTTAAATGACCAATAGTAAGTCAATGAAATCGTCTCGAAGTAGGCTACACGCCTAACTGAAAGGAAAGCTAAGTTTCCATTTAAAAAACACACAGATTACCTTAAAATTTCAAAGACTCCTCTACCTAGAAAAAAAATGCATGTCCATTGTAAAATATTCTTCTCGAAACAGAGTCAGTTTTACTTGAAACATTTTTTAGAGTAACGTGGAGTATCACGTGGAAAGATAATAACGCGTCACCCAGTATACAATGACAAAATGTGCAAGGTGGTCGGTATAGAGTGCCATAAGCTGTTTTCTCAGGAACTATTACTGATAACGGCGAATTCTTTTTACATTTAGTTGGGTAGTGAGACCTTTCGTAAGATAAATGGCCTGCTATTGTTATCCCTTCGCGTTACCCATCTTACGAAGGTAGAGGAACAGTCTTTCCTCTTTCTTCTCTAATAAAACGCCACGTCATTTTTGCATTTTCCGATAATCACGCGGAATTAGGATATTAATCTTCCATCGTCTTGCAGCTATTCATATTCTATTTTATTCTATTTCTCTCTTTTAAGTCAAATACGGAAAGTATATTCAAAGTATTATTTTCATTTCTTTCGTCAATTTGCTTTATTTTAACACGTTCAAAACGGTGCGATACTCTTGTCTGCTGACATAATTCATCGATGGGTCGTTCAAAGTGATGGTAAAAAAAATTGAGTGGAAATGTGACATTATCAGATTACGTACTGAAAAATTAAGTATTAATGATAATACACACTTCGGTGATAAGAAACGCTGGCAATAGTGAACGTTTCCTGAATTTCGCTGCAATCTCGAACGTTTCAAAGTTTACACTATTTCTCTGTTGTAGATAACAAACAATTTTTTAAGTCACCCCTTAGAACGATTCCGATGCAGAACGAAATAATATGTGTAAAAGATGAGCTCGATCGAATAACGGGAAAACGTGCCCCAAGGGCCTTGAAGTTCTACACGTAAAATCTCATAAGCACACACCTACATCGTAACATCACAATCAGCCTTTCTTCGGCACTTCCTGCTTCTCTCTCGCGAGAGTATTTCGTTTTGTAATTCTCCACTTTGCTACATCCGATGGATTATTAAAAAGTGTCTCGCTCGTACTTGTAGAAAAAGAAAATCGAGAACTCTTCAAATACGCTTCTCTGCACGCCGTTCTCTCTCTCTCTTTAAACGTTCCGATAATGTTACTGCAATTACCATAAACACAGGTTCGCAAGGAAACATTTCACTGTCGTGTTTCGAACCGAACTGATGTCTCGTGATTCCGTCTCAGCGTGTACGCGATGTGTGACACGCGTGATACAAATCTCAGAGACATATTTATCGCGATCTATATCCATACATGTATCGATACGGATCTCAACGTATGAGGTCCTTAAGATGACAGCAAGATTGCCCACGTGTTCAATGTATACGCGTATAGATCAACCTAATCTTGTGCCAGCAAGTGCATATACTTGTATCAAACTCTCGTACGAGAAT
>NW_017100242.1:3335105-3388377 GCF_001263275.1 Habropoda laboriosa
TCTCAGGGGGCCAAAAGAGCACAGTATTACATTATTCTTTATTTTTTTTTTTTTTTTAATTCAAAATAACGTCTAGTTAGCCGAGACGTTCGAAATTTTTAGTCGACGATGTTCACTTTATTTCAATTATTCCAAACATTCGAGATCCACGATTGTGTCCCCGTCGAGGAAACAATCTCCAGGTGACCAGCGTGGCAGTCGACGCGTTACTAATTACAATTAATAACAAACCGTGATTTTACAATACTTCCTATCACGATCGTACGTCCTACCGCGATATTTCCTCTTCAATCACTATCAACCATTCAAACGATGATAAAATACCCAACCATCCACCAGTTAGAAATAACTCGAGAGATAGATCTCCTTGTTAAGAGTACTATCGAGTGGAATTTGTCCAGGACAAGCGACGTGTAACCTTGAAAGGATCAGCTGATTGGTTGTACCGGATCATACAAAAGATAAATTGACTTGCTATTCTATAGAAACTTGGCTTCTGTATCACGACAGAGAGAGAGCTTCGTATAGCATAAACTTTCGCGATCACGTTTACACATAGTGTGTATATACGTGTATTTCTGAACGTGCATTCTGGCCAGAACCAACGAAGAACTCTATTTGAACGGCGAAACTTCCCTAAACTCGCGTTAGCCAGGTCAAAGATGATGTTCAACGTTTCTGAAAGCGTCGATTTTCGGCTATTACGATGTTGCTACCTTGGATAGAGAGTCGAGGAGAGAAGTTGCTCCTCGTTTTACAGACAGTAGAGAACCGTCGTCGTGTATATATATTTACCGAAGTGTGATACATGTTACACAGCTACCGAGAGAGATAGTTCGAAGCCGGGCATTCGCGCTAAGAACCTACTTGACGACGTTAAACTTGACCAAATTCAGTTTGGCGAAGCTATCGACGCGCAAGGCGTCGCTCGGGTTGGCGTCTTTTACGCGACGCACAGCCGGTGAGCTCGTTGTGAATTGGAGTTCAATTGGGGATTGACCCCTCCGGCGCAAGACTTCTATAATTACATTTCGCATTCCTCGACGTTACGAGCAATCCAACGAGCACCAAACGAGCGCGACATGCTCGCCGCGCGTCGTCTCAGACCGGTTCTTCTTCTCTCTCTCTGCGTTCGTCCACTAGACCGTCCGCTCGAGTTCCGAGGTGGAAGACAACGAAAAAAGTGGACGTTCAAATCTCGGGGACTGCGGGAAGATACCGGTAGAACCGCTCACAACTATCGAGTACACGTCAGCTTTTAAATTCCGATGTATCACCTGAGTAGTTTTATTTAGGCTCGTTTATTCTTGTTACTCTGAGCTTTTTATTGTAATTTTCGTTGTTGCGGTAGGATTTTTCAGTGGATTAAATAGGGAAAATATCACGAATGTGATTGATTTTTGCAAAAATATTTGAAAAGTTATCTTTGACCCTTTCGTTACTACTGGCGTTTTGAAAATTTGTCCTTTACACATTTTTATTTTTACTTAATACTTAATTTTATCCTTTACACACTTTTATATTAATTTAATCAACCGAAATTTGAAACGATACGGCCAAAATAAGAAATTTTGAAACCGTGGTTAAGAAGTTACCGCCAGTCATCCACATTGAAGCCTGTCGTGGCGAAGGGGTTAAAAAGGCGTCACAGTTGTTTCGAACACGAGTACAATTTTTTACAATTTTTCTAATTAATTTCTAAATGGAAATCACTTCTCGCTAATTCACGCTTTTTACTGGCGTTTCTTTTTACATCCCCGTGGAAGATAATTGGTACTCGCAAGAGTGGAGTAATGAAACCGCGTTCGAGACAGAACGTTTCCTGCATTTGTGACGAGTTCGGATTGCGAAATGTGATTGCTCTTAAATCTGAAGTATATCTTCGAAACGCCGCAATGTCAGAATCATAAACATCTGTAGGCGAGGCGAAGCAATTGTGACAAAGTCTCTAACGAAATCAATAATTCAGTTATTGGAGCGTAGGCGTTTAAACTTTCTGTCGTGATTGGCTGCAGTGCTTTTGGGAGAGCGCATAGCTATTTAAAAGGAAAGAAGAACACACGTTATAGTTGATCGCTACCGTTACCTTTGTTTGTTAAACCGAATGTGAATAATAATTTCATTTTGGCGAGCTTTAAAAGGAGCTTGAAAGGCTTTGTGTTCGTAAAAGGTATTAATGTTGAAAGCATTTTTAACGAAATTATGTACCTGCAGTTGCAATAAAACAGCCAGAAGTTTTGTATTAATTTATGTGTGCAATATCGTTTATTATTGCTGTTTCATATTTGAAATGTGCTTGGATAATATGTAAAGAATCTGTTACAATTAAAATTGAACTTCTCGTATCAGTCATACTTAGCTAAAAAAATAATTTAATCCTCTACAACGCCATGTAACTTGGAAGTTAGTTATTTATCTATATTTTATAGTCTCATTTTATTTATTACAATTATTACCATTCAAAAAATGTCTAATTGTCACATTTTTGTATAATAATTATTTTTCATATTTATTCTTGCTTCTCTCATCAAAGTGTAAAGAAAATCAAACAAAATTTTTCTTCTCGTTAACAAAAGGGGATAAATGGCTATAAAGGAGAAATATTCTCTCAGTTTTATTCGCCTTACGATAAATTTATACAAATGTGATTTAACGAAGGATAGGAAGAAGTTGGTAATAATCCTCGAAGACGCATTTATGAATATTTAATTGGATTAGCCGTGATATACTGCTGAGGATGATAATATTTTGTGTGGTTAATATGTGTGGTTAAATTGCTTCAAAGAATCGTTTAAGTCTTTTAAGGACGCGTCATCGAATATATACACCCTTTCGAAATAGCTTACCCATTCATTATACACGAGTATCGAGTTTCTATACGGTAGACCCGAACGTGGTAATACGAAGACCTCCGTAGCAAGGGTGTGTCCGTATACAACATTGGCGCCTAATTTTGAGGCTTGGTTTGGTCAGGGCCCCACTCCTGTCATCTTGAAACGGGTAGGTATGCGTCCGTATCTAACGAGCCAAGATGGCAACCTACGCCTCCTTCCTGACTCTCATCAGTTTACCCGTACACGAAGCAAACTACTCAACAAACACAGGCTTGTGGATAGAAAGGTGGGGAGGGCAGAGACACCTTCGTTTCATACCTGCCACGAAGCTCCTGGCTCGCGCAGGAGAGGCTAGCTTTAGAAAAGGGAATGAAAAATAACACAGTCTCGATGGAGTTAAAGGGGAAAATTTTTGGGAAATATCTTTGTAGCACTTTTACTGGGAAAAGTTTCTGTATTCTTACGTCTGCGGTTGTAAGATGAGACGAGGTATGTCGGATTTTCAGAAAATTTCAGGTTTTGCCTGAATTGAGGTTTAGAAGAAAGAAAATGCATGGAAATAATTTTGGCAAATAACACAGTCTCGGTGGAATTAAAGGGGAAAATTTGGGAAATATTTTTATGTCGTTCTTATTTTGAAAAATTTCTGGATTCTTATATCTGTGGCTGTAAGACAAAGTGGGATATCTTAGATTTGCAAAAAATTTCAGTTCAAGCCTTAATTGAGGCCTAGAAATAATTTTTTCTTTTCAAAATGAGGATGCAATAAAATAGACATTCTAGATTTATTCCAAACACGTCAAGCACATAAACGTAATTTCGAAACTTTTAGTTTATATATGGCAGAAGGTGATTCGCAACAACTCTTCCATTTTGTAAAATTTTCACTTTTTAAAAATTCGAGAGGAAAACTAAATGTGGTATTCGTATTCTCTGAAAAAATTGAAGTCTTTAAGTTTATTAGCTATCTGCGAAAAAAATTCCCAAAGTTTACCATCAGGCAAATAAACGTAGGTCCAAAAATTATAGTTTCTCTATATAGCAGATGTTTCGCAATAACTCCTCCATTTCGTAAAATTTTCTCTTTCTAAAAATCAGGGAAGAAAGCTGAAAGTTGCATTTATATCCTGAAGCAAACAAAAATTGGAGCTTTGCATTTAAAACGTACGAAAAAAATTCCCAAAGTTTACCAATTTTCAGACGTCTCAGTGCGGCGCACACTATTAATTCGCAGTTCTGGCAATGATCGGAAGCAGTAAAGCTGAACGAAATCAAGACGAGCAGTGAACGGTAATTAGGAAGAAACTGAAAGGACGAAAAGGAAGATGCTAAGAGTTGAATCGATTCAGTGGAAGAATTCAGATTAGAGAATTCTTGTCCGGATAGTTGAGTGCAATCGAAAGAGGGGAAAAGATTCCACGCGAATGTTTCTCACAGTCGCAACCCAATTCACCTTTGGACGGGTTGAGAAGGAAGCTTGTGGCATTTTATCGGGGATTCGATAAGGGTTTTCCTACCCTGTAGGAAGGAAGGCATCGCGTCCTTTCTAGATGCGTCTTCTAGAAATCGGATTCTTATCGTTCAGAAAAGAAGCGAATTCGTGCCAGACGGACTCCAGTCGGCGTTTTGTCGATGAGTGCCGAGGCGATAGGATCTTCGGCTAAGTGATTTTTCGCCTCGATGAGACTACCATCGAGCCGTGCTGCGCCGCGGACGGAATTCATTTCAATCGAGATATATCTCGATCTCTAAGCGAGTTGTACATGAACAACGTGTTCTCTACTGCTGTTCCAATCGATTTCATTATTCCTCTCTCCCTACCTTAACTTTCCTTTGCGTTATCAACCTCTCGGAGCAGACTTCGTCGCTTAAACTTTTACACTTGGCAATGTTATTAACGTTTCGTTCCAGCAACTCGGTAATTGTAGACGGAATTCGGGATAAAAATTGCACAATTATTTGTTCGACAATGTACGTGTGTGTGAGAGAGTGAAATATCGATTATTATCGATTGTTAATCTGAATTTGCATCTTAGATGATTAGAATTTATACATTCACATTTTCTAATCTTCTGTGCCAGTAGAACTTGCACTTCGAGTTGCCGGAAATATCATACTATCCCGGTACAACTGACGCACAGAGTGCAAAGGGTTAACAACGAGAGCTCTATCAACTGGGAAAACAACTGGTAAAAGTAGGTGAACAGACTAAATTAGCTAGAGTTAAGTGCAGTTAACGAGACACTCTGGAAGAGCAGGTGTTAACGTCAGTTAACGAGACGTGAAAGAAAGCAATTCGACGGAAACAATGCTAGTGAAAGTGAAATATCGTTGGTAGTTAATGTCTCGATGATAAGTAAGAACGGAAACGGATCTTTCGTACTTTCTACCGTTAATATCTTGATCACGAGTGTGAAAGGGAAGAGATCTTTTATACGTTACACCATTGTGATGTTATAACATAATCCGATTCCAGAGGATTATGGTAAAGGGACAGTGAGATATCGTGTTACTCGCTATTAAAAGTACATGTACGTCCATTCTTAGACGTAGAATCTGATAAAATGTTTCGTTCGAAGCGTGGGATTTCTGTCGAAGATCCTCTAACGGCTGTTCTCGAATGTCTGTTACTTTTTCGAGTCCTAGATCCGCTGATCTCTGACCGACCGAAGAAAAATCTCGCGTTTCTCTTGATTTTCGTGAAAATGTTGGAAAGAAACGTTGAACGAAGAAATTTTCGAGCGTAACGCGCGGTTTGATACAGAGAGGTCACGAATGAGCAAGTAGGTATTATTCTAACAAGGGAGAGCCCTCGAGTGTAAATCGCAGATTTTATGTTCAATTGTTCCTATCTTCGAAATATTAACATGAGTGATCGATCATAAATAAGTGTTTCGTTTGTTCATTTCTGACAGAAAAAGTTATTCAGTTCAGTATCGTGTCTAACGATTTCAACCATTTCGATCATTTTTCGTATCATTTTTTCCATCGAATTGTTTATATTTCTGAGAAACGAACTAAAATTTGCAAGTAGAATTTAAAAAAAGTGAATTTCTTTGAATAATATATTAAAAATGAATACACATAGGTTTGGTGAAAGGCGCAGCACTTTGTAGAAAAAGAGATCTTTTGAAAAACTAGTACAGCGTGCTTGGTCACGAAACATAAATTCGTCAAAAGAATGTATAATGAATGGATGTTAATAATCAGAAGTGGTAAAATGAAGCTTGAAAGCTGCATCGATATAATTGACACCGATGCAACTGTATAAATATTAAATACCAAAGAATCGAGAATTGTCTTGTTAATAGACAATAAAGTATCGGTAGAGATCCGAGTACCAGATCTCCACTTTAATAAACCTCTGTTTTCGACGAGGTTATGCTAAATTGTTCTGTTGAATTAACGATACGTTTTAAAGGGTTGCCGATATTTGCGGATACACGAAAGGGGGATGAAAGCATTCCGAACAAAAAGATGCAATCTCTGTTGTTCTCTCCGCTGTTTACTTTTTATGCGCATAACTCAGCCCAATTGCAAAGACGAGCAAACTAAAGTCTATAGTACCTCTTTCAATTATGCAAATGAGGCGAGATAGAAATGAGAAAATTCACATTGGAACTATTAAATTATCGGTAACGATGTCACGCTACAAAGTCTCATGTTCCTCGTTTCCAAAAAATTATCAATGCAGAATTAATAATTAATACAGAAATTATTTGACTAAATATATTAAAGGCACTCGACACTTGTCATGCTCTAACGCAGTGATGGCGAACCTATGACACGCGTGTCAAAGGTGACACGCCAAGACATTTTGGGTGACACGCATCGTTTACGGACGAAACCGAGCAGATCACAAATAATCAGCACACAAACAACAACGATGTCTATCTTCTATCGACGAGGTTCAGAATCGTTAATTCGGAGATGAACCATAGCGAGTCTGTGATCGTACAAGGTCGTAACTCTCGCAGCAATTACGGATATTTCCACCCAAGGTTAAGCTAGGTTTTTTCCCAATTTTGACACACCGAGCTCAAAAGGTTCGCCGTCACTGCTCTAACGAGATAAAAAAAAAAATAGTATAGCATTTAAAAAACACAGACACGCTTTTAAAATCTCGAAGATATTTTTCTTCCGATTATTTTGTTTACACTTTGGAACAATAATTTACCGTGCTTCGAGCGACGTTTCCGTACACCCCTAAATTCCCCTAATTCCGAAACGATCCCGTTTACACGGTTCACCGCGTATTTCGATAAACACAGCACCACTACTTGCTCGCAAATTTTTCCCACCCTACTCGTCGTTTACGATATTTCGCCCAAAATCGTGGTAACACAGTCGCGCTAAATTATTCCGGAATATTCGCGGTAATAACTTCGACATATGTATTCATCGTTGGAAAATAATTCACAAGATCGTTGCGTTTGATTTCTGTACGCGGGCAGGTTTGATTTCATTAAAGGGAAAACGAATCCCAATTTGGGAACACGTGCGCCCGATTATGTTGCGTTTCGTACGATGAACATGGGCCAGGATCGATCGAATAAATAGCGATACGTGTGCAGAGCCACCGTCGGAATTACATACACAGGAGGAGTACCCGTGGCATTAACCGCGGATGCGGCCTAGAATGCGTTACAAAGCGTTCGATCGGATTAAGCGGCTAATAGGCAGTCTATAATAATAATCTCGACATAATAACGTGGTATTACGCGAAGGATAGGGCTGCACCGTATAATTTCGTCGTGGCGTGGTCGCACCCTACCGCCAAAAGGGCTAATCTAAATCTCCGTTTCGCACGTTCCTTCATCGAGAAAAAGAGATAATCAGCTATCGAGCCGATAACCGATCAGAGCTCCTCTTACCTCTATATTATTTCTCGATACCTACCCTCGTTCTTTTAATCATTCTCGATACACGTCGATATCATTTTCGCCGAATCTCTTATCAGGCCGTGAGTTCCTGTCGAATTTTACTATTTAGATCGATATTTCCAACGGACCTTTAAATTTTAGGGTGAAAAAAGAAAAAAGAAAAAAGGTGAACACTTTCTCATTACACAAATTTTTTACTTTTTTTTTTTTGGGAGAGACTATCACGTCGTCGCTGTTGAATTTTCTCCGATTTTCATTCAAATATCCTTCGCTTTCGGTGTGAACTTATGGGATGACCTAATACCTTCCTGAAAGTTCTCCTGGTTTTAACTAGTTCGTGAAAAAAAAAATACGACTTCGTTGAAATTAAACATTTTTAATTAAAATCATTTACATTTATTAATATTGCAATTTTCGTAATGTTCCACACATTTTTGCTAGTGTACGATTAATGACGCGTGTAAAACATTGGAATCTCCTAGAGAGAGAATCTGCTGGAAAGTGTCTTCCTGTTTTCTAAATCGTTTTTGCGCGAGGAAATTGTCAGGCGAGTGGAAAAAGTGAAAATCGGGAGATGAGTCAGAACTTCATTAGTTGATGCAGTTTTTGTACAGTTCTGCTTACTATATGCGGGTCCGACGTTGCTATGCAAAAGGTTAGGGTCTTTTCTGTGGACCAGATAGTCGATTGCTGCGCCTTCAGTTTTTGGAGGACGACCTAGAATTCGTCGCTGCATGACTATGCAGCGATAGTGGTACCCGGACATAGTAAACTGTACTGAATTAATTCCAAAGTAGATCACCAAACTGCGAGCACGATTACTTTCCGGTGTAAACTAGGTTTCCATCGGGGACACTCATTTGCGTTTTTCTTTCTCTCGGAGATTCGAATTTCTATGCGCGCGGAGTTCACGCGTTGGCAAAAGTGTTTAATTTCAACGGAATTACAATTTTTTCTTTCTTTTCTTTTCAAAATAAATGGCTTAAAACCGCGGAAACTTTCCGGGATTACGCAAAGTGTTTTATTTCACCTTTTTTTTTACATTCATACTCGTCGGTTAATTCTTGGTAACTTGTTTAATCGTGTTACGAAAATCTACTCTGCGGTATTTTATCCAAGGATTTCACTTTGATCCTGCGTGTATCTAGTGAAATGCAAAATTGAAAAAGTTGGAAGTATCGAACGAGAGAAAGAAACTTACAAGTGCCACGTGCGTTAGAACGTGTTCCGAATTTTCTCTGAATAAACTTCGAATTTTCTTTTTTTTTTTTTTTTTCAAATATTAATTCAAGGGCTCTTTTTAACATAATGGTTAACGATTTGACTTTGTAATACTTGGCAATACGGCCTGTTAACAAGGAGGCGAGAAAAGTGTAAAATGGATTACATTTGCAAATTGAATTTGGGTCTAATCAATTCCGAGAGTACGACAGAGAGATTCGAGGTTGAAATAGCAGGAAGCGGGAAATGCGAAGCAAAGGGAAATTGTCGGATGGAGAGACAAAAGGATTAACCATATTTCCAGCTGGTGGAATATTTCTCTGTTCGCGAGTGCTTCGACGGCGATTTTTCAGGACAACGTCTGGCGCGCGAGAAGCGAAATCTTCTTCGTCACCGGTGTTTCGTCCACGATTATCAGTCGTCGCCTGACTTGCATGTTTCAGCTGCCTTTTCGTTTTTACGATCCTACTCCTCCTTCTCCTCCTCTTGCCAGCATTTTTCTCGACGTTACAGCCAACAGATTCTGGGTAAGTGGGAGACAGGTCGAGAGGACCACGTATACCGAAGAATCCTCTTTCAATGTTGCTGAGACTTCTCGGTCGTCTCGACGAGTTAATTGCCCTCGCTGTCGCCTTCTACCTGTCACATCGGCCAAAGAAATTGTACGAACTTGATGCGTTTATTTGGGGAATTTAGGAAAATTGAATTGTTGCAACGATTCTTGGAGAAGAGCCTGTATATTTCTGTGTTCGTTCAATTTGTTCAGATTGCTGCGTTGGGAATAGTTAGAAAGGGTTATCGTGGTTTAAACAGTGGTCCATATTTGTGAGAGATTGCAGGACAAATTTCGTTTTTTTATTGTAAAGGTATCTACATGCTTCTGGAGTAGAAAATTAGGAGAGAAAAGTTGAAAATTGATTAGGCTTGTATGAGTGGTAAGAAACAAAAATTTTCTATTTTTTAACACTTTTGGGGATTTTTAGAAAAAATATTGCTGTCTATATTTATATTTATTTGTTTAATTATTGACAACGGAATGTAAAGCGAATGTTATAGTGAATATTATTTATTAAATAAGCAAATAAGATAAATTGTAACGAAGTGTCCGGAGATTTTTTTTAACAGAGTGTCAAAAATCACTTGATAATCACGTTCAATAAGTAGAATCGACGTTACTAATAGCTATGACGTCCGAAACAAATATAAAATCATGCTCGCCAGTCGATATTAATAATAAATGCTATTTTTCATCAATGTCCATTTGAAAGCAATTAATTTCGAACTGATTAAAGGGCACTACTTTACCGATAACATATTAAAATCTCATACTCCAGCTGATTCTTCTTTCCTTTTCATAAATAATGCTCCAAATTCGACAACTCGATTTTTTTCTTCACATTAACTCGACTTTGTATTTCGAATTTCTGGAAGTAGTTTCACCGAAGTCCAAGAAACGCTCCCGACGAACGAAGATTTCTCTCGTTCGAAACGGAACAACCGAGACGTTCCCTTCTTTGCATTTCCACTGATTGGTCGAATACGTTTCCCCTGAGATATCTATCCGCCCTTAGAATGAAATATTATGCCTACAATACACAACGTACTGGATTCTCGAGTTGATTCACCTCGATACGGTCCACTGGGTAACCTCAATTTCCCTAGGTCAGAGTAGGTACCCCTCTCAAGAGACAGGATTACTCGGGATACCTATTACGGACGAACGTAGCCTATCGTTCCTATCAGACCTAAATAATGCGAACGTTATTCCTGAAATGAATTCGGCTCTTGAAATGAATTGATCTCGGCGTGTCGACGTATCAACTGTATATATATATACGTATATGTATCCTATATCTATATCTGATGATCGATTCGTCATAAACTGTGCTGCAGACTGCCATTAATTCCCCCTTTGAAACGAAATTGCTAAGTTAAATCGACAGTTGTAAAGGTTTGTGCAGAAACGAGCAGGAAATGAAAAGTGGATCAGGAAGAACGAAAGAACGTTTTCGAGTACTGTAGAATGTTCTTATTTTGTTTGTTTGTTTTTTTTAAATGGAACTTTAATGTATTATATATTCAAATTTTTATGTTTTTCATGGAAATGAGTTAGTTTGAAATTTTTCAGAATTGAAGTTCCTTTCACGATAACTTGGAAAGGTACGATGCAAACGTCCTTTCTTTTCCATGGCATATCGAGTTTGGTCGTATCCAATCAATAGTCACGTTGTATTTGATATGGTTCGGATTTCGTGATAAGCAAGATTGATCGAGTGAGGGAATGTAAACCCTCTTGGTCTTGTAAAATTTCAAATATTCCACGCTTCGATTTGCAAAGATATATCACGTAATTTTTTCAATCATCGTTGATTAGATAATGGAATATTAACACCTTGGTGTTGTAAGATTTCAAATATTCGACGTTTGAATTTGCGAAGATATATCGTGCAATTTTTTCATTAACGTTGATTGGATAATGAAATATAGACCCATTTGCGTTGTGAAATTTCAAATATCCCACGCTTAGATTTGCAGAGATATATTACCTAATATTTTCAATCAAAGTTGAGTGGATAATGAAATATAAACCTCTTTGCCCTGTAAAATTTCAAATATTCGAGGCTTAGATTTGAAAAGATATATTATGCAATTTTTTTCAATGAAAATTGATTGGATTGGCTTTCTAAAATTTCAAATATTCGACGCTTAGATTCGCAAAGATATATTATGTAATTTCTTCAATGAAAATTGATTGGATTGGCTTTAGAAAATTTCAAACATTTGACGCTTAGATTTGAAAAGATATATTATGCAATTTTTTTCAATGAAAATTGATTGGATTGGCTTTCTAAAATTTCAGATATTCGACGCTTAGATTTAGTGCAATTTTTTCAATGAAAATTGATTGGATTGGCTTTCTAAAATTTCAGATATTCGACGCTTAGATTTGCAAAGATATACTGTGCAACTTTTCCAAACAGAATTGCATCCACGTGGCGCATAAATCTAAGTGAAGTGAAGCTATTTATGAACACGAATTACAGGCGGTCTAATTAAGGCAATCTCTCGACCAATATCGTTAATGATCCAGTAACGCCGTTTACATTACATTATGTGGCATTTATAGTATACGTGTCGAGCCATAGCAATGTATGACGTAATTGTTCTCTATTTGAACCAGCGTAATGTAGACTTGTTCAAATCTTAATACTGCCCATAAACAAATTTAAAGGAACGCACGATGTTTTCGTTTCGAATCTCATTCATAAATAGTCGAACGTACGATGCTAAATTAAATCTGTATTAAAAGTACACTGAAATGTAACAAATTGAACCAAACCAAAATTAATCAACTTACTACTTTGTAGCTGTAAAATAATTTATAATTTGAAGAAAGATCAAAGCTTCGCTTTCGATGTTGAAATAATTCTGTTTTTCTAAGGCTTGTCTAATTTTGCTTTTGCAAAAATAACGTTCTAAGAATGATCAAAAGGAGCGTTTTTATTGCAGAATTCACTTTGGATCAACCTCGAGCAAATCGCGGAGGCTTTATATACCTACGTCTACTGTCAGTAGTTGAACAACCCCTTTCTAATAACGAACTTGACAGTATAGTAGATATATAATATATATACAGGGTATTTGACTGAAAATAAGAAAAATTGCATTTGAAGCTTCGTTTCTTAGTGATTAATTCTTAGAAAAATAACGCTGAACGAATACGATTTTTTCAGTAATATTAATTGTTAATCGATCGATTAAAAATTGCATAAAATACTTAATATTCCAGTATCACAGACGCTCAACGATTTCACTTCGAACTGTTTTCACACTTTTATTAACCCCTCAGCTCTCACATTTCTCTCAACTTGGTGTGCCAGAAATGATCAATTTTGTTTCTTTTTGAAATTATTTCTTAGGTTATAGAAATAAATTTTCCACTGTTTTGTAACGTTGTAATTCATATTGGTGCCATAATAGGGAAGATAACGTAATACGGAAAGTGAGAGGAAATAATTTCAAAAAATTGCGCTCATGGACGATTAGTAGAGCACCTGTGTGACACGGGCATGATCCTTAAATGGTTAAATTAGAAAGAAAATAAACCTAAAATGAAGTAAAATTAATGTAAAATAAGATAAAACTAAATATAGATGATACAAAAATTAGAATACAAATTGGAAACGTAACGCGGCAGTCGATTTCTCAAATTCCTTTCCAAAGGTAAACGCTGCGCGCAGTATGAGTAGTGGCGTCCCGATGACGTTAATGCACGCTAAAGAAGAAAATCACATCATGACTGGAATCTTTCGCTAAGCAGGTACGCGTGAATCGAATTGAACCTAACGCTCCTTTCAATTGTTCACGAGGATTACACCGCGTTTAGAAGTGAGGAGGCACGTGCTTACACGTGGTGCCTGTATGTTGGATAAAGCTTAAATACCGCTATCTAATTCGTCGCGTGGGAAGCCTTATTCGCGGCTGTAAATCAGACAGCAGTTAGAAACGATCAAATCTATTCCAGCCGTCATATACATGTGCCAACCACCTGAACTATGTATGTATGAAATCTAGGAACCTAGTGTCCGTCGTTCGGCTATTTATAGTGAAAGGAAAAATGGCCCGTGTCGATATATCGATTCGCGCCGACCTCCGTCTTGAGCTACCATGTATACATATTGCCTACGAACGCTTTTAAACTACATCATCGTCAATCGTCGGGCCGTATGCCTCCTTTTTCAATTTTAACCAAATTACACTCTCATTCTCCGTCTCTTTCTCTCTCTCTATCTACTGCAAATTTACCTTTCATCTCTGCCACGTGGCGTCGAAATGTTTCGCACGTTTCCTTTTCTCCAAGCACGGAAATCAATCCTACGGTGAGATTTTAGGTTTTTAAATATGATCGCAAGGTGAATACCCTTTCAAACTCCACGGTGGAAATTTGCACGCTTTTCTCGGCGTCGAAGCTTGGTATAGATATTGCTGGTTTTTTAATAGATGAAAAGTTAGGTATTCTTTGAATTGAGCTACGGTACGTTTCCTTTTTCTTTTTCATTTCGAGCAATTATAATCTCTCTTGAGATTATTTTTTGCATTACATCGCGTGTACAAAAAATTATCAAAGTGGTACAATGTTTCAGGCAGATAGTTTGCAGCTTTTTAGGAACGAGTGAACGGCAGTACAAATCTCTACTGCGGGTCTCCAGAGTGTAAGGTTCTTTGAGTACATTGAAGTGTCAGTCTTTTAATTTAGAGATTTAGTTTTAATACAATTTTAATATATTTAAACGTAAAGTATTTTTTATGCGATTTGGTGAATTCTGAGGATTGTGTAATATCATGTGAAAATAGTCGTAACAATTTTAACCCCTTCGTTGTTAGCGACGTTTTGAAAATGTTGGAGCCTTTCGATGTGTTTCCACCTTGATTCAATCCTTAATTCTATCTTCCGCGTATTTCCATCTTGATTTAACAAACCGAATTTCAAAACGGCCAGAACGACAAATGTTTCAGCCACGGGTTAAAAATTGATCGTCTGCCACGCGCGTTACGTATTAAAATCCTCCGCAACGAAAAGAGATTTAACAATGTATCCGTTCTGCGTCCGATACTCTAAATGTCATAAATTCGATCATAAATATCCACGCGTCGAAATAAACAAATCTCCGCGTGCTATTTTCCTCTGTCGAGCGGAAATCTTCTGCGACAAGATAAATCTTCATTAAAGCGACCAAAATTTTTCGACATTTCACGCAGCAAAACCGAAGACTTAACGTTCGTCACCGAGAACAGGTGTCACCAACGTGAAATGTAAATCGGCGAGTATGAGTTACTCGAAAAATTTCCTTTCTAGCTGTGCCTTCGCATTTTCCGCCGAATGCATAAGCTAGATAATGAAGTCGAGATTGAGTCCGGTGCATCGTGAAATTTCACGTATGCCGAAGAATCCGTGTCCTCCGAAGCATTGTCCTGACGTTGATATCGGAAAGATGAAGGATCGTGTGTAAGGAAAGCAAGGGAGGGGGAAAGGAGAGAAGTGAAGAGGCTGGAGAGTTGTTCACGTGCTCGTAAATTTTAAATTGGCGCTTGTCCTGAGTACGATTACTGTTCTTCGTTGAATAACATGCAAAAGTGGTTCGTCGAAATAATTGAATTTATTCTGGTTTTTTATTCGATCGTATAACATTTCGATTCAATTGGAGATTTTTATTTAATCCTTTGTAACGCCGTGTGACTTAGAAGTGACTACTTTATGTCAAATGACTCTAGTAAATTTACTATAATTATTCTGACTTTAAATAATATAAGAATAGAGCTTTGTTTATCCTGGGAGAACTGGGGAGCGGGCAGAGTGACTCGTCGGTAGCTTTCTCAGGTAAAGCTGCATTCCTCGCGACTAATGTTAAGATGGGTGACCGCCAACGAAAAAAAAAAAAAACATTATATTAGGAGTTAGTTTCATATTCCTGTGGTATTCGGTTGGTTGATTCTACGATAGGGGATTGGTTGTTCGACGAATAGGATGAATTCTTCTAACATTTCGTGTATTCGGATATTGGCAACGGTTAGTAGTAGTAGGGGGGGTTCGAGGTCTTTAGTGATTGTCGTCAAAGTCAAGCTTCACTTGTTGCCGATCACCTGTGGGGAGAGGATGGATGGGTAACCGTCGGAAGAAAAATTGGGATAAATAAATGAGAATCAGGAAGTCTAAATTTCTGGGAACTCATCCGATCCTGGAAAAAATTCCCGACCCGATTTTCGGGTTCTCGCACACCTCACCTCTGTCGTTCTAATAATCAAATCAATTAATCAAATTACCAAAATTCTACCGCTCCGGGTTCGCGACATCACCGATGGAAATAAACTGTTTGAGCAAATCAAATCTCCATTTCTCAACGTTCATCTATCAACACCGAACATACCAGCGATTCTAACCGCATCGATTTTCAGTAAGTTCACGGAGAAGGATCGCTGCGTGGTAATACGTGTGCCGTAAAGCCATTAGTGGGAAGTAGGAGCGAAGAGAAGCGAATATATCAGGAGCTGTTGGACGGTGCCGAAGGGTGAAGGAAAAGTGGCGACCACGGGAAATTGGTTTCGTTTGCGAAATTCCTCGCGTAGAAAGTACCTTGAAATGCTGCACAGTGGTGTGGTGGGTTCACGTCGTTGCCATGCCATCTCGTCATCTTTCTCGTACTCTGCTCACACCTTATGAATCCTAGCAGGGAGGAACAGGGAGGAGTACTCCGCTTGTCGCACGACCTGCACTCGCACATCCACGCGGTGTCTAACTGTGTGTGACTACTCTCCGAGGAAACTATTGTCGGAATATTGTCCGAGCGCGAGGTAATTCAGGGAAGTGTAAAGTTCCAATTCCAAATCTATTGTACAATTGCTGCAGACTGTGGTATAATACTTGGTATTTCTGTTCGCCGTGGATGAAAAGCGCCGAGATACGAAAAATATTTGTATTTAGAGAAGAAAGGCATAATTCTATACGAAGTTGATTGATTTTTTAAAAATGGGTAAATGTTTGGGAATTTTTTTCGTAGGTAATCTGTAAATGAAAAGTTTCAATTTTTTCATTTTTATCAAGAATGTATTTTGGTTCTTTTCTTTCGGATAAGTAGAACAGTCGGAATAATGTCAGCCGGTAGAACACTTTTTTTAACGGGACCGTAGTAAATAATTTATAATTCGGTCAATTTTGATTATTTTGACTTTAAAAAAATGGCGAATAGTCTTGAAACATGAATAAATATGTGTGTAAAATTTGATATTAAAAAGTCTTATGGTTGCTCTGTAAAAAAATCTCAAAGAAGATCTGAACAATTACTCTCTAGACTAGAGTATCCCTTTAAATTGTTTTCTAAAGACCATTTAAATCGATCTCTATTTTTTTTGTAAGTGGAAGCTTAGAGAATATATGAGTCAATTTTTTTTAAATGGAATTATATACGTTTCAATAGATTATTCTTTATAAAAAGATCTCAAAGGCCTACAAAACGACGCTTTAGGCTAGAGTGTCCCTTTAAATTGTTTCCTACAAAAATTCGAACTTGATTCACACAGAGTGTTCCATTTAAATCAATCTCTTTTTTTTTTATAAGTGGAAGCTTAGAGAATATATGAGTCAATTTGTTTTTAAATGGAATTATATATTTTTTAATAGATTAATCGATGCGGCTCGTCGTTCCTTCTAACAAAAAGTATCGAGCTATTTATTCCAAGAGCCATTAATCCAGGAAATGTTTTCATTTCAATTAAATGGCTCTCAAGAGTCGCGTTAAACGAAAAGTTCCTCAATTGCTAAATTGAACGAGGTGGGCGGGTTAAATTTCTACCGAGATCACTGGATCTGACGACGTTAGATCTTTCTTACGCGGATATTCAAAAAACGAAGTTTATCCGAAAAGAATAGCAGGCACTTATTCCTCACGACTCGAAGCAGAGAATCTTTCAGGCATGTCAACAAATTTCTAAATAAATGCTAGCAATGATAAATAGGTCATTTGGAGATTGAGTAAATCTCTGCATTCAGGCTGAACGATGTACCTTTGAACATCAACTTTAAGAAGATAAACACGGTATTACCGGTACTACTTGGCAATATTGAAATTAAAATATCTCCTAAATTAATGGCCTTTCGGCATAAACAGCTTGATACATTTTTTATAGGGCTGCTATAAGTATGTAATATAAAATTAAACGTTTCATTCTGAAGCCGTTTATACTTGAATGGAAAAACGAGGAATCTCGGAAGTTTAAATGTTCCAGCTGAAAAAGATATTGAGAATTGAATTTTGAAAATAATTAACCCTTTTTTCTCAAAGTTCGAATTATCTTTCAGAACAGATTCGTTTATGAATAATTTCATTATTCGTTACATGATATTACGAGTAATATAACATTTATGTTTACGACAGAAAATTTGAAGAATAATAAACGAATGATTTTTTAAGGAAAAATTTATAAAATGAAGAAAGTCATCTAAGGTATCCAAAAATAATGCAAAATAAGGACTAATAACCTATAAAATATTATAGTTTACATTACAGAATTTTGGCAAACCAAATTTAAGAGAATCCGTATTATACCTTCTACACGTTATCCACATTCGTGCCTCACGTCGCATATTACAGCAACATCCTTCCGATATTACGCTTATTAATTCGAATCTTACACATTACATCACGAAACGAGAAAGCACAGGAGCATAAAAATGATAACACTGAATAGCGCCGTGGTGTATACCTACCACGTGTCCAGGAGAAGAGAATTTTACGAACTTTCGCCGAAGTTTAGAAAGTAACGTTAGTTACGGCGTCGTACCTGCCGATAAACCGTGTTCTTTTTATCGAAATGTGATACAGGATCGTAACTGGTCAGACATCGCGTCTCCCACGCGCTTTTAGTTACTACTACGTAGCTCTACATCTTGATGCGATATCTTTTTTCCCAAACAAAAGCAGCAAAGTTTCGGACATCTGCCGATACCATGAACAGCATTTTCAGAGACCCTTTAAACGGCACTCGGTACCATCACACACACACACACACACACACACAGCATGGAAGACAGAAAAAAAAAAAGAAAAAGAAGGAAAAGGGAAGGAAAGTACAAGGCGGAAGTCAACGAACCGAGAAACCGAGGCTCTCTTCTTCTTCCCTTCGCCAACTCTCGAAGAGTATTATCGATGATTCCACGTAGGCACCCAACGACCGATTATCGTGTTTCTTCGTCGAAACGAACCGCGGAGAAACAAACTTGAGAATGATTTTACTTTCGATGAATTACGAGGTAAATTCTTAGGATAATGCATACCTTTCGAACGGAGAGAATAGGCACACAGAGAGCTCTTTTCAATACTATTATGCTGGTTTTAACGTGGTATTAACTGGTTGGCTATCGCTGTACCGTTACGTGCTTGTATTTTCATTTTGTTATTCCAGCTTGATTCCTTTTTGTAATTCAAATGTCGAGCAATATTTCTGCACGAATGGAATGAAAAGAAATTGAAGGAACGTTTGTGGCAGTATGTTTATTTCTGTACACATGCCCGGGCTCAATGGGAAATATGATTTCTGTGCTTGGTGTGTTGTTTAAGGAACTAAATTTATCGAGCTGATATTTTCTGTGTCGCGGCCGAACGAGGTTTGCGATCGTATTTAAGGAAGGAAATCGATCTGGTATTGTTTAATTTGTCATTGGCAGAGATTGCAATTTTATCCAAGGAACAAAATTTATCGAACTGGTATTTTTCAGTTCGTCATTGACGGCGATTATCGAATAATAAATAAACGAAGTTTATCAAAGTGTTATTTTTTAATCACTGTAAGAGGTTTAGAAATTTGCCTAAGGAAGAACATTTATGGAACTAATATTTTTCAATTTGTCATTGACAGAGGTTTACAACTTTATCTAAGAATCAGAATTTATCAAATTTTTATTTTCCGACTCGTCGCTGAAAGACATTTACAAATTTATCCAAGGAAGAACATTTATCAAATTGTTATTTTTTAACTCGTCGCTGAGAGGGATTTACAGCTTTATCTAAGAAGCAAAATTTATCGAACAGTTCTTTTCTAATTCGTAATTAATGAGATTGCGATAAATTTACATTCGCGAGGATGAAAGTTGTGGTTGTATAACGCGTGATAATAAGTTCAATAGCAATATATTTTATAACAATAATTTCGTAATAACTATAAACACACGTGAAAAGGAATAATGATAATCTGATCGACTCTCAGGCACTCTCTGATATCAATAACAACGCGGTTCTACTGTTTTACTCCCTGTTTCTCTCTATGATCTCCAAGTTCTCTCCAAATCTCGAGACGATTCGACAAACACACTACATTCACGCCATCGCTCACAACATATTGTTAAACCAATTCCACAAAAGTAAGTTAAATTATTTGTAGCGAGAAATTTGGAGGAGTTGTAAGGAATGGCGGAAGAAAAGGTTAAGAATGTCGTAAGGAATAAAGCTGCGGAGAAAAGGACCAATTTTTTTAGTAAACTGATTCAGCGATTTATTCGCAGCGTTACCGCTATTACTCAATTCTCAACCCGTTATTCTTAACAATATTCGACGACGTTTTATCGAGCAAAGCGAGCCGAACAAGATAAGACGGACAAGTTTCTAAGAAAACCGACGACGAACCGGGGAAAAACTGCCGCTAAAGCTCTGTTTATACATGCGAAAAAGGTGGAAAAGGAAAAAGAAAAAGTAATCGAAGAGAAGTTGTTTCGCCCGGTTTCTCGTAGAATTACATTTCGTCTACTAGTTTCATGTCTCACCTGTGGCGAAACATTTGCTACTGAAGTCGTTCTCTCATTAAAAAGCAAAGAAACTCTGAGAGAAAGAAAAAGAGAACACGGCTAGGTACGTACGTTACAGTGGTTTCTAGCTCTCACCCGTTAAATATATAAAGCATTCCATACTAGGAAGCGTTTTGAATGTACAATGCTGTTCACAAGTATTTCGACACCCGTTATGTTCCTGTAGAAAGTATCTTGTGATTTAAATAACATTTTCTCGCTGAAATTGTAAATTAATTACACTGTCATATATTAGTAATATTGTCCACAAATATATGACGTACATTAGTTACATCGTCGTATATTATGTATTAAAAATATACACATGTACTTGTTGTACTTGGAGATTCTAGAATGAATCATTTTTTCGAGGGAGATTTTAATCATTTTCTTAACGATTTCTGAGTGTCAAATAATTTTGCATTGAACTTGCAACGAGAAATGAGGCTTTTATCGCATTTCAGTAGGCGTGTGTAGAATTCAGTAGATTTCAGTAGAATTTAGTGGAATTCAGGAGATTTCCTTAGACTTTAGTAGAATTCAGCAGATTTCAGTAAAATTTGGTAGATTTCAATAGATTTTAGTAGATCTCCGCAGGTTTCAATAGATTTCAATAGTTAGCAGATGTTAATAGAATTCAGCAGATTTCAGTAGAATTCCGTAGATTTAAGTATACCTCACACTCGATACCTACGAACAAGAATTTATAAAAGCACAAAATCTCAAACAGTTGTTTATAGCAAAACAACCACAAATTTAAATATCTTCCCCAAATTAACGTGCAGTATTGTTTTTTTACTAAATTCAAAAAGTACACGCACACACTGAAAGTTTCCAAATTATTACCTATCTTCTTCCAATTCTCCTAAAACTGAACTTTTCATACATAATTTCCCAATTTTGAAATTTTTCTGTATACGATACACATGCAAGAATTCCCTCGCGAAACGAACCGTTTAAGTCCGCTTCACGTCCGATAAGTGTCCCAAATACTTTTCAACAGGACTGTACCGTACAACCTGTATTTCTCTTCGCCGTATTTAAATCCTATCGAAATATCTTTCGACCGTTTACCTCCGAAACTGCACATTCGTTACGAAGTGCACAGGCTTCGTTGTGTCTCGAACAGTTTTATCTCCACCGACAACGTCCCTGCTGCTCCTGCGGGCACCGATCGTCCTCCGGGAGGATTTAAAAAGCGACAGCGGTGAGGAAAAGAAGGGAAATAATTCGGAAGTGATTTCCATTAAGGTAGATCGAACCGGTGGTGCGAAAGGGAGAGGAATTGCAGTGTGGCGTGAGACAGCTATGACGTCTTTACCGCGGAAACGGCAGGATAACGAGCGGCTAAGTCTGAATTCCAGGAATGCAGCCCGTCCTAATGAATTGCCTACTCAGCTGTGCCTTGGCGCACTGTGCAACCACGCTGGAATTACTTTCGCTCAATCAATGCAGTTTCCATGTAGAATAGCGCGAATCTCGGTGCTCTGAAGTGTTCTTGACTTTGCACCTCGTTTTACACACGTCTCTCCTTCTCACTCTCCGTTTCTTTCTTTCTTTCTTAGTGTTTGCCGTAAAGGCAAACGTGTGGAGAAGTCTTGAAAGGGATTGGATCTTTCTGGCTGCGTACTTAGCTTCTGCGCTATTTCCTGAACAAAATTGAAGGTGAAATTGGGGCTTTAAAAATGGCGTTAAAAGGAATTGGAGAATATTTACGTCTCTTTCTTTTTTTGTACTTTTGAGGGGCTGGAGTGATGGCTAGAGGGGAAAATGGGAATGTGGGATCGATAATAAATGGAGCATGATCAATGCGAGGCAGAAGTGCACTGATAACGACGTGGAATTTAACAATTGAGAGCCAAATTTCGAAATTCCACCGATGAAACTCAGAGCAGCACTTTTTGTCAAAATTAAAACCTCCAATGCGATTTATTCAATTCTCTGTTTTTGTCCTATGAAAACTTCTCAATTAGAAACGAAGGTTCATTTTTAATGTTAGACGAAAATTTACTATTAAACATCTTTGTGAATAATGCTCGTTGACAAGAGCGTTTTGGACGTGGTCTACTTATTTTCGCTCTAGATTCATGGTAAAAGGATTAATTAAAATAGCTGCGACCCCTGTTTTGTAAAATGTTCGCGTAAATGTATGCTCGAAGTGAAGCAAAGTATTACAGAACATGTCAATCGTATTCCTTAAACGCTTCAAGGACCTCCGTTTGCTTTGGTAACTACTTTTTCGCAACGGCGAGCGTGAAGCAGCATTTCAAGGATTCTTTTCTGTTTGTCGCGGTCGGGTATTTCGAGTTAAACTTCGCGTAACGATTCACGGAAAATTAACTTAAACAAGCCAGCCGTCGTTATGTTAAGGTATGAGTGGGAAACGAGCATAGAGATTCTCTTTAATTACACTGTGGCCCCCAAGCTTTTTTTCCAAGTTAAGTGCCTTTTCAAACGATTACTTAATTTCGTTCTGTGTTAAATATTCACGCTGACTCCGGGTCTCGGCGAACTGCTGCGAATACCGGAACAACGTTGAAGTGGAACGATCGCGAATAGAAAATTTGTATGTTAAAGGAGCGAACGAATGATTATAGAAAATAGCAAACTTTTTTCAATATTGCAGAGAGTAGTAAAACAGACAGGCAGAATTTCTCTCTTTTACTAAATATTGCAGCTTTTATTACTATTTTCCTGTTCTTACTCTCTTCCTATTTTCCACACACACGCTTTTCCTCTGATGTCCTTTGCCAGGCTCTGCGAAAACAGTTACCTGCCAATCTTTTGTCCTCTGTTTCGTTTTACATCTACTCTAATCTACCACAGTGCACCAACTTCACCTCGTTAGTACTATTCGAAATTTTAATCCAGCCAGCGCCTAAGCACAATTTAAGCCAGTGAAAAATTTTTTTAAAGAATTTTTTTTCATTAAGAAGAAAGCATTTTAGTCTTTGTTGATTCCAGAGTTCGTAGTTTTTTTGTAAATGGCATAAATAAATTAGCGAAAGATTGGCAAAGGTGTATCGATCGTAGTGCTTCTTATTTTGTGTAAATATGTTAACTTTTGGCGGAGTTATGGTTACTTGAATTCTGACGAGGAAATTCGACCGAATTTTCGGAAAGTCTGACACAACTGTTGGGTTCCGCGTAATGTGAATGGAAAGTGATTCACTGGGCGCTATTTGAGAATACTCAGAAGCCAAAATGACTAACTCGATCAAATAAAATTCATGAAGTTTCCTTTGTTTCTGAAAAATTAAGTTCCAAACATGTGCTTTGGTACTAAAATTAGAGGAATAGCAAAAAGTGGAGGTAATCATTTTGGCTTCTGAGTGGCTCACTTATAAGACACTATGCAACGTATATTAACTTTATTCTAATCGACGGTGTAGCCTAAAGAGCACGTGGCGTTAGGCGATTCTATGTCCCCCGCCTTGTCATGTCATTCGCAGCGCTGACCTCACGGAGTATTCAACTACCCAACAAGAACTTATGTTCCTGTTACTCTAGAAATAATTGAAAGAACACCAAAAGCATTTATTAACGTAAACAGCAAATTCACATACCATCCCAACACTGTCTTAGAGTTTGGTCACCCTTTTGGTGTTCAAGCTCGCCCGAAGGACACAGCTCAGACATGCTTCGATATATTCTTGCCTTGGAATGACCTCCAAAAATTTGAAAAAAAAAAGAAATCAGAAACAAATTTTTTTCGCCCTGTTTTTTCTTCGAAGCATTCAAATTATGTCTTAATCCTCTGCTAACGAGGTGAAATTTTATAGACTACGAATCTTCCATATTTAAGCCTAACCTAACCTAAAAATTTCCTCAAAATAACCCAACAATTTCCTAAAAATAACCGAAAATTTCAAGAGTCTCGCAGACTCTGCGTCTCAAAAATCGTCCCTCGATGCTACAGAATGAAATATTTCGCAGCATCGCCGAAGACAAAGGAGATATTTAGCAGTTTCGCCGAGACCCCCTCTATATCATTCTTGTTACCTGGCTTCCTATCAATAATGTAATATTCAGAAAAACGCGAGAGTTCTCAAGAATACAATTGGCTACGCGCCAAAGCACTTCGATGAGGAACCAGCAGCTTCGCAATAGCCCTTGACAATTCCAGACGAGCCGATGTATATTATATTTTACGTATGTACGTGGGCACACATGTATATTTTATCGTGAAACTTTACCTCGCGGTATCATTGTCGACAGCAACAAACAACGAACTACTTGTGTGATTATTGTGCACTTGATACATTAGGTTTTATTATTTACACACGCACGCAGCGTGACAGAACGCAATTCGTAAAGTTACGAATTAACGCCTTACTTTGCTACGTACTTGCGATAAGCTAACCCAGTTTACGAATACAGTAGTTGATTGTACAGTTTGTCTTACTTTATCTTCGTGACAATTAACCTGCGTTTAAAAAAACTATATGTACATATCAAAGGTGCATTTAGTTAATAGAGGGTCTAATTTCCTTCACCGCTGATTACTTTCGACCAAATTTTCGTAAAACTCGCCTTGGAGCTGAAGAAAATATCTGTTAAATCGAGCCACCGAGAACAATTGAATATAAATGTCTGCGAGCTAGAATAATTAGCGATAATATAATTAGATCTGCTTCTCTTGGTGAAGGATTTAGGTGTCAGTCTTGTGTCACTTTGTTGGATGATCGAATGACTAAATTATCAGACGAAGAGTAGTCGAACTATTCTTGAATTATCGTATTTATCGATCATGAAGATCTTGCTATCTGACCTCTGATTCTCCAGACTTAACCCTTTGAATCCTGCTAGATTCAGCTTTGTAAACGATACTGCAACATTTGTAAAAAAATTGCCAATTGAATGTTACACTTGCCTACTCGAAAAATCATAATTAACACGTTACAATCTGCCTTTTATAAAAGTTTCGAGCGAGGGGGATTAATGTCCTTTCAGCATGTTCTAATTTCCCATAAATATATTTAATCGTAAAACAGTTAATTTCAATTTTAATTAATAAGTTTAGAAAAAACATTGAAAAGCGTTAATTAGTCGACTTGTAAATTAGGAAAACGACGGTAGAATGGTCGGTTAAGAAGAGGAGTCGCGTTGAATAGAGCTCCTTTTCGCTTTCCTTACCGGAACGCTGCTGCCTTTTTATAAATACCCCAAAGAAATTATTGCTTTTTCTGAGAGGGGGAAAGAAAAAAAAGGAAAAATAGAAATGGCTAAGAATACTGAGAAGGTGGGCAGTAGTTCATTTAAAATTTTTCAGTCAAGGCTCCTCTTGGTTATCCGAAAGTAAAATTTATGACGTCTGGGGTCGACCAACCGTACGGCTTCGGCTATCTCGACCCCCTACCTGAGTTGTCGCGTAATGTGACACAGTTGAAGGCAATGGAATCTTCTTTGGAATTTTTTTTCCAAAGGACAGAACCGTGTCGACAACGGAACAGAGAGAGGAAGTTACTTTTATTGCGTTTATGGATTCGAGTGTATTTATGTACCAGGAGAAGACGTCGATCGACCGTGTCTGCTCGAAGATCTGACAAAAAGGGGTGGATTTTGATATTGATTTGAATCGAGTAGAGGCAGGTTTAATGTTTAATCGACGACATTGTTTAATCGGTCAAATTGATCTAATATCGTGAATTTAGAAGAAACTAGTATAAAAAAAAATAGGGCTGAGTTTGTTTAATTAGTTGGTTTAAGGTTTAATGTTGGATCAAATTGGCCTGTAAATTCTACAAGTGTGCATGAAAAGTATAATTGGTTTTTATGAAAAAGGATTGTTCAAATTTTGTTCTTTTTTGTAAAGATTATGAATGTTTGTTAGATATTCAGGGATATGAAGAAGTTTTAGTGTAAATGATATATTTAATGATAGAGGAAACAGAATTTGTGTCTTGATTTTGAGTCAAATTGACCCAATTTCAGTTTATACAGTTTTGGCCTCCATCCTCTGCTTTGCACTCGCTGATGTTAGTAGTTTGTAGAAGGATTATTCTTAATGCCTATACTAGAATCCTGCTGGGATCTTACAGTCAAATCCCTGTCGCTCTTAGCGACGTTAGTTTCTCGAATTTCAGGGATATATTTTCAGAGATTTAAGATACCCAAAAATGACAAAATTCGTCATTTTTTAAACGGAAGAGACTTTCACCCTTATGCGTTCTTCCGTTCGACTACACACTTAGGATCTTTGGGTCAAAAAAGACTCGAAGACCTTAAGTAATCTTGGGTCAAAAAGGACCCAAAAGCCTTGAGTAATTTTGGGTCAAAAAGGACCCAAAGGCCTTGAGTAATTTTGGGTCAAAAAGGACCCAAAGACCTTAAGTAATCTTGGATAAAAAAAGACCCAAGGATCTTAAGTAATCTTGAGTCAAAAAAGACCCAAAGACCTTAAGTAATCTTGGGTCAAAAAAGACCCAAAGACCTTAAGTAATCTTGGGTCAAAAAGGACCCAGAGACCTCAAGACCCTAATAACAGCAAAAGTTACTAAAAAAACGACAACGTAATGGGTCAAAAAAGACCCAAAGAAAGACCGCACCAAGGTTAAGAAATTCTAAAGTCCACTTGTCCTTTAACTTCATCCGAAGTTTGTCCAAGGTAAGAAAGGTCTGACAAGACCACGGAGGATTTCCTGAACACATTAGTAGATTTCTTCGAGAGTTTCTTTCTTTGGGAACGCAAGATCTTTGCGCGCCCTTAAGTTCGTATCTGATTACACCATTTTAGAACGTCTCTCTTAAAAGTTGATCTTGCCACGAAGATAAATAGATATCCTCTGTGTATCTTGCTCGAACTCTCTTCCAGATACTTTCTCTTCTCTATGAAAAATTCGAACTTAATTCAGAATTGAGAATTCCTCCGTTCCAACCCTTCTTCCACAGTTCGTTCCTCGTGCCGACGAGTAAATTGCAAACGCAATGCCCCCGATGATTAGAACAAGGCCTTCTGTTACCAAGATTGGCTTATTGCGATCTTTTCCTAATTGTCCTTTCCCATACATTGTTCTCTCAAAGTTGCTGAAGTCTATTTCTGGCTTCTGCCTCTGTGGTGTGTCCGTCTGGCGGAATTCCGAGATGTAATCACTCAATCATTCCTGATAGAAGTTCTTTGACCTGGACCGAGTGCACGAGGAAACAGAGTACGTTTCAAGTTCCATGTATTTTCGTACTGTTGGCAATATTGCGGATACAATAGCGCCCAAAAATACAGCGAATCAACGCAGATTTCGTGTTTCGACAAATGTCGTTGATCTCGTAATTTTCTCATATTCACAAATATTTTTATTCGTCTAAAGTGTGTTCAAATTTGTCGCAGATTGCTTCAGAACTCAGTTTTATCTTTCAATTACATATTAATTTTTTTTTTTTTTGCAATTTTCGTGTTACAAACGTGAAAATTTATTTAGCGTTGAATAATTTCAACAGAGAAGGCAGCGAATAAGTAATACTTAAGTTATCTTATTTAGAAACGCAAAATTTCTCCTTAAATCTACAATCTTCGCGGTTTTACAAGCCTGATAAAAATTATGAAGTTACTTTATTTAAGTAACGATCTACTAATAGTAAACGCTGAAACTAGTAAAACAGTCCATAGATATAAAGCGATTGTTCGAAAGCTACGTAACACGGATACCAAGCTGCATTATCTTTGCAGCCGTTTTAATTAAAATTTTATGCTGTAATCGACTATCCGAGTCGGGAAGTTAAAGCCTGGAAATTGCTTTATGAACGCCAGAAACTCGGCACGTTTGCAAGCCGTACAAATCGCTAACACTTTGCCCGTGCACATTTTGTACAGGGTGAACCGCCTAACGTGATCAACTTAGATTATTCTGTTGTTAGCGAACCGATTAAAAATGTATTTTCGTACCGCGTAGTACGGCTCCAAAAAGCTTACTTTTACTCGTAGAACATGCTTGCCCCGAGAAAAAAAATCTAGCACATCCTGCTCATGAAACAGTTAGGCAAAATTTAAAAAGCAAGACAAGAAAGAAAGTATGAAAATCTGGACTATATTGTCAGACTAACTCAGAAGAATCATCGAACTCAGAAATTTCGATTTTAACCCTCGTCTGTCCCTCGTGTCAATTTGACACATTTTTCCGGTAAAAAATTACATTATTCGGCTATTTGTAGAAAAAATTTGGATACAAAATTAATTATTTATCTTTTCATTTAATTGACCTTTTACCATTGTGTCAAATTAACACCGAGGGACCTATTAAGATGCGAAACTGAGGGATGGACGAGGGTTAACGAAACTTTTGCGTGTAGATAAGTATGTAGATTGGAATAAAGTATGCAAGAAGCAATTTTGTCTTTTTGTTTTTTCACAGCGAGAAATTCGCTTATTTTTGAGAAGGTGAAAATTTTCGAAGTCGAAGCCACGCGGAGGATTTCTTTAGAATTAAATTGGTACCCCAAGGGGTTAGAGAGGCGAAGTGTTCGTTGAACGGTCGGTTGGTACGACCCGTAGAAAACAAAGCGCAGCGAGTGAGAGCAGCCAGTTCACTCTGGCCGGTGAGTAGCTTTGTGTAATCGAGGCTTAATGAGACGATTTTAATATAATAATCTTCCTTCCTGGAGGTCAGTCTCGGCCTTTCACTTCATTTCCGGTCTCTCAATTTCCTGTCTCTTCTTTCTGCCTTACAGTTTTTACGTGGGCTAAAATTCCGAAATGTTCTCGAGCAAGATTTTCGTCCTTGTCTCCGTTTAACGCCTACGCTTGGATTTTGTCGGAGTTGAAGGAAATTTAGAGGGAAAAATATGTAAAACGGTGTTTTAAATAATAGACGCTGCACGGTTCGGATAAAATGCTGTTTTAATTGGGAAGCGAAATTTCGGGGAATGAAATATTTTTATTTCATTAGCTTCGAGCTTAAAATGAAATGCTGTGTTTTTATACTATATTTATGTGGTATACAATATTATTTATAATAAATATAATTTGTATTTGTATTTTATACTTTATATAGTATACAATATTATGCTTTGTATCGTGTTATATTGTATACTATGTACTAATATATGAATATAGCATAAAAATAGGATTACATTTACACGGTACATTAGTGTTCGGTACTTAAACACATGTTTGTAATTTACAGTTCACTGCATTTAGCCCATAGGTGTCTTCTACACGCTAGTCACGATGAAATTCAATGCTCTTCGTAATTTCATGCACGTACATTTTCTATTACAACCAGCTTGCAATCAGTTTCGTTTGTATCGTAAAACAATGGCATCGAAGTTGACGTCGATCAACTAATATAAATGCGTATACATTATTAACTCACCTATCTGCACATGGAAATCTCAATTGAACGTTCCTGTATTAATTAAACAAATATTTCTTTAACCGTAGTACGGTCTTCGGGTCTTTTTTGACCCATCGCCTTTTTTTTTTTTTTTAAATAACTTTTACTGTTATCAAGTTTATGTTCCCTTAACGGTGTATTAAAAGTTTAGTGTCTAGATTCACATGGCGTGCCGGTAAAAAGAAAAATTGTTACACATAATGCCTTCGGGTCTTTTTTGACCCAAGCGAAAAAACGCATTGTAGTTGACACGTTTGCTATCGTCGTTTGGGCGAAAAATGGTCGAGTTAATATGATTTGTCATCGAAAGTGTATCGAACATTATAGCAGTTAGTTTAAACAAATATTGTCTCTGGGTCTTTTTTGACCCAAAGCCCTTAAATGTATAGTCGAATAAAAAGACGCACTAAAGTTAAATAAATATTAAATTCACATCTACTTCCGCAAATTTCTTCTCTAATGTCGTGCATAAAAATTTACGATGGAACGAAATGTAATATATGAATGGAAAAAAATACTTCATTTCCACCAACCTAATACATTTAATCGGAATTGGAGAAAAATCGTTAAATACCCGGAGCTGCAACTGTTACTTCGACGTTTAAATGCCTCCGTGCACCGTCTTGGAGGCATGCAGGAACGAAAGAAACCTGGAAATCGTAGAAATTGGAGGTAACTTAGAGAAAAAACAATCGGCAAACTAATCCCGTACGATGGCTCTAAACTCTCTTTCAATTCCCATGCATGTCGTGAGGCGAAACAGAAATTCCACGGTATACACGGTATCCAGACGAAGGATACTAACGTATCTGCGAACACTGAGCACGTACGGAGAGAACAGAACAGAGGTATCGTCCCACAAGGGAGAGACGGTCGCGAGTTAGAGACTCAATGATACGCGACAGAGATTTCCTTTGCACATACTTGGCGATAGGGACGCTCCTGGCGGCGCTTATCACCAGAATTTATTGCCCAGTTTCTGGCGACGTTCCCGACTTTAAAACCCCCGACGTTCGACATTAAGTGACTTTGCAGGATTTCAATGTTCGTGTGGTTGCACACACGTTCACGTAGAAAAGCGTGTGGGTGAACTCGTAACGCGAAATCAAGATAATCCGAGGACTGTCTATGAGTCCAGGAACCACCTGCACCCTTTTCTACCCTGGTAATAATGGTCACACTCGCCTAATCCCGTTGCGCCTGTCTAGGTGAAAAACATCGTGCAGGGAGCAAGGGTGCTTGTTCACCCTCTCTTCTGCCGAATATCGTGCACCCTCTGTGTGAAAACCAACGCAGCTTTCCATTTTATCATTCTTATCGTGGCTTTGCGATTTCTGGCGATTCGATTTTCTGTAGGGTAAAGGTCGAGATGTAGCTAAGTGGTAAAATCGGATGAAAAGCAACGTAGCTTTCCGTTTGATCAGCGATCCTCTTAGTTTCTTCGACGCGATTCGATCTTTTGATTTTTGGCGATTCGATTTTGTGTATGGCAAAGGTCAAGATACAGGCGAGATGGTAAAATCGGATGAAAATCAATGCAGCTTTCCATTTGATCGTTCTTATCATTCTTATCGTAGCTCTGCGATTTTACGTAGGGTAAAAAGGTTAAGATATAGCGAAGTGGATGAAAATCTAGATTCTAGTTCGGCTAACTTGATTCGATCTTCTGATTTTCGGCGATTAGATTTTGTGTACAGCGAAGGCTAGGATACGGCGAGGTGGTAAAATCTGTCAGAAGCCTGAGTAAATATGTTTCGGGTGTCGAGACAGTCGAATTGACAGAAATACGAGCAGCTAAGCACCTGAAACCTTGGCCAGAGCTGTACGAAGAAATATTTGAAACCTGCTAGCAAATTTATCTTTGCCACTCAAGTGAGCTCTATGAAACATTAATGGATACGAGGAACGGTGTCAAATTCAGATTTGAAACTTCGATATTGATTGTTACTATTACACACATTATTCACAAGTGCTTTTCGGTAAAACATATATTTTAGAAGTTATTCAGGGCGGATTCACCCTGTATATTTAAAAAGTGTATTCCTTCCACGTTGAATGACTGGAAAAAACAAAGTACTGTGCACACAAAGGAAAAAACTGCAGATATTCCAAATAGTAATTAACATTCGCAAATTTTCCAGTTGTAGGCGCAAGTGGTCGTTCTTTTAGGCTACAGAAACCTTACAAGGAATATGTACACTAAGTGCAGCGAATGGTAATCGACCTTGCAGTTCGAGGATGTAATTTACGATTTTCCCATATCGTGGCTCGTATCATGTCAGTTTTACTTATTTTCGTATTTCTTTTCTTCTTTTTCGTCTCAGTTTCCTGGCCGTTTCAATCACTTCGATCAAGATCGAATCAAAATTTCATACGGATCACGCTTTTCGATCCTGCGATCGAGATTTGTTCACCTGTAATAACCTACCGACGATATTACTTGGAGATTACTCATCTTCATCTCCGCTTTTTTCTTCACGAGCTAAGCTATGGATTCAAATTACCCACGAGGGAATCGAAAGATTGTAGAAATCTCCGTAGATTTGCAAGATAAACGAAACACACGTGTTTCGAAGCTGACAGGTCTAATACTGAAAATTGCTTTACGTTTGTAGCCATTTCGGAGCACAGTAAAGGTTCCTTTTGATTAATTAATGTAATAATAACGAGCGTTAAAAGTCTGAAATATCAGCTTGGCGCTTGTACCTCGTAAATCTGACACAAACACCGCTTGATTATTTAAATTTTTCCGAAACAATAGAAGTTGCGATTATGTCTGCTGCACATCGCCATGCAACAGCCATAAACGGCATAGAAATGCATAATGAATGCGTTCCGCGACTCGGAAATATGATTTGCTTTACAGTGTTACACTCTACATTTCTAAATGTTAATGATGTCAAATGTCATCGACATAAATTTCTGGAGAAAGGATCAAGGAACAGGATAAGCATTTTCTAGCAGTGTTAGAATAATGAAATTCATGTAGTAGCTTTCTAAATAGCTGTGCACAAATTTGAATAATTTTGCAATGGCCCTTGTATTCCTACAAAAAATTCCGCCATTCAAATTACATTTCTTTACCAAATGTAGCTTCACACATCACTAAAAATGCATCTACTCGTTAAATTCCAAGATTCCAGGCAGGACAATTCTTTTCTCAAATTTAAATAATTCTGCAATGGCCGACACCCCTTATGTTCCTCTAGAAAGTTACACGATTTAAATTACATTTCTTTACCAAATTTAGTGTCACACATCGCCAAAACTGTATCTACTCGTTACACTCCAAAATTACAGACTGAATAATTTTTTTCTCTAATTTGAATAATTTCGTAATGGCCGACACCCCTTACGTTCCTCCAGAAGATTACATTTCTTTGCCAAATTCAGTATTACACATCGCCAAAACTGTATCTACTCCTTATTTCACGAGATTCCAGACAGAATAATTTTTTCCCAAACCTAAATAATTTCGAAATGGCCGAGGCACCCCTTACGTTCCTCCAGAGAGTTACACGATTCAAATTACATTTCTTTACCTTTAGTACCACCAAGAATGTATACTTGTTATATTACAAAATTCCACGCTGAATAATTTTATAATGGCCGACATCCCTTACGTCCCTCCAGAAAATTCCACGATTCAAATCACACTTGTTCACCAAATTCAGTATCAGACCTCGCGAAAAATGCATCTACTCCTTCCATTCCAAGATTCCATACTAAACAATTCTTCTCTGAAACCGAAATAATTTCGTAATCACCGTTCGTGCTTCCTTCGCATTCGCCAAACATCCTCACACTCTCGAACAGGGGGTGCGTACAGCACCGGCGATCTCCACTATATTCGTATCCTTGTAAATTCCTTCGCAAGCTTGACATTTTATCCAGGCAAACGCAACATTGAGCAAACGGATCTCAGCGGGTTCTTGGTATTATGCCTACGTACCTATCAACCGACCATCCAGCCTTACCAGTCAGCTAGTCAGTCGGCTGGCTTCCGTCCTCGTGAAGCTCAGTCGTTCTCCGGTTCACGACACTGCAGGATATATTAGCATCTTTTATTAGGTGCTGCCGCAGCACGGTGTCAAACAAATCTGCTCGCGCCCAACGGCCATCCGTTATGCACACCTACGTGCTCTGTTCGGCCCGTTTTATTGGCCTGGCTGTGACACCCTCGGCGCCGTAGGGAAGCACCGTTCGGCTGTCCGGTGATCGTAAACTCTAAAATACACGTTCCCGATTGCCTTCACGATTTACTGTTCATGATTCCGCGATCGCTGCGATCTGTCGTACGTGGTGCCGGCAACGAGCTGCAGGAATCACACCTTTGAACGCCTTTTCCATGCAACACACGCCGAGAACCAGGAGGAGAGCCTTTCTTTGTTCGATTCATGTGATTGCTCACACGGCTACAATTTTTTCTCTTTTTATTTCTTCTTCTTCCTGGCTCGAATCACGACTCTCCACCGCCGTCATCGTCGCGGATGCAGTTCATTGCGGAATGTTTTGTTCCAATTGTATGCAGATAAAGATGTTTCTAGTTAGAGAGAGCTGTTTCGCCGTTTCACGGTGCATGATATAACGAACACATTTTCAATTCAACTTATAACGCTGGATAAAGTGGATGTGTATAGTGGTGGGTGTGTTTTATATGGAAAGTCACGCTGAATTTTTTTCGGGGGAAAGTGCTGTTTTCAATAGAGGATATTCATGGGTTTTTTCGAAGGATGATTGCGCTGGAGGCGGCGAAACGTTCTCTTTATCTGAGGCAGAGTGTGTAGTAGTTGTTACGCGAGTGGAATACAGAGGAAGTTTGGAGAAGTAATTAAAGTAGCAACGTGTTGAATATATTAAATCGTTCAAGTAGGAGTATGTACATTTTCTCAAAAATCAGCTTCGAAAGATGACACAAAGCAATATCGTACTAAAAATAAAAGTCAATGTGAATATTAGTGTAACTGAATTCCTGAAAAAAATATAATTTTACAGTTCTTTTACAAAGTTAGGCATATACTATCGAATAAAAGTCAGTACAAATATTCCTGGAAGTAAATTGAGTATCCTTTTAAATAGTAATGGCTACATAAATCATTCCTGGCTACACAGTTATTCAATTAAACATAATTACGAATAATGTTCTGTGCAAAAATGTTTGCTTAACTTTAGTTATGTGCTTTTTAGCATCGGCTGGTAGCAACTACAGAGGCTTCCCTTGGAGCAACTTTTCGAGTCCAGCGGCATTAAAAAGTCATTGAAAGTGACGTTTATGAATTATGAAAGAAAGTCGTATCAAAACACCGGCCGTACTATAAATGTCATTTACAGTGATGCAGCTCTTCGTCCAACTCGGCGGTAACATAAGATTAACGAGTTGCATGTCCAACCACTGTTTCATGTACGATATCACAAATCAATCGGAGGGAACTATCTTTTCAGCCTGTTTAAACTTTCAAACCTTGTCAACTTTGTAAAACCGAGGTGACAGTCGTAACATGCGATTCGATAGCGTTTGTTGTGTGCCAAATTGTGATTCGGTAACTGTAATAATTTTGGACAGGCAGTGGTTGAGTTATGTCTCATCTCAGCTGCTCGACAAACAAATGCATAGGGTGTCCGATAAATTTGTGCCGTTTATCGATATGTTAGATCAATATTTCAAACGTGGCAAACTGATGAAAAAATATTCACATGGTTGTAATAGGTCATGTAAGTTCGTGACGAATTTTATAATTTAGATCGATATTTTCAACGAACCTTCAAATTTGAGGGGAAAAAAGGGGGATGTTTTCTCATTCCACAACTTTTTCCTATTTCTTTTTTTTTTTTTTGGTAAGACGGTTATGTCATTGCTAAAGAATTTGCTCAAATTTTGATTAAAATATTTTTTCCTCGGTGCGAACTTATGGATTTCGGATCGAACTTGTGGAAATTTATATCTAACATAAATTTGAAGGTAGAATTTGCAAATAGTGCACTTAGAGAGCTGTTGACAGTGATTTCTTTCGCTATTACTTCACCGAGTATGCTAATTTTCTCAGTAATTACCGATCTTTTAGGATTTCTACTATCAGTGGGATTCATTTTTTGAAAATTTATACCTTGAAACCTTTTCTCGCTCCTAAAAATGTCAATATCATCCTTTGTTACTTTATTACTCGTAATTACTTCGCTATTCACAACTCTAATAATTTTAAATCGACGACCAGAATATTTTCAAAAATTATCCCTGCCTCTATTACACGTAAATACTTCCATTTTTTAACATCACTGTACCCTAGGTGTCTACGTTTTCGAGTTTCTCACAGTTTTTCTTCAGATACGCAGCGAATTACAATAAACATAACATTTGCAATCTACGTTCGTCATGATCCGGACAGCTTAGAATACAGTGGCTAGTCTCTACGTACTACAAAACAACTGTGCGATCTTTTGCTCGATCGTGCGTAAATTTGCATGGTTTCGTGCGGCTTTACACGGCTTTGTGCGGCGCAGCGTAGTGCTACGCGTTTGGTCTGGATCCAGCTTAACGTCTGCATGTCGGTGTGACCACTTGCTTTCAAACTGTTTTGCTGAAAGAGACAAGTTAAATTAGAATTGAAGAAAATTTGCGTTTAACTTTGCCGCTTCGTTCGATGAAGTAATACTTCTCTAGTTTAATTTGTCTGCGAATTCGATTTCACTTCTCTGCACGGGACGATTATCGAAATTAATCGTGTCGAGTCTTGGAATAACTGTAGAATCGCTATTTTAAGTATCGTTGACGGAAGAACAATAGTCGTATGACAAGCACATCTCTGCAGTCGAAAGAAACGCGATTTGATATCCTCGAATTTCAATTCTCCATCTGCCTTGTTAAGGAAGAAAGATTTCCTTTGAAATTAGCGTACGAGTAGGGGACATGCCTCCTTTTCTAGGGTATAGCAAACTATAATGAAACTAAGAAGGAAGCATCTCGAAGTGATAATCACCGATATTGATGAAACTTTGGTACATGTAGCACAAAAAAGAATATTTCACGCGTATTTCCTTTTATTAGCAATCGTCCACATCGAACGGGTGAAAATCGCCGTGAAAGGTGAGAGTAACATACAAATTTGGTGAAAATTATTTATTATTTTTTATTCTTCAAATTTGTTACTGTTATAGGAAAATTGTGTGTCGTGTCGTGTCGTGTGGTGTTCGCTGTTTTATAAACTACGTGTGTGTTGTGATTGGTGGTGTGAAAACTGTCGTAGGTGGTGGAAGTGTGTGGTGTGTTTGGGGTGTGTCTGGTGGTGGTGTGATACGCGTCGAATATTTTTTCGAGAACTACTCTACGCCAAAGTTTCGCTGAAATTTGTTAAATTTGAAAAAAATACACAAATCTAATATTGTAACATAGAAACAAAAATTGTCCCCTAGCACCAATACGAAAAGGAAAGACAGAATAATCATGACCAGGCTTAGAACAGGACACTGCAAACTTACACATGAGTACCTAATAAAAAAAACAGAACCACCAATGTGTAACCTATTATCCGACCTGCTGTTCGAATGCAGAAGATACCACACCCAAAGACAAAAATATAAAATATCGACAGCGGCCTTGACGTCACAGAAACACGTAGAAAATACCTTAAACTATCTAAAGGACATTGTTACGAATCGCGATATGTTTGTTGCGAAACCGATAATTGTCCCTCTTTTTGAGTCAGACCATTGGTAGTGCTCAGGTAGTGCTCGAAAGATAGATTATTAACGTATGTGTGATTATTTGTATAAATGTAGCCCGTGTGTGCTGTCGCACTGAGCCGACTGATTAAAAAATTGACAAATGCGTGTTGCCTTTCTAACTTTGTGTAATCTTTTTTATTGTTTGTAAAAGTGAAGTGACTAGTTTGACTGTTAGATGTTGTTGCTCTGATGGTTGTAACGATTCTACTTTCTCGAGAGCTCGTCTTCGCCCTCGAGAGCGGTGGTTCTTGAAGAATACGCTGATTGGTGAATATTTTCTAATATTCATCGCCAATCAACGTGCCTAATTTTCTCGCCAACTCCTTCCAGTGCGCCCTTAGCGCGCTTTACCCTGGTGGAGTGGGAGAAGATCCCAAGGAGTGGTCAAATGTTTATAATAATTCGGGAAATTCCTCCGGGTGACTCATCGGCCAGCGGACCGTTACAGACAATTGTACCCTTCGGAAACCCGTGGTTTATGGCATGTTCTTAAGCTATTGAGCGCGAAAGGCACAAGCGGCAAAAAACTCTAATTAAGTGATTCTACCGGCCTTCGCTAGGATGGACGTTAAAGCATAAAATAGTAAAGTAAATCCTAATCTCAAAAACAGCCTGTAGGTGCGATCGTGCCATAAACCTTTGCTGAATGAAACCTAACAACCTGACTTCGATATTTTCCCCACTACTAGACTGATAGAAAAATTATTTATACCACATGATATACCCCTTTGTAACAAACAACTTTTGTACGAACATAATATTCATAACTTCAATTCCTCGTGAGGTATTCCGTTGTTCTCATTTAAATGTAACACTCTGTATACATATGGTTGCACCCTGTTGTTTACCATACTAACTTATCTATAGGGTGTCTGTTTTATCTCAATACAGTGAAGTATCTTTTAAGGAAGTAATGTTACGAAGAAAATGTTTTAACAAAAGTTGTTTGGTATGGAAGGGGACGTTACGTGGTGTAAATATTTTTTTGATACCAGATATGATGGGGGGGATTTCAAAGTCAGTTTAATTTTTTTAAATGGAATATAGAAACGAAGAAAACAAGACCTAGTCGTCGCTAATGACCTGATGGTCGATGCGACGTAAAACTCGAAATAAAAAAGAATTGTCGTCGCGTCTGTTTTCCTTCTGAAATAATTACTCCGAAAATTAACACTTGTGTAAATTAAATTTAGCGACTCGGTTGCTTACAAACATTAAAGTCCTTTACGAAACAAAGAAGAAGAACATGTGAAATTTCGGTACCGAACAGCACTACCTCGGGGAAACATTCGAATTTCCCTTCAAAGACTAATCGCGATCGTTTTCATGCCCTGTGAAAAATTATTGCACCAACGTTCCAAACGTGCGTACGTTTCTTTGATGTACACCGACCTTTTCTCTGCCGTGCACAAGTTTGCGCGTGCTATCATTCAAATCAGTTGCGCACTGCTGTTTTCACGTCGCCGCGCGGCGTGCTGGAACGCCGCGCGTTTGGCCTGAATACGGTTTGAAACGTCTTTTGATGCCATAAAAACGTGCTAACGGGCGATTAATATGTACGCTGCGAGGTATCTCTATGCAGGATTTCATGCGAACCTTAACCATCGCTGAATGGACCGTAAGCAACGGTGATTGACGTTTGCGTTCACATAGGACAGGTGAAAAGTAATAGAATCGCGTGAATTTGAAAAATTGAAAAATTCGCGAAAATCGTGTCAAATGGTGAACGACACAGAGAATTAATTTTTTTTATAAATGCCAATTTTTTCTACTTTTCCCAAGGTCACCCATATTTTTTTCACACGAATATTGACGTGCATCTGAACGCGCACAAAAATACCACATTGGACTCTAAAATTTTCTGTCGAATGTGAAACTCCCTTTCATTTCTCGCCCCTTTCTTCCATCCCGTTCGTCCTTTGAAAATTTTCTCGCTCCACCGTAGCTAGAGATGGTAATTAGGTCTGTTTTACACGGTCCACCCTGTATATCTCTCTTATTCAACTTCACGTACGTCTCACTTTGGTCTCCAGCACACGCTTCAGATGTGGTGAGACGCGGAAAGATAACAGCGGTCAATTAAAGAACACATTCCTCTGGAGTTGTTCCAGCTCGGTCGAAAGCCAGGGAAAATTTGAGAAGCAAGACTGTGCACGTTTATTGATTTCTTTACAATTTATCAATTGCAACCCAACGTGGTTAATGTTGTAGAAATTACCAGCCGTCGTACTATGTTTGTCACAGTGCAGCAGCACACGTCAAGTTCTCGAAACTTAGTCTGACACTTGGACAAATTGAAAGATAGTTAGATCCTCTGAGAGCTGCACGTTGCGACAGTTTAACTTCGAGTATACTCCTGCCAGGTAAAATTCAAATATTCGGCGCTTTCGAATTGCAGCTGTGCAACACAATTCAAACGTGGCTTAAACGCTTTGAAGAAGAAAATTCGATTTGCACTGTAGATTGTTAAATACACTCTCTTTAATATTTCTTTGCGATGAAAACATTCGTCAGTTTATTCAGAGTGTGATTATGAGCAAAAAGTGTCGTATATCGTATGAAGTTACTGATTTTTTTTTTTTTTAATGGTTTTGAGGTGTTTTATAAGTTAAACGAATTTTTTTTCTTGGATATTGTTAATTATTTAAATTTGAAAAATTACGTCGATGTAATTGTGTTTGGCGTCATTTTTGTCGTGACAAGATCAACAATTTGATGCTGGAAATTTTGTAATCATGAAGTGGAAAATATACTTAGTTCCTTTTTCTTCTTCCGATAATTTGTCTATAATTGAATTATTGTCGATACGTCCTATATACGTATAGATAACGAGGCAGCTGGATTTAAACAGGTCTGTTCCAGAAAACGTTGGGTTATTCGTATCCACTTGAGAGGCGGTAATTCTTCCTAAGCATGTATGAAAATTCAGGTCAATTGATCGAGGCTAACAGCGTATGAGACATCATTGTGATCAAAAACAAACATCATTGTGCGCAAATCTCCTTTAAAGTTCTCTTGAACTACATTCAAATTCCAATTTCTGTAATGTTGTTAATTTTTCGAATTTCGAGAATAAACACTAAGTAGAAAATGTTGAATTTAATCAGTAATAAAATTTACTTTTAATTAAAAGTAAGAAAAAAAAGAAAAATTTTACGATTTCGGTATTATCGTAGAAAATTTATAATTGCACAAATTTTCTCGCTAATCGTCCATTTTTCAACAAGTGTATCGAAAACGAACTGTCGGTATTGATATAAAAAATTGCCAGGAAATTTCGTTGATTCTGAGAGAGATTTCTAGCACGTGTTCTATTTGCTTTTCATTGTCCTGTGAAATGATAAAAGGGAGCATAACAGTGTAACCGCTTGTGTACTACACGTCAAAATAGCATATACACGATCTATCAACGTCGCTTCTGTAACTGTAGTAACTCCCGAATTCTGCATTTCTCTGCCTACAAACAAAACTCATCGTTAGTATTGCCAGCAAGCATTACGTGAGAAACATTCGCGAATACGTAGAGAAGCTGTCATGCACGGAAATGCAGTAACCGGTACGCTATTCATGTAATACGCTTTCGTTCACGGAGAACCGTGCAACAACAATTCCACGCTTTGCTTTACGACTAACCACGCTCGAAAGATAGAGAAATATCCCGCTGTCGACGTGACGTTACGTGTGCACTTACCAACACCTGAATTTATACTTTGCACTAACGAATTACAGTACAGACGTGTTCAATTTTTATTCGCTCTCTTTTGCCGTTCGTGAGAAAGGCTAAAGAAACTCTTTGTAGTTGAGACCCTTGCTTTAGAACAACGAGTCAGACTCGTTGATTCTTGTCCAAATGCGACGAAAGTAATTATATTAGCAACGGCAATTAATTTTTGTTTTAATTCGTAAGGCTGAGAATTACTATATTTAATTGATCCATAATACATTAGGGTTTCCTATAGTTATAGGGTTAAATTATAGTTTTCTCAGGGTTAAATAACCGAGCTTAGATGCATAGTCAAGAGAAAGAAACTATAAGTCAAGGGGTTAAATTAGGGTGATCGGTCACTCATGCGAGAAAATTTTAGGGGTGATTCTGGAACCCGAAATGAGACGAAAATGAAGAATAAAAAAATTGCGTTTGGGGCTTCGTTTTTTAGTTATCAGCGTTTGAAAATACCCCTGTAGCCTAGCAAACCTTCCTACACAAGCGTATGTAGGTTCATATGATATATGGGGTACAGTGATTCTCAAATGCAACGACACATGGCTAGTTCTTTATAGAAACTGACATTCGGCGTTCTAAACGATATTACTCGCTTCAGCAGCACTATAGTTTGCTTCACAGGATACAGGTGCGCGTCGAAAAGTTCTTCAAATGTGAATTCCATTGTGCACTGATGACAGAAACAAAAGTGCAGTTCTTTCTGGGCCACCTTGTAGCTCAAACTATTGTACTTTTATGGCGTTCAATAATAGAATTTAAAAAATTGAAAGTTTAACTATTCGAACTAAAAAAAATTATTCTGCACATAAACGTAAAAAAAAATACAACATAATCGAGATGCATTTGCGGTATCTACAAGTCATGAAGCGCGTGTCGTAAGGTTTATTTTATTAGCGACCTTACCTGCGTCGCTTCATATTCTTCGAGAGCAGATTTTATCGAGAAAGAATCGGGGAGTAAAACGATCGGTTTATATTAGCAATACCACGTCCTAAACTATTGATAAAATAACAATAAAATTGAAATTGACATGATAAATACACATTTTGCAGTTTTTATTTCGTCTGAAAGATCGATATTTTATCAAATTAGTGTTAACGTTTATTCTTACAAAGAACCCTATTTAATCCTTTCGTGAGAGAATTATTTTTTTTTAAGAATCTGTTATTTTTGCACCGATACATAGAGTGAGCGTTCTATTAGTCACGAAAGGGTTAACCACCCACTGAGATTATGTATTTAGTCTCACATTAAATAACAGATTAATTGCAAAATCACAGATTATGCAAAATCACAGGAACATCGAATAAGAAACAGCGATACGAGAGGTAATTTAAATAATTTCATAGTAAACGTAGCAATATTTACGACATGACAAAATTTAGATACTGTAATACATAAATTAATTTCTGTATATTGCACCGTGCAATAAAAATGCAAATTACAAGTGTGTTTGCAATCTCAGGAAAATGATATATTGTTAATGTTTCACTCTATTAACTCTGTTAATGTTTCACGGTGTAGTAACCAACAGAAGTCCAATTAGCATATTCTCACCTTCACTGTCCACTAGAGTGAAGTTTTTGCAAAATGTTCGTGATATAAAGAACATTTATACTTCGACCATTTTTTTTTTTTTTTTTTAAACAGTTTCACTATTGCCAAAAATTTCGTAGAATAATTTCTACTCACGGTACGCACAGATAATCTTTTGAAGTATTTTAAGCTTCACAACTATGGAAGTCTGGTTGCACAGAGAAAAATCAGCTCTTGTCAGAGCTACGATATTTTTACAAACGTGGGATACATTAGGTTCAATGCACTAAACTATTTTTTTTTTTTTTAATTTTCTTACTTTAAAAAATATTCTTAGATTGAAAAATATTCTTTAGAAATATTTTTGAAAAATACCCTTATTTCAGAAACTTCAGTTTGACATTTGCATACACTCGATATGCTAAAAATTGAAGTGCAAGTGTAATTACACAGATTTGGGAAACTGTTGTATCACACTTCGCTGTTGTAAAAAACAAAACCAAAAAAAAAAGAAAAAGGAATACAATTTCTTTGATAAAGTTGCACGATAAATGAACAAAAATGAGCACGAGATACGAGATGAACTTGCGTCAGCAGCCACATAATGGTGTAAAAAGTCCTACGTGCTTTGGCAAACTTTTCAGCGTGTTGTTGAAAAGTCGAAACGCGTATATACTCTGTACACGGTCGAGGAAGTAGAGTAAACGAACATGTAAGTATTAAGTACATCAAAGATAGTAGCCTGGTAAAAAAAAAAAGAGAGAAAAGAAGATGGGAACAAGAGACAAGAGCCAGAGAGATAGGGGTAGGAACAAATGAATTGTTTCTTTCAGCGAGGTTACATTTTCTATACGATGCTAGTCTTTTTGGTTTCTGAGGAAATAAAGGGGTAGGTAGCATCTATTTACAAAGCATTATTTCATCCTTTTTATGCGATGGAATTCGTGTCATGGCAGTCTGCTCTATAAAATATAATTTATATGTTCTATAAAACTCGAGATGCTCTCTGTAACTATATAATTTTGCGACTATCTTTACGACACCGTATACCCGACATTATTTTTCAAAACGACCATTATTTTTGCAAAATCGGGAAAATAAGTTTTGGATCGATAAAACGAAAATTAGAGTTTCGGATTGGTTCCTTTGAAAAATTAGGTCAGCTTAGGCGTACCATATTTAAGTTCTGATCGAATTAAGTATGGGGAAATTGAGCAGTGTATTTAGAATATACAGTAAAAGTATATTTATTAAAAATATATTATTCCAAGAATTCTTCAGTTTCAATTTTCTCCAAATAAATTTTACGTAATTTTCATTCTTCGATAAATTTTATTTAATCTTATTTAATTTCAAATTTTAATTTTAACGAACAAATATTGAAAGAAAAGGAAGAAACAAAAATGACGTGCAAAAATAATATTTAAAAGTATAGACATAATTTTTAAGAAATACAGGCATATAATTTCATGTAATTTTAATTTTTGCAAGTACTCAAGTTTTACACATCGATGAATATTTTAAGAGTGATTCGCAAAATTGTTTAACACAGAAACTAAGCTTTCAAAGTGTACAACAATCCGATCGAAGTTTAATGCAACAAACTTAAGAAATTTAATCTCCTATGGTTGTTTATGTATTATAAGTTTTCGCATAGGTGCTACACCGAAGACCAACACAAAAGAATCTACGTGTACTGTTCTGTATGTGAATAATGAGGTGCTTCCAGCAGCATAGATAGAACTCCTTCTAAAAGTGCGCATATAACTTTGCTCGGTACCCCGTTATCCCGGAACATCCTCGATTTTTCTAGCGACACAATTTGCATATTTCAAAGCAGGCCATCTCAAATATGACACAATAACTTTATTATTCCCCTTAGTCCGTTCTTTGTATTTTCCTCCTCCTCCCAACACCCCCTCGAGCTATTGCAAAGTATCATCCTGCTCGTAGAACTGTATTTTCTCAATAGAGTATTTAAAGACAGTTTGCAACTTGCTCGAAAGTTTCGTACACGCTTCGGTTCACGACGCGATTGCGAGAAATGGTTATCTCTCAGTTTCGAATTTTAATTCATCAAATTGGATTTTTTTGCGGGGGAAGTTTCTGCCAGGCAGTGTGTTTTCTCCTTTTTCTTAATGGTCCGACACCGAGAAGTCATGACCTGGAGGAAATTCCGCACCGTTGCCAAACTGCTAGCCTGCCCCTGGTGGTATGGGGACCGCCTCTCCACTTTCTCGAGTACACGCTAAGGGTGTGCAGCGGTATAGTCGATGGAAGAAATATGGTGGGGTCGTAAATTAAGCGGTTAAGTAGCGGCACAGATTGATGCAGTGACATTCTGGGTAGAATTTCACGGTTTTCCATTGGAACTGAATCGAAGCTAAGGCATATTTAGGTTTATGCACACTTCGCTCGGATTTAGAGTCCTTATTTTCTCAGGTTTCTGTCGATTCACTCGAACATGTCAAGTTTTACACTCAGGGTCGAATTTTACGTTTTTTAATTGGGACTGAATCGAAGCTAAAGCATATTTAGGTTCGTGCAAACTTGACTGAGATTTGGAGTCCTTACTTTCTCAGATTTCTGTCAATTTTCTGGAACATGACAATTTTGACATCTGAGCGAATTTATCTTGCTATATTACAGATTGATGCAGTGACATGCAGGGTAGAATTTCACGGTTTTCCATTGGGACTGAATCGAAGCCAAGGCATATTTAGGTTCATGCAGCCCTTATTTTCTCAGATTTCTGTCAATTCGCTTGTCAATAATCTCAAATATGTAAATTTTGACACCTGATAGAATTTACAACTTTACCATATTTCTTCCATCGACTGTACTCTTTAGAAACGCCGAGTGCTTTCGAATTTGGCAATTACCAATTAGCGTGTACTTACAATAAGTATCGGACTTACGCTAAATTTATAATTTCTGAAATATTCCATAGCAAATTCGTATGTGTAACAGTATAAACACTATCATCCAGTTTTGATTACGTTAATTAAACTCTACGTGAAATTTTGTAGGATCAACTATTTACGTTTACCTCGCAATAAACTACTGTTTCCAAACTTACAATTGAGTAGTGTTCCTTGTTATTTGGTCGACGTATTATACGTGTAAAATTAATTAAAATTTGAACATTTTCCAATTACCACCTATAGAAATTAACACAAATATTGAATATGAAAATATGTTCCAACTAAAGCTTCAACAGTTCTATAAAAGACTTCTGTATGAGTACAGGCAATTCAGATACTTGAAACTTATCTGCTACAACTGTACCATCCGTCGATAACAAAGCACCTGACGAAGTAATTAGGAAGATGGTCCTATTTCTTCTGTTCTCCTTTTAGGAAGGGTTCTTACATCCGGTCTTTTTGCCGTCCATTCGCTGTAAATCACTTGGATAAACCAACCAGTGTAAGACAGAGGTGCGAACAGCGAAGACGATTAAGATAACTCAACCACGATCCTGTATCCCCATTTTTGTCCTACAATGCCGCGATTTGCTCGTTCGACATGACAAGCTTCTTCGATTGCGGTAAACACCCAGATTTGTTGCAATTTTTATTACAAAAACACGTGATTACTTTTTAGCGATATTTACTTATAAAACAATTTAAAAAAATTTATAGCGACACTCAAACGTTTCAACATTACATTCAGAACACTTTTTACAGATAATTTCCAGTTCCACTTAAATAAGTTAAATGATTTTACCGAAATAACGATGACGAGCTTTATCTCTTTAACAGCTACACGCGTTTATAGGAGTTTAATGAAAACGCACACCAGGTGCTGATCATTGCCAGTAGGATTATCAGTAATGAGCGCCGATAGACGTATCAGTAACGAGTATAAATGATCACCTGCTGGATACTACCTACGCATTTTTCAATTAACCACTTTATCTCGTAGCTACGACATAAAATATCGATAAAAACTAGTAATTCGGCTAATTTCATGTAGCCTACACACAGCTTACAAAAGTACTTCATACACGCTAATCGCTTTGACTCCAAATAATCAACAACCAAAAGATTCCAAAGCGTTTTGCACGAATTCACATCCGCCGTGCAGTGTCATTTAAAAAGCAGCCCAACTTTTAATCGAACCAGTTTTTAATCCCGTTGATACTTCGAACGATGTTCAACTGTGTCAATTAAAGTGAGACACCCTGTACATAATCTGATAAAGAAAATTCTGCAAGGATTACAGGAGTGAGTCTCCTAAAATGCAACGAGCAGAGGAATTTTCTGAAAGTAACAGCAGTTAAGGAGATGTTGCTGAAGTCGAATGAAGAGAGAAAGAAGACGCCGTAATAAAAGCGACGAGAACGTGGAATAAAAAGAAAAGAAAAAAGGAACAATGACGAAGGGTCTTTTCAAGTGGAAATCGTAATCCAGAACTGAGCAATATGCATATAATACCGACGTGTGTATGTGTGCGTGCAAGCGTGAGCGTGTGTGGGAGATGGTGTCTGGAATACTGAACTAAACGAGCTATGGTGGTTGCTATAATGAGAAAGAATGAGAGGATGGAAGAGGAAGTTGGACGTGCAAGGGCGTTCCTTTGTCCGGGACCTTGTAGTACACACATGTTTAAGGCTATCTCGAAGATCTGTACCTTTAGACGGCCGGGACAATTAGGATTAGGTCAGAGGTTACACAGGGTGGGGCACGTGAATGGAAACACCTAAATATCTCCGTTGTTTGCGGATATACGGAAAAATTGTTTAAGCCAAAAATTATCTGTTCAACGAAATTAACAAAATTATGAAAAAAAAAAAGAAAAGTGTCTTTAGGGTGACTTTTTTTTAGATTCAGAGATCATAGGTGTTTTTTCTGTTACTATGATAAGGCATGAATGAAGTAAGGATGTTCGCGTTAACATTGTAAGCAATCCTAAATGCAAATGTCTGTTGTTTAAGCCAAAATCTAACTGTTTAACGAAATTAACAAAATTATGAAAAACTTTTTAGATACTTTATTACGCACATACTTTGTATCTGCCTATTTAGCCTATTAATAACAGAGGAAAAAGGATTGTCGACTCGATTTTCGGCGAAATCGACCCAATTTCGGTGCGAGGGTTAAGTAGTATGCATGAAATTGTGCATCGAAGCGTGTCGATACACGAGCAAGCTTAAAATCGAAGTAATTTTTAACTAACACGTGTAGAACGTAATAAGTGTATTAATAGGTTTTTCATAGAGAGTAAAACAATACGCGGGAAAATTTGAGGATTAGTAACAAAAATTCGATGCGCTTATCAATCGTGAAATCGTGATCACGTATGTACCGTGTACATTGTGCACAGCTGGCTGCGTTGATATGTAGCGAAAATTTGATTTTATTCAGGCAAATACCGATAAATACATCGAAACGTAAAACGCAACATAAGTCGTACGGAAAACGACATGCAAGGATATAGAACAAAACGTGGTATAAATCTGTCATTACCAACAGTCGGTTTGATTTGAATAATTTTAATTTTAAATAATTCTGAAATAAATAAACAATTTTCTACCGTTTAAATTTCCCGCTGTTTCGCGTAATCCATTAGCGAATCACCGTGATAAAGTATTTTTGAGAATTAATCGACTGAAATGAAAATCTCGGAAACGAATTTTAGAAACGTAATTATTTACCCGCCGAGTAATTCATAGTTTCACCTTTCGTTCTCGTTTTCTTTTCTTCACGTTTCTTTGTTATTTAAAAAGTAATTAAAAGAGAAGCGCGTTCACTTGAAGAAGTGAAAACAGCGGAACTGGAACAAATATCGATATAAAAGTATTTCTTTGAAGAGAAAGGGGGGGGGGAAGTATGGCAAAGTAGAGAGGGTTAGAGTAAAGAGAAGTTGATAATTCTGGGTATCTGGAGAGAATAAAAGCGTATTCGTAATTGTCGTACAATTGATTTACCGATTAATGCAGATCAATGAATAATTCGCGGATTTTGTCTACTCGTTGAGACAACTATACACAGGCTCTGTAGGAGATGCAGATGTAATTGGATTTTCAAACGGGGTCGATGATGGCCGTTCGCGACGGCTTAATTAGGTTTCACGAATGCCCGTCGAAAATCACGGGCTTGATATTCTGTCAGCCATTAGCATTTTGGAGTTTCTATGGTACGATGAATTATCGCGCGACATCTTGATGTACGTGCATATGTACCTGTACGTGACATAGAAAGTACGTCGCATTTTCGCGATCATTATTTTCCATTTTGGTGTGGAAAATGGACTCGATGAAAATTCGTACATGATTCACGATGGACATGAAACGTTAAAAATTTCTTTATTGATTCGTTTTTTTTTTTTTTTTTTGTAAAAGGATTAGTAGTTTAGAAGTATCAGTGGTATATTGTCGGTTATGCGGTGTATGAGGTATATTGAGTGTAGTGAGGTATTGCGAAGAATTAAGAAAGAACCTAGAAAGGATCTCTTCCTGAATCTAAAAAGCCGCAACAACGGCCGTGTGAGTGTTAAGCACGTACAAGAGTGTGCTATCCTAGTTAAGCTTCGGAGCTTATTGTTAGAAAACCTTGTCCACTTTCTGTTACCAGGGCATAGGGACGTTAACTACCGCTTTACACACGCGAAACCGATATAGTTACGTGCAGTTTCCGTGAGGACTTAATTGTCGTATTTTGTCGTAATAGTGGAATGTGTAGGAAAATATGAAATTAATATTAAGTGGTCATTCTTTTGTCTGAAAACTGAGAGAGCGAGTGAGTCAGTAAGTGAGTTAGAGAGAGAGTGAATGAGTGAGTGAGTGAGTGAGCGAGTCAATCAGTCAGTAAGTGAGTGAGTGATAGAATGAGATAGGTCTGAAAACTGAGAGAGCGAGTGAGTCAGTAAGTGAGTTAGAGAGAGAGTGAATGAGTGAGTGAGTGAGTGAGTGAGCGAGTCAATCAGTCAGTAAGTGAGTGAGTGATAGAATGAGATAGAGAGAGAGAGTGTGTGTGAGTGAGTCAATGAGAGAGAAAGAGAGAGAGAGAGAGTGAGTGAGTCAGTCAGTAATTGAGTAAGTTAGTGAGTGAGGGAGAGGGAGATGTATAAGGGAGAATGGGGAAGTACCGGTCATCCAGAAATGAAGAACAGTCCTTTGTTTCAAACTGTTTTATTTGCTGCTATACTCTGCTGTCGGTCAAAGGAACTACGTAGCACGGAGCAATTCTCTTTTATTAGTTAAAGCGTTTACCTCGTACACACGAGTAAACGTTTCCAAAATTTCCCTCACAATTCCTTCGAGATAATAAAAATCGGTGAACATTTTCAATTTGACTACATATTTAAAAGGCAATTTCATCCTCTAGACCCAACACTACTTGTTCTATTTTAGCGGAACACTTTTTATACAGTTAAGGTTATTTATGCAATATGCTTGTCGGGTAATCCCCGTCAGAAGGAATGGGGGAAATGTCGGTCGAGCGACCGAAGCTTTCAGATCGGCTTACCCGTTCGTGAAAGGTGTTTTTTTCGATCAACCGTTTCTTTTTATTTCCAAGTGGCGAGAAACTTTGTTCGAACAACCAGCGCAGCAAATTCGAAAGTGGAAACTTCGAAAAAAGAGAAGCTGCAGAGCTTCAAGAATAATCTTTACTAAATACCAAAATAATTCTAATCCCTTCGAATTAACCGATAATCAAGTATAAACTGTAAGCACAGTTCGTTTAAAGCAGAACAAAAACTGAACATTCGTACTTGAATGCGCATTCGCGCCCTTCGTTTTCCCGACATTCAAATGGAACGGCACATGTCGGCGCAACTGAATTCAGTTAGGGGCGCGCGTACGTTCGCATAAAAGAAACGGCTGGCTTCCGCTTCGTAGTGTCTAATTGCGTGTAATAACATTTGCAAATGTTTACATGTCAATCCATTTGTACAGCATCAACAGAGAAATGATCATTCGGTGTAGCAGCTGCAAATACCTCGCCTTTGTTCCCTCTTCAGCTTCAACTCTCTCTCTCTCTCCCCTCATTATCCGTCCTTTCCCGAAGACCGGTGTTTTATCCCTTTTCGCGAGCAGGAAAACGGAAACAATCAAACTGACGAGGAAGGTTAAAGTGGTTAGGTGACATCGAAATGACACACACGTGCATGTACGAATTAACGTACTTGTACACAAGAGCTCTCTCGCTCGTTCCGTTCATTTTTCGTCGCCGATACTTTACACTTTTTCCACCTATCTCGCATTGTTTATTCTCCCTTTATCACAAGCACACAACTGCTACATGTTTTTTAATCTTCGGCAATGATTCACGCGACACATATTCTCGCAGTCGTTTCTTTCATCCATTACTCCAGTTTTTTCGGTTTACCTTCCGTGTTTTTTACGATTTATATTCGTGGAATCGTGCAATACGACGTTAACATTAGCTTTGTCAACATTTGGATTTTACAATTCATTATTTCGCTGCGAATGGGGAATGTGTACGTCTCGCCAAAATGGCCAGTCATTTATAGAAAGTATATATGATACGCTCTGTAAAAATACAGATACTCGTATTACGATATACAGGGTGGGGCAAGAATTTTGACCACCTGGAGTATTTTTTTTTTTTTTCTTTTAGAGATGCGAAGGAACTTGGTTTATATTGTAAAAGTTGTATAGTACCAGGGGAGCCATTATATGGCAGGACTTAATCTTTTTTTTTAGGGGAGGATTATTCGAAGTTTCAAGGCCACCTTTGTTTTTTGAAACAACATGCTAAACTCTTTTATCTAGGTCACTAGTTTACCTAGTTTATTCGGTAAAATAGTGAACTTATGGTATCAGATATAAGTAATACAATAAATACGATTAATTTTCACTTTATCCCTATAATTGAGCCACATTATTTTTAAAACGAAGTAAGTCCAATTTTTATTCCGACTATAGATACCTCACAGATAAAAGGATCGTATGAAGTTCTATCTACTGTTCGCTTCATTTTTCAATTAACTTAATATAACTTAATTTTTTTCAAAAAAGGACTGCTCCACTTTCAAAATAAACAGCTCAATAGCAACTGAACATCAAACACCAATGTTAGGGATTGGGTTTATGACATGGACGCCTGTTTACGCTATTTTTGAATGCTCCCCTTTTTTTCTTCGCGTTGATTAATTTTTCTTTCAAATTGGCCACGAAGCCCAGGAAGCGTTTTATGGCTGCAGAAAAATAACTTTTCTGCGGGCCACATACCTTCAACATAAAGCCTCGTGAACATTCAATAGACATTGACATGTCACAAAACCTCTCGCGGCTCCCTGACCGCCCAAAGTCCCGTTACGCGAGGGCCACCCCTTCGGCCTCACTACGCCGTCATCGCGACACACCACCACCCTGCCAACTTGGAAATTCCAGGGCGGGCAGCATGCTCGCGGGCCAGGGAGGACCGTCCAAGGGGGTAGACCCGTTCCCATTGCCGGAGACCACCACCTTGTACCCGTACACCTATTTATAAATAAGCGCACCAACGCGGCACAAGACAGATGAAAGAGGGAAAATAGACAAGTAGCACGTAACGTACACACACCACATAAAATTGTCACTCTGCAACATAAAGCCTTTGTCTTGCAACATATTAAAGTACGTGCAAACTCTAAGTCACCACGACTTCACACCAAGAACCAGCGACAATCCTGCGCCACCACTCTCGAGCATACCGCTTGCACGAAGCGCACGACGCACCAACCAAAGTACTTAAAAAATAAAGAGAATACTCTGCAACTTATCTTTGCTAAATATCAATAGTACCATAAATAAAATTTAAACAGAAATAATTGAAAAAAAGGTCTGCTTGAAATTGAACTCTTCGTTAATGCTCGGTGTGCAGCGTTTGTACAGCTCTTGTCGCCGTTGATTTTTCTCTCGACACGTTTAACATTTGACTTTATGTAATTCTTAGTTTTGTTTTTTCTCTGTACTGACGCAGACGTAAGTACTGTGACTCATTGAACAAGTCTTGTTTCTCGAATTGGAGGCAAGGGAAACGTCATCGAGATAGAACAAAGCTCGATGGCGCCTGGCCAGAAATACCACTCCGGTGAATTCTGTTAACATATTTTTTAAGCATTCGCTCTACGCAGCCCGCAGTTTGTTTCACCAGCTTGCCGTGCAACTTTGACAGGTTTACCGTGTGAGACGAACGATCGTCATAGGAGAGGATGGCCACGTTATGAATGTTCAGGACGTCACGCTGTTTTGTATTTAAATTTCATGGATATTTTGACGCTCAGTTGACCTTCCGTGGCGTCACTCCACTTTTTCTTCCTTTCCTTTACAAAGATAAACTATCGTCCTACTCTTTTCTCGCTTTTTCCTCCCTTCCATTTTTCTGCGTCCACGTTACACGCTTTGAATGTTTCAGAACGACAGTAAATTTGCCGAAAATTCGTTGTATTTTGGTGAAAATCGGGAAATAAGGTCGAGTTCGAAAAATAGAAATTTTGTAAGGAAGATGTCTTTAAATTGAAATTGGAATTTGTAACAAAGGTGTCTTTAAGTTAAAATAGAAAATTTGTAAAAAAAGGTGTCTTTAAGTTGAAATTGAAATTTGTAAGCAAGACGTCTTTAAATTAAAATTCAAATTTGTAAGAAAGATGTCTCTGAATTGAAATCAAAATTTTTAAATTTACAAAATTAATAAAATTTGATGCAAGTTACTTCGAAGTATCCCAATTTTTTTTTAAACACTATA
>NW_017100242.1:3388572-3396538 GCF_001263275.1 Habropoda laboriosa
TTTTTTTTTTTTTTTGGTCTAATTGGCCACAAAACATATTTTTTTATTTCACCCGACAATTTTCCACGGGAATTTTTTCCCGGAGTGTTCTAGAAGATCTAGATAAACCGGTAATACTAGGTCTTAAAATACCTCTGTTTAGAAGTTGGTAATCGTTCATCTATGCTCTAGCTACACCTAATAAAACCTATTTATACCTCGAACTTCCTGTTGTTTTAATGTACAGAATATTTTGTCGAAAAATAAATCAATTTTCTGAAAGTCAATTAACTTACTTCGTGATCACTTTGATGTAATTCTGTTTCGTCGTTTCTGCTATTTTTTTTCTAAAGATTGTATCACGATTTCTGAGATACTTTGTATATTTTCTGATCTATCGATTTATCATCGGTTCCTTTTATTTCCAGTTTACGTTTAAAATTCCCAAGAAATTGAGAAAAGAGGATAGAATTCTTACAGTTCTTCACTTTCTTCCAGATCTCTGATCCTTTTCTTCCATTCTAGCTTCGTATTTTCTCCATATTTTCTTTCGCGATTTATAAAAATATTTCTTTGTTTGCCTGTGTTTCGCTATTCGCATTTCTTCCTTCTTTTACAGTATTGAATTGAGCAGTAGCGAAGTAAAATGTGATAAAGCGCACGTTTTGTTCACTGTAATCGACAGCATTAGGCAACATTCAGAGTCCTTCGCTTAGAATCCTTCGCATTCGCCTTCGAACTCAAACCACGCTTCGGACACCTATAATTCTGACTTCTTTACTGCATACACGGTTTCTAATACCTAATCGCTACTCAGCTGTCGCAGACATGTTCCTTCTAAGTGCGGTAAATTTAAAATTAAATACTTGGAGTAATTATAAATCCCTCGTAACATATATTCCGCGTAAAGGTTTCAGAATCTGGACGTGTAGAAAGTTTCGTTAAAATGTTGGAGTAAAATCTCGGACAGTTTCCTCGTTAACCAGATATCCAATTCGCTTAGCTAAAATGATACAAGCTGTCAACAGGAATTTTCGTAACAGCGTGTCATAACCCATAACATGACACACCCAGTCAGTTGCTCTAGCTGTGAGTTGTAACCCTTGGGTCCAGTTTCTGGCAATATGTAGCACAGCAAATCTACAAGTCACTTGGGACATGATGAATAGGCATTAGCTGTGTAGCGAACTGTTCAAAGGGTTACAGATTCGCTGTCCTCCTATTATTCCCGTTTCTGCGTGGTTTGCGATTGAATAGGAACGCCAGTTTAAAGGTCCAAAAATTGGGTCATCCTCAACTCACTGTTAGGTTTTCTGTAGAAACGGTTTATGGCACGATCGACCGGGAACGGTTATTTTTGAGTTGAGGATTTTCGTTTATTGCTTGCACGGGTCTAATTACATCCTGCGAGGGCCGCTAGAATCGCTTTGCTAGATTTTTAGTAATTTGTGTCCCACGCGCTCAATAGCCTACGAACATACCATAAACCACGAATTTCCGTAACGGTCCGCTTGCCGATTAGTCACCCGGAGGAAATTCCAGATTTTTGGGACCTTCCGCCCACCCCTCGCGACCGTCTCCCACCCTTCCAAGGTGACAGCGTGCTAAGGGCGGTAAAGACGATATTAGACACGCTGATTGGCAAATGCAATCGTTAACCATTAACCAATCAACGTGTCCCAACGAAAATCCCTCTGACGGACGTCCGAGACGCGACGTCGGAGAGTGAGTCGTCGAGTAGTCGTTCAACCATCACGAACAAGGAGACCCAAGGAGCAACCAGCTCACATCACGCGATACCATAGATCAGTTTTTACAAATCCCAATCATTTGGGTGGTCCTTCGAACCAGTATCTAGACACCTACAAGGCTCGAAAGTTCATCGCCACAACCACGGGCATTAACACTCACCGAGGATCATTTTTCAGAGTCGATTTCTTCGACACCGAATTTCGGAGATCGTGCTTACTCGTTGACGCGTTTAGATCACCGACGATCGTTTCATCGACACGTTTAGATCACTGACAGTTATTTCATCTTCAACTTTTATTTAAGTAAACTTTATATTTTATACAGTAATATTTTATTTTATTACATACTCTATTATTAAAATAAACCACCGAGTTTCTATCGCGATGGTATTCGCAAGCTGCCAGAAAACTGGCGAAAGATCATCGACAATAGTGGAAATTATTTCAATTCTTGATTTAATTGTATTCTTTTTCAAGAAAACTTTGATTGTGCCCAAAAATCGGAAAAAATTCATTTCTATACCTAATACACACTCTAGCCGATAAAAACGAAGAGTACAGAATTTACACGACAAATATAAAAAAATTAAGTTACAAACGATTCTTTCTACGTTAGCAGCGTAAATGATTCAGAGTGCGAAAGCAAAAGATTAAGCACGCGAGTATCAAACACTGTGCAATTAAGCAAACTAACATCTCCAATGAGCAATACAAATTAGCTTGCGATTCTGCTATCATACAGCAATCGATCGGCGAAGGAACATCCATTAATGTAACGTCACTGGTACAGTAGCACGACCATACTCTATCATTCGTGTCTGCACATGGTCTTGTCGTGTAAGATCTTCACTTTCATGTTTCTATTTTAAACCGTATTTTAGGTGTCTTCTTTCCATTCCTCTAGATGATTCACGATAAACAAATATTTCACGATCTGCCAATTATCAGGTGTGCAAATAAATTCGTAATTCTCACGATTAAGCAATAATTGTGACTTAATTTTGAGGTGAAATTGCTTCCTATTTCTTTGTTCCAACCTTCAGAATGGAGAAAAGGGAGAAATCGTGGGTCAACTCTTGACCAATTTGCACAATTTGGCAAAAATGAAAAATGGGCTATATGACCAGGGAAATTGCGCGTAAATATGCGCTAATGATGCAAATGGGTTAACTTCGATTAACATTTGTTCCGGTCACTGCAACATCATTCCACTCAAAATCACTTCTCGACTCAAAATCACCATCTTTTTTCAGTCAGGGGATTCGAAAATTGCGCGATAGACGAGATAAATGCGTAGAAATTGGTGGCGATTATTTCCCAAATTAAAATCTACTTTGTCTTTTTTATAAATGTGTGACGACCGCCACGGGGAGCCTACGTACCTAGGCCCGGCGACTCTTGGCCCTCGAGGCGAAGAATCGAGAGACGTTTTTCCAAACATCTCCGAGTTCCTTCGTCCTCGAGGACAAGAGTATCGCCTCGGCAATGCAGGCCCGCGCCCCCACTTAAAGGGGCTACTTAACGGAGCCCCGAAAAAGGCGCGAGGCTTTTTGTCGTAGACTTTCTTTCTACGCGTGTCGCCTGTACATTGTAAAATTAGTTTAAGCGTTATCGATTGAATAAATATAGTGATTGTTCACACTAGGTCACTTCCAAAAATCAATGAGAACGAAAAAAGGACACGAATTTATTTGCATACATGATAATTGTCCCGGCGACGAATGGTTGTAGGTCTTGTCGGTACTAATTACACAGCTCATGCTCAGTTTGTACGTATGTGAAACAGCGTGTAAACACGGTATTCGGTGAAAGGTGGATTGGACAGGGTGGACCAGTCATATATGCCTCTCAATCTCCTGATTTATGCCCCCTAGGCGCTATTTTGCGAAGAAAATGCACTCGTAGTACAGTCTTCGTTGATAAATAATTTAGAATTCTATTAGAAGACAATTCTCCATATCGAAGGTGTGAAAATCACCCTGAAAATTGGAGATATTAAAAATATCTCGTTTAACAGATATCTCGAAAATGATCAGTGATAGAGGAATTTTGTATTTTCAAAGGACGAATTTAATTGTGAAAAGTATTTCATTCACCGAAATCTTCTCTACAGAATGTTCATATTTCGCACGTGATTTATTCGGAAATTAACGTAACAATGAGCCATTAAATGTAGGTTTACGCGCCGGCTTGGGTAGAAAGCCGAGGCCTTGGAGCTCTTACCAGTCCAGTATATCTTCTCCCACGGCATACCGTAGACCTATCGCAGTCCCTACTGCGGAGGTCTCTACCACAAAATTTCCATACTTGAGGTATTCATTTTATCTATTCAGAAAGTAACCTAAGACTCGTGGTGCGGCACAATTGGAAAACCTATAAACAGGTACAGTTTTTCAAAGGTACAGTAAGACCCCCTATAACGCGGAAAATAGAATGCGAATTAAGTTACACCGACGTTGATTTTTCAATTTTCATTAACTCGATATTGAAAAATCGAAATTCCCAATGTTCAGTGTCCCACAAAGGAGAAAAATTTGAAACCCAATTCGAAAATTACAGATTTAGAATTTGTATGTTCCTTTTTATCGCGCTATTCTCGATCCAGCGTATTATAAGATATGAGCAAACCTTGAAAATAATTATCTACGTTAATTTGCAAAAAATCAAAATTCTGATTTATCCGGATTCTGTGTTTGAGTGTGCAATTCACGTACCCAAATTTATACGAGCAATCGATAAACATTTTGGAAAAAATTCGCGAAATTACAGAAATTGAATCATTGAGATCGCGAGAAAGAAGAATATAAAAAAGAGCAAAAGTTCAAGCAAGCTTCAATTTACGTTAAAATCGCACATAATTCTTGGAATATCCTTCGTTGCCCGCCCACGACTGACGTTAAGTAATGTTTAATAGGCTTACGACAGTTGCTTATGGAAGTTAGAAAGAAATAAAGGAAGAATAGGCGAAAAATGAAAGAAAGATGCGTTTCATCCCGGACCCCCTAGTGAACTCGTCAAGAAAAGCTACCTAGGAGACCCGTATCTTAGACGTCACGGTTAAACTCACTCTATAAATTCTATATACACGGTGTCTCAGCTAAAGAAGACCACCTAAACATCTCCTTTGTCCATAGTGACATGAAAAATGACGTATTTCCTTCACCTAAGATACTCTGTACAAGATTCTAACCCAAAACTAACGAGAAATCCGAATATCGGTGGTGAAACGTAGAAATTACCCGCGCAGACTCTACTCCGCCCTCCGAAAGACCACCGAAATGTGGCAAGCCTAATGGCATCTCGATGCCGTTGTATTTGCTCGTGTGTTAATTCATTCACGGCACACTTGTTATGCAATTCACTGCTTAACAGGTCCTTCGATTCATTCGATTCTCACTACGCTCCTGCGAAATTTATCTCGTTGTCGGAGTAAATACAATGGATCCGCCCTCTGTGTGCTACGAGACGATGCAAACAATTAAGAAAATGCTTCTACAGTTGGATCGGCGAGGATGTTCGATACGAATGGCCTTTGTCGTAAAGTGCACAAATATGCAAATGTTCGATGTGCATATACGTCGAACGACGCGTCGTCCCCTTTCCTTTAACAGAAGTGGACCTGCGTAATCCACTCCGCAGGTACTAGAAGGTCGCACGGGAGTCACCCGTGAAGCAGGTAAATCACCCATGACATAATTGATGCCAGTCGGTTTAGCTCTAAAACGTGTGTTGACTGGAAGATTCAACGTGCCGTTTAACTGGAACTATTTTCAATATCAGTCTAGCACACGTGGATCTATGCACGTAGAAATGTGGCGATGATCGATTGCTGTGTTGTTCCGGACTGTCGATTTTAGACTTATTCGGTTGTCAAGACGATCGTTGATTTGCTTTTCTTATCTGGCGAAATGCGCGCTGAGTTTGGTAGACTGCGGATTTTCGTGCGTTTAGAGAAGATTTTTCATCGTCGAAGATGATCGTTAAATCGTTTCTCTTGTCTGTTGAAATGCACTCTGGTTAGTAGATTTTTATAGGAAATTTTTGAAGACACAAAAATGCATAGAAAGCATACACAGAGGAACCTCGATAACTCGAATCTTAAGGGAAGAGGAAAAATCTTGGAGTTGTCGATTTTTCGAGTAAGAGAGATCATTAACAGTATCCCTTTTCTTTTACTGTTTCAATTATATTTATTTTATCAGCCAATGTTAACGTTTTCCGCTTGCGTATAGAATTCATTTTGTTACTATAATCCGGAGAAAAAGATGAGAAACGATAGAACTGAGCTTTCACTTATTCCTTCAATCTTTCACAGCGAACTGCTTTTATGATCAAAACGCGTGCACTGTTTATCTCTGTAAGGAACAAGAAGATTGACTGATATGTCGAGGTAAAATACATACTAAACATGCGAAAAATAATTCGAGTTAAATTTTATTTCGAGTCGTAGAGATTTTTACAGCGGAGCAGGAAAGAATGAAGAAAATTTTCGTCTTATAAAGATTTTCGAGTTATCGAGATTCCACTGTATCAAGCAAAAAATACAAACAAACCCAAAATACAGCGCTCATCGTAATATTCAGCGAATAAATCAGTTGCCTATCTAAGACGCCTATAGCTTCTATTTTTTGTTTTTTCAATTATATTCATGAAAATTCGCAGTCCACCGATTAGTTATTCCCAGAGATAACTAATCGCCAATCAACGTGCCTAAGTGACACCGCGAGCACCCTTCTCTCGCGCTCTTATCGCGTGTTATCTCGGGAAGGGTGCAGCGATATCTTAGCTGAAAGAGGCGAATGTTTAGCAACAGCACGAGGTTTCCTCCACGTTTTCATCGCCTCGGTTGCTTGACCGTTATAACTGAATTCTGGTTCACCATTCAGAAGGCCCACTTTATGATACGGCTTCGGGCTATTGAGGACTAGAGAAACAACCTTCTAAAACTCTGGGTTGTAAACCCAACTTTCTCTCGCTTCGACACATAACTTAATCCTCGAAATGTATACCAATAATAAATAAAGTCCTAATCTGAAAAATAGCCCCTTTGGCACGTTCCTGTCGTAAACTGCTCCGCTAACAATACTATTTCAGTTATGTACCCTTGGTAAATCCGGGGATGGTGAAAATTTGTCACTTTCCAAGTACCAGCTTTTGTGTAAAATTAGCGATTTATTCTGTGTCGAGTAAATATCGTTTACTTCGCTGTTGAAACACTATTACAGCGATACATTGTGGTTGCTGTTAAACGTACTGGTGTTTAAACAACAAATTAATTTGCATTGTCAGTATTCGAACACGTGACTTTCGAATCTCAGTGATAAAATGTGTTGTTTATTTTGTTGTTTTCAAGTGTAATACTTGTGCTGAGAAACTGAGTACTGTATTAAGTTTACCTAAAATTTAATATTAAATATCTTTGGAAATAGTGTGCATTCGATAAAACGGTCGAATGTTAATTTTCCTACTGCCCTAATTTTCTCCAAAAACGTTTAATTGAAATTGTCAATCCCACAGGTATGCTTTTAATTTTTCGTCAATTGCCATTTTGAGATAACATTCCATGTTGCAAAAAAAAAAAAACAAATAAGAATCGATTACCGAATAGAAATTTCCAGACACGAATATTTTATATTTGTTAATTGATTACTTGTACCAGCTGAACCACGTAAGCCGTCCAAGTATTTTGTCTCATTAATCTCGATATGAGAAATGGCTGCTGCTTGCACAAGGCAACTTTCATTGTAATATAACAGTTATACGCGAAGTAACGGATATAGCGTATATCGAATGATCATTATAGCAAAGGTACAAATGTTCAATACCGTATTCCTGTAATTTTTCAAACAGCTGCGCACCCAGGTATAAACACCATAGATTCTTGTCTATTAACCGGTTCTTCGTCAATTTACCTTTCACGCGCGTGTTAAAAGAAGAAAGAGAACTATCCAGACAATTAGGACAGCCAGAAACTGTCAACATGATTCAACTTCCGTTCACGCGGAAAATCTATGTTATACGTTTTATAGGAAACTGGAATATGTGTTTCAGAATATTACGGCCTACTTTGCCTATAAAACACATTTTTACAGTAACGATACTGTTAGTTTTTATCGACTATATACGATACACCAAGTGAAATAATATCCTGACTGAAAGTGGCGTAGAAGATTTATATTCTTTCAAGTTTCACGAAGTACTTCCATTCACGTATAGAAAAATTCTCAACGAACCTC
>NW_017100242.1:3396569-3446902 GCF_001263275.1 Habropoda laboriosa
CAAAATGTCACATACGTTATAGGTCTATAATTCGGCAACAGTTCGTAAAGAAAATTTGAGAGGTTATTCCAGATGCTAAGATAAGCCGAAAATCAAGAATAAAAAAATTGCAATTGAGGCTTCGTTTTTTAGTTATTAACGTTGGAAAATATCCCCGTAGACGAGCAACCCGCCCTACACCAACGTATTTAGGGCACGTCGTGACACAGGGGTACAGTCATCCCCAAAACAAACAACACACGGCCGGCAATTTACGACAAATAACGATTACTCATTGCTTTCTTACCTGTCCTTTTCTTCTTCCCTCTTACCACGAGGCTGTACTTGTCCCTTTCTTCTTTTACCATCGCTGTACCTCTAGTTTCTTCCTGCGTTTTTTACAACCTACCATTATGGTGTCTCCTTTTTTTCTTTCTTTTTACCTTCTACTTAATAAACGTATCTACCTATCCACTCGTCCATCCTCCTCACGAGTCGAGAACCCGAGACCAAAGTCGACTCATTGTCAGACACATAAATAGTCTCTCCACCTTTCTCTCCTATCTACCATCTCTCTCTCTCTCTCTCTCTGCTCCTTCGCCTAACGCGTACAGTCCTTCGTTTGCTCGTCTCTTCTCGTCGACGTGTAACTTCACACCTCGTATCATTCATACCTCCCACCCACGGCCGGTTTCATTTCTCTTGCCCTCGGAATTATCGCTTTAACCGTGAGCCCTTTTATCTCGAAGCAACGTCACAAGCAACTCCGGTTCGAAAAACGAAAGCACCGTGGTCCGGGTTAAACGGAATAACCCGGAGATCCATGCTTTTCAACAAGGTGTGTACGCCTGAATGGACGCCTCTAATTCTGTTCGGTGTCGTTCGGAAAAAATCCTGGATTTAAAGCGTGCTGTATGTGTACGATGTGAAATGCTCGGCTGTTCTACAAACCTAGCGACAATACTACAGACATTTCGCGGAGCTCTATCTTTCGTATCTCGCTGTGATATTATTTTTTACGCTTGCATTCTCGCGTCTTTTTAACGCCGTGTTCAATCATTAACGCGTTCTCGTGATAAATACAGCTTTTACCGAAAGCGAAGATTTGTTTAATTACTGTATTTCGACGTGGGTTTAAATGAAATTTTGGGGTAAATTTGATGCAGTTTATTTGGGTGATGTATCCTAGAGAAAAAAAAAGGAAAAAAATGAAACATAAAAATGACATCTGAGCTTTTCTTAATATGAAAAATATGATAATAAAAATATTAATATTAATATAATAATGATTACTGAATGTAATATACAGGGTGGGCCGTATATAGTGCTACAGGCAGATTTTAGCATGAAATAGTTAAAAGCACCGCACTCGACGAAGATTTAAATTCAATTTTTTCAAGAACTAAGCTTCTTACTCACCTTCTGCTCAGTTTTACCACTCTGTATACCACGCACAGCGGAAAATCTTTTTCTCTCATGTTAAATGGTCTCTTGTATAGGATAAATGGAGACCGTAACTGGCAACTACTTTGTGAAAGTGGGAATGGTACATAAATTTTTACACTTTACGGTTGTTTAGTTGAAAAATTTAATTGAAAATTTTTTTCTTACTACGCACAGTTTACAGAGATATAATGATAATTAACTTTCACACGGATTGCAATATACGACACTACCACTTTGCTGTTGAAAACGGCTCCATAAAGTTTCATTCGTTCGTACATTCTTTCTCATAATTTCCATTTTCGCAACATTTGCGTTCTTTCACTTTTTCATTTAAAATTTTCTATCTGTTCTCTGCCTTGGCAGCCTCGAACTGTCACTTAAACCCAGTTGGCATGAATAAATTAGTGGCTGTCACAATTATTATCACAAATTCGAAAAAATACTCAAAGAATAACCAAACTTTTGGAAACAAGTGGGCAACATCTTGAAAATTTATTAAAAAACTGAAATAAATCAATTTTCACATATCTACTGAATTATCTGTGTAAAAATTAATTATCCTTGACACAGAAAAAGTGTTTAATTATTATTATAGGTATATAAAAAAAAATATGAAACATTTATTTTGTTAAAAAGAAAAACTGCTTTTGCACGTAATGTAATTACAATAGAAAATGATCTCCAGATTTTTCTTTTCTTTTTTTTTTCAAAAAGCAACGCAACATTCAAGATACCGTTTGTCATTGTTTGCACAGAGTTTATGCGATTAACGAGGGAGATGAGAAAAGTAAATGGTCGGTTCTATCTTCTAAATCCGGGAATTTCGAGGAACATAAAGGAAACTGCATTTAACTCACTTTTCCGTTAACCAAATTGAGTTTCGATGGAGCTTGTCGTTGCTTTTGAAACTGTAGTTGTACACTAAATGTGTTGTGTAGGAACTTCTATATTTATGTGATCGGTATACCGCGGGCATGCCGTACATTCTTTGTCAGAGGAAAGAGAGGACTTATTTGCTCGAAATTCGTTGTTTCTCGCGCGATATAACTTAATTGTGAACGAATGTAAACACGTGTGCGATTCAACGTTTGAGTAACAAAGGACCGTGGGATAACGAGTTTATCGTCGTTTGTCGGGGTGTGTAAATCTTAGAAGAAAGGAAGGATGCGATGACCTGTAAAATCCCGTGAAACATGTAGGCGCCTACGTGATTCTGTACGGTTTCGTTGCTTTCCGAAAAAGGAACAGACGAGAGCACGGGATGAAGAATACATAAATGAAATTCTTCCGAGGAACAATGAAATTCTTCCGACGAACAGTGAAATTATTCGGGGAATTCTTGTATTTGAAAATTGCGCGAGCTATTGTATATCGCGTGAAATATTTTGTGCTGTCTGATCATGGACATTTTTTAATTTATTACTTTAATTTATCTGCTTTTCTGCAGTGAAACAGCTGTGATATTCGAAAATATCTCGTGCATTTTGTGAGTTGAGAAATAATTTTGGTAGATGAAGGAATTTTTTTTTCAATATTTAAAGGGATCTTTTTTGTGAAATTTAAATAAGAATATACGAACAGTGTTTCTGATATTAATCAGGGGGATCAGTGGTCTTGCGATGGACCATTCTGTAGCTTACTAAGAGAAAACATTTGACGCGAAATTTCAAACTTTTACCTCGACCGGGGTGTTAGTAACAAGGAAAATTCGGATTATCCGTTTTTGCTCTAGTTTCCCTTTTCAGTGGTAACGCGAAGCTTCTGAAACAAATCTGGCGCGTTGTGGATACAGAGGCATGTGTTATAGAATTTTTTCCAATTTTTTCGCTGCAAATCCTAATTGCGGAAAATGGAAATCCCAGAGAAATGCGAATTTCTTCTAAAATTTTAATGTAGCATTTTTTATAGTTTTACGGTGACGACACCTTGACATAACTGTTGTCCACAAATTTTTTCAGATTTTTTAGAAAAGTGTGTCTTATTTAAAAAAAATATAATCCTATTTATTCGAGGTATTTTACTAGAAAAAGTAACTTCTATTTCTAATAGCTTGGTTGACGCAGCAGTCGAACTCCGACTTTCCTTAAGAATGAGCATAGAAAAGAGCAGTGAAACGTTCACGACTCGGTATCAATCAAAGCACGTGACGAATCAAGAAAGATTGACGAAGAAAACAACACCAGCCAACAAAACAAAACTTAATTTCTTCCCTCCAGAGCAAACCAAGAATGTTATCGAACGATTAAAGGCAGGTTTCACCAAGAGACCGCCAAAATGGCAACCCAGAGGTGAAGCTTTAACCAATCCCCACCTCGAACTCGAGGTTTCTCCCTGTCACCAGGGAGAAACCTCCTCTGAGTGTATTAAATGACACCCCTCCAGACATTACACTCTTCACGCAAGAACAGAACAAAACCACAAAGAGCATACAACTGAAATATACCGGAAGGACGACACAATTCTTCGTCAAACCCATTCAGAACCACAAAAAGATCACAGAAATGCTCCAGAGTAAAACTACTGAATTCCAGTTCGGTTATAAATCAGAACACAAGAGGAAGTACATAATCAGGGGCTTTCCAAGCTATTTCACGCCAGATGATATCAAAAGCAACGTCGAAAGACAGCTAAGAAAACACGTCAGGGTGCACCGAGTGATCAAAACTCGCCCAGATGGGACCAAAATCCCCTCCAACTGTGTATACAATAGTAAATCATCTATGAACGCTTGAATCCATCGTGTAGCACAAATGTGGTCTACGTAATAAATAATTTACGATAGTTGCTCTCGAGAGTGCTCTCAATTTGCGTCCAGTTCTCTGCCAGCACTCTCAGTACCGTGTATAATGGTAAATTTGACTCTCGAGAGCAATTCGTAAATTTCACTCTCTCTGATTCGCTCTAAAACGAAATTTAGAAGGCTTCTACAGTATCCAACAGAAAGATTTGACAATCTATTCACGTGATTGTAGCTCATTTACTGCTTCTTTTCATGTCATTTGTCGTCGGTTATCAGTTTACATTGCAAATTCGTTGGAACAAGAATTCGACTCCGTTTCTGGATTAGCCCAGCACTATTGGTACATTTGAAGAAGAAATCAGATCTTTTTTACCTAATCCTGTATAAGATCAATCGACATTTTCGCTTAGCATCGTGATTTACGACTTGGCTATAGCTGTTCCGCCAAGTATAACAGCGAGGCAAGCACATGCACAACAGTTGTCGGCTTACCCGCGGCTCCGAAACCAACCCACCAAAAACGACCAGCCAGGAACGTCTGCAGGATCCCCACGGACTAGCTGCAGAACTTCACGGGCTGTACGAGGAGCTAAATTACCTCAACATCCCGAAACTCGCTGAAGACATGATGGCGCTTATAGCAGAATACAAAGCTTCCAGTGCAGGAATAGAAAAGGTCAAAGCCCTCTTAAAGTACGTTCGCGTAATTGAAAACAATGGACACTAACAGCCTTCCGTATCGCTAAAATCGTGATTTACGATGTAGACGATATGTGCAAATATCTGTCGGAAATATTATACAACACGTCCTTTATTACACGCACACACGCACACGCATTGTAATAATTACCGAAATCCAGCTCTTACACAACTGCAAGATAAGTGCAGGAGGTTACACAGCACACGGACACGAAAGCATCCTAATCCTAGGCAAACAAATCCTCTGACACCGTCCCCCATCACCCTCTTCCATGAGCAAAAATGGAGCACTGGAGACAGTAGCCGTTAAAATCAGGCTTCGCAATCACCTTCTCGCTGTAATTGAGGTATACAATCCTCTTGTGCAAATTTTTGCATGCAAACGTGCAAGATGTGCGTGTCAAAAATGAGAGATAATAGTATAGTTAACGGGGGAATGTGGAAGGAGAGAAAATGGGGAATAACGAGGAAGCTTTAAAAATTATGCATTACTTTGGGGGAAACTCAGCCACAGTTATCACAGATAAGAGATTTATCTCTTATAAAAGATAAGAGATTTATCTCTTGTAAATCTCTTAACTCGTACATTAATTTAACGTAATTAACACATTGTTAACAAGAAACTCAAATTCGCGTCTTTTGTCTCTCAACTGCTAGCGACAGAAGACGCGAATTGTCATCGCTCGTTCGTTCATTATTGAACGAAGTGTCAAAAATTATTTTTTAAAAGCTACAAATATCAAACCTGTCAATTTATCATTTTTGAGTTTCGAACAATTCCATAATGTTAAGAGGATACGTGGCTGCAGAAACGATGAAATAAAAAGTGCTCCAAAGTTATTTTCGTGCATATTTCAAATATTCTTGAAATATTTCGAAAATATTTTCAAACAAATCCTGTTCACCGACATATTGTTATCAATTGATAAAACGTATAATTAATGTAGTAAACAAAAGGGAGTCTGGGCGTAGCTCGGAGCCTCGAGCAAAAAGTTCTGTAGCGGTTTCGCAGTTAGACGCTTAACCGCAGCGTCAACCAAGTTGTTGGGAACTGAAGTTACTTTTCGCGTGAAATACCTTGAACAAATCGGTTTCCAACTTTTTTAACTACCTTACACACCTCACCGAAAAATATGCAAAAATTTAATAATAGTAGTTACGCCAAGGTGTTACTAAATCTACCATCAAAATTCCCAAAGAAACTCGCAATTCTTTTTTTTGCGTTTCTCATTTTGCACAACTAGAATTTACAGCGAAAAGAAAAAATGGGAAAAAATTCCCCGGCATACGCCTCGATGTCTGTAATACACCCGATTTGTTTCCATCTAAAGAGCTTAAGGCTGTAAGTTAACGGTGGACAGCTTACGAAGAATAGAGGCAAAGCAAAGCGATATTGTTCAGGGAAGAAGAAGAGACTAGCAGGAACGAAAAAGAGAACGAGGAGGACTCTTATTGTATCTCGCTTCCTTTCGCTATATGTGATCCCACTGTGCTCCTAGATATCACCAGTTGAGAGAATCAAGTTTCTATTTAGAATTGGACTGGAAGGTCTTGGAATCGATACACACTGGGTGTCTGGTGAAGCATTGAACAAACTTCGTCTACGTGTTCGGCAGGTCATTCTGAACAAAAAATGTCATGTGCAGTGTAGGTTTGTTTCGTTTCGTTACAGTGATAGGCGTTCTTTTATGCTGGCTTCGAGAGCCTCGTTGGGATAAGTTCCCAATGATAAAGACTAAGCTTGTGTTTTAGACTTGATTTGGTTAGTTTGACAATATGCACGACACCTCGTACTATTTCAAATGCAAAATATACCGATACAAGGGAACTTGGGTAACTAGAAAATTTCGATTTTTTTGAAACTTCGCAGGTTTGTAAGGGACCTTAAAAGAAGTATCGGGTAATTTTTTTATTGCCCTTTTTATTAATTTAATAGCGTTGTCTTATAGGACATAAAAAGCCATTCAATTTTTATTATAAACATTTGTTTGTATCTAGTATAGTTTTGAAGATATACATGGTAACACTTATCTTCGTTCAAGAGTTGTTTTCACCCCGAAGAACCGAAAAGTTAAAAAAAAAAAAATCGGAATTTTCGGGTTACCGAAGTTCCCTTGTTACCACTCTACTTTCGAAAGTATCTTCAGGGTTTTGAACATTCTCTGTAAATTAAGCAATCCATAAATCAAAAGTAGAACAGTTTCGCTATAAGTATGCTGAATGTATGACTTTCGACATAATTCACTAACGAAATGAAACAGACCTATACTCTGCATGACATTTTTTGTTCAGAATGATCTCCTGAATAAGTAGACGAAGTTTGTCGAATACCACACCGGACACCCGGTATATCCTAAGAAGTTCTCCAAATGATACACCAATATTTAAATGAGATTTCGCAGAATTATAGGGTTGCACCCTGCTGTTCTGTTCGTATTTAGTAGCACATTCTTTCCAGGTTAATATGATCCGGTTTCCTATATATTCTGCGGTTGTAAGGCAAAACGATGTAAGGTACATGTTTTTCTTCTTCCATGATATTGCCGTTTAAAGTTTTAAACATCAATTTCTTATGGCTACTGGGTGAAATACGAAATATTTATACAATTTTTCCTGTCGTTTCAATTGACATAAATAATAAAGAAAAATACTAAACAGTTCAGTTTTAAGCAAATTAACTATGGTTCAAATTTAAGCACGCTATAATAAACGGACGATTTCGAAAATTTTAATATTAAATATCTTCCGAACTGTCAGCTGTTACCATTGAAAATCAGCTTCAAGCCGTATCACTCTATATAAACTCGTTTAAGTATCTACATAGTACTTGCGAAGCTCCTGATCAGCTTAGAAGTTATAGGTTATAGTGTTCGGTTATACCAAAATTAATTGAAAGTATCGTGTTCGCGGGAACGCTCAACGATCGTACATCTTGACTGTCGTCTTGTAACTTCGTTACGCAAGGAATAGCTTGTAAAATTCGAATAAAACGGAAACTATAATTTTCCACGATATTGAAATACAACCTAACCTTTTCTTCCTCATACTTATCATTTCACCACAAACCGTCAATTTTTTTACCATTAGAATCGTATATGTACATTTCACTATCTACGAAAACAATTCGAAATCGATTTACGTTCGTATTATCTAACGAGCTTCAAAACGAATTAAACGTTTTATCGTAACACGGTTATTAGCTATTACGCTACCAACCAGCCAGGAACATGTATTATTCATCGATAATTAACAGGTTTTGTTACGGTTGGCGATATTGTTGTCACTGCTGTTGGCACCCTTTGGCAAATTCGTTAATTCCTCTTTATCGTAATGCTGCATAACGCAATGAATCGCTTGTGTGAACTGCACACACTACTCTGATTCGTTCCTCTTTGATAAATTAGAAGATTGTGGCTTGGTGAAAATCGACTCCTGGACCACACGCGCACGCACCAACTCTCGATGCATCGTATATACATGTATTCTCGTCTCTGTCAATGTCGAAAACTCGGTTCGTGTTTTGTTATGTCATCTGTTGATAAATCGCTCGATGGACATACGCTCTGTGTACATTTGTGCTATGTGAGACGGTAGCGTGTAATATTGAGTGTTTATAGTCCAAAGTACGTATGGCCAGAGTCGATGACGGGTGGAATCCCTCAAGCGGTTCTTCCCCCTTCACATTCCAACAGCGTCGTTCCGCGGGAAGTATTTGTATTTTGAATGGGAGACCAGTGTAGTGGAAGTGTATGAGGACAGAGTTGGCGTTCGACTAACGCGCATCTTTACTGCGCAGGCGGCGTCGTTTTTCCATGGCAACGGAATGGAGTCCGGCGGTGGTGGGGGAAGGAAGCTGATTGTAAGCTTCGGCGCTTATGTAGAGGGATGCTTGAGTATGCTAATATGTGTGAAATATCTACTACATTATGCTATCCAATTGATAATGTCGTTGAAAATATTAAAAGCTTCTCGTAGATTCTGTGTGGAAACCGGTTCGTCTGTGTTCTTGCAATAATTCTTGCTTAAGAAACGAAAAGATTATTCTTTAATATTTGCGACATAAGGACGTGGATATTTATCGAAAAAAATGAAATTTCATCTCGACACTGGAGATAAAAGTTTTATTAATTAATATTTGACATATCTGCTTTAGCTTTTTATTACGTCGAAAATTCAACTGGGAAATTAATTAAACGTGGAATACAGGTATTGTTTGATATTCGTTCGTGACGTTTGTATGTGGTATAGAGCAGTAATGGGGTCAGAACGATTTTCGTATTGTTTTTCACTACCGTACATTTAATTTCGAAAGCTTTGTACATTCTCCATAGTATTCAAATTAGGGCATAATGCTAGCAATGTGAGAACCTCGATGTATTTATACCGAGACTATTCGGTAGATTTACCGAGTATATTATTATCGTGAAAACTCCACTTTTGTCGTTCTATAACATGTTCAACTTTTTGCAGCATGTATTCAAGGATATTTGAATATTTCCTTACATCCATGCTATCCTTTTATAATTATTGAACGAATAACTCCAAAGTAGGAAATTGCATATTATTATAAGTTATAACCAATAGTTATAGACATTTTTAAATGTAGCAAAATTGTAAATTCAGAAACCCTTCGTGAAAAGTAACGGGCATAATATGAACTAAAACGTCGATATGTCAGTTCCCAATTTACCGACACCAAGTAACATTTGCAACCTCTTCGATACGAACAGTTGGACGATTGGAGTCAGAATGACTCCCGCGCATATTGCTCGCGCATCACACGTCATTTCACATAAAATCGCTGTCGCTACGCATTTGCGTTAGTGCAATACGATTCGATGAAACCCAGTGTATGTGCATTCCTGTCAATAAGTAATAATATAAAAATATTGCATAAAAACTTTTTCCATTTATGCGAAGTAATATATTTTTAACTGAAGCTATTCAAACGAATAGTACTGTACACAACACTAACGTTACGCAACAACGACATCGACTGAAGTACAAATGCGCAATATAAGAAAGTACAAAAATTTGATATTTATTTGACAATGGCGGGAGATAAATGCACTTACTTTGAACGGTACATCAGTTAGCAAGCCAATCGATCAGTGCCCTTAGAGACTAGTGCAGTGCTTGTGCATAAATATGTTCAGTTGTACAGGAAAAGCTATATGCGACTGGATAGCGAGAATACCGGCACAATTTCGAGGAAGCCTGTGAACCAACTATGGTGTAGCCACACACCCTCGTTCTCGCATACCAAGCGATCTCCTTCGTCAGGGGACAAGTGTGATTTAGAAAAGGGACTAAACGTGTGTGTGTGCGCGCGAAAGATCGCAAAGGGAAGCTAGGAAGGGGAAAGGGAAGGGAAAGGAAAGGGAGAAGCATCTTGTGCGGGAACTGAGAACGGTAAGTACGCAGAATATATCGAGGAGTAACGATTACGCATCTCAATCATGAGAAACTACCGGGACAGGAATCGAAGCTGGGCCCGAGAGTATAACCGTACTGGCCCCGCGGCCGCAACATGTGAGGTCCGTAGCATCGCTTGTCTCATTCTGTCTACCACCTCGCCTTCGCTCTACCTTACCTTCTGCTACCCTATTTATTTTCTTCTTTTGCCTCTTCGATTCTGAGCTTCAGTGACTCTCAATGTAACCAAGTTTTCGTCACTGTTTACCTGTTAACTGAATAGATTCATCTCTCAAACAGAAATTAAATCTCTCTTTACTTTATAATTAGAAATGATTACAAATGACAACCACTTACTTCATCGTGGTTCTTGCAAATGTAAATACGACGTATTTTATGTTTAATACAAGCATAAGAGTGGAATTAAAAATGAATAGTTGATAAATACAGTATTTTATTTGCAGCCTTGACTAACCAATCACGAGTTAACTCGTCTTTCACAGTTAACAGGTTAAATAAACTGCGATTAGAAAATCTAGGGAAAATTTTTGTTGCAACCGCTGGTAATCGATGTTCAAAAAATTTATCATCGGAGAATTTGAAATTTGTTAAAAAGTGTTTGGTTGTGAAGGTATATAGGAAGCATTTATTTATCTAGCGTAACTTTAAAATGGTTTATTCGTAGTGTCGATCGATTACTCCAGCATCTTATTTTTCATTTCTCGAACTAAATTGTTTGGGGATTCTTGACCAAATGAATATCGCATTTTTTAATTGCTCCTTATTTCTGATGCTGTATCTTTTTATCCCTCTTCCTATTTCGACAATTGAGGAGGATTTCCTTTTTTCCCGCCATACCATTATTCTCCCAAAAACATGAAATTCCGATTCGTCGTTGAATATTACTACCTAAAAACATCAGACAATTTATCAACACAAGCTTTTACGAATTTTTCTTTGTACCAATAGCAAATATTACATTTCTAAATAAAATAACGTAAATACTATTTATTTACTATTTTCTCTGTTTCCTACAACTCAAAATAAATTCGAACAAAGTGTACCGAAACTTTTCTAACCGATCGATACTCGAAACACACCAAGAATTTTCTCGAAAGTAAGCAATCCATCGTTAAAACCGTAATACAGCCGCGTCTAAAGGATCATCTATCTACCTGAGTACACTATTTTTAGCGGTGGTTAATTTTCCGCTCGGCTGAATCTATTCTACAGATGAAAACGAAGTGTCGTTAGTTCAATATGAATGCGTGCACAGCTTAGTCCCTTGCCCTCGGAACGCTGCCAAAACGTTGCGTTAATCTCGCTCTTATTCAAGCAAAAGACTTTCACGGTAGGTCAATCGAGTGTTCCCCAGGCCGGCGAAAATATTCCTACGGGAACAACCGTTCCAGGCGAGCGGAATGGAGGTGCAAAGCGGTAGTTTTATTGTACACCCCCGAAGAAGAGAGTGTTGAGTATTTTCGTCATGTCTAGACTACAAGGTTTCTTCCTTCTCGTCATCCTCTTCTACACCCGACTCTTTGTGCTTCCTTTTACTATTCCCCATAAGCACGGAGAGACGTGTAATACTATGTTGTACACTCTCTCTCTCTCTCTCTCTCTCTCGCTCTCTCTCTCGCTCTCTCTCGCTCTCTCTCGCTCTCTCTCGCTCTCGCTCTCTCTCTCTCGCTCTCTCTCGCTCTCTCTCTCTCTCTCTCTCGCTCTCGCTCTCGCTCGACGCTAACGAAGAGAGACCGATATCTGTCTGCTCGTATAGTATGACCTTTAAACCGGAAATAGCAGACACTTGCGAGGAGAAACTTGCGAGCATAGGTACACTATAGACGAGGAGGAGAGCGATCAAGTTGCTGCACTGTTCCGCTTTTTCACGCAACTTTCCTCGTTACTCCTCTGCAATTCACCAAGTACACTTGGTAGTTCCGCTAGTCATTTGTGGTTTGACGAGAAATCTAAGGAGAAGAAAACTTGTTACATCAAGAGCAACGAAATGGTGGAGGACAGAGGTAGGGGGATGAAAAGAAGTGGAAAGATAAGAGAAATCAAGTGGAATATTGTAAAAAGGAGAAGAAGAAGAGAAAAATCGTTGTTTTACGAGGAGATCTGTTTCTTCTTTTTTCTTTCTTTACTTTGTTTAGTTTATTTGGGTTTCTACAGGTAGAACGATCGATTACCTTGATACTTGTGCTGGTATCATTCGTGTGAAAGACACTTTCGTAGTATGCCTTCGTATCTTCACTTATTTTTCTTCTTCTTCTTTCGGTTTCCTTAAAATCTTGACTCATATCTGTCTGTTCTTCTTACTGTTCTTGTTGCTGCTGAGTGTGCAGTAACAGAAGGTGTCTAAGAGATACTTACTTCGTTTTCTTCGTTTCGCCGTTTGTGACAATAGACTGTAACAGGTGAATACCTCTTGCGTATCGACATATCATTCTAAGTTTATGTTTTTTTCAATTTTTCTTTAAGTTTACGTTCTTCTTAATTTTTCAATTTTTTTTAAATTTATATTCTGTTTAATTTTCTCAATTTTTTAAAACTTTATGTTCTTTTCAATTTTCTTTAAGTTTATGTTCTTCTTAATTTTTTTCCCCTTTTTCGGAAAGAAAAAAATGGTTCAAAGTTATGCACACCTGCTTCCATGATAGAAGCACAAATAGCTAATTAAGATAAATGCAAGTACACGGAACACCTATCACACACGATTATTTCCTACGCCGCGTAACCCCTTCGCTGAAAGTACAGGGGAGAGACTAAGAATACCGAACTTAGTTCATATGACGTACAGGCAAGATGGACTGTTTAGTCTAGCAAAAGTGATTCAGTTTGGAATCTCGTAGTATAAGAACCACATAAATATTTGTATTCACAATATCGCCACTAGATAATTCATACTCCATTAATAAATCCTTAAAAAAGGGCAGTAATCAAATTTCCCTCTTTTTCGTTGCACCTCCTTTTCTACATTTAGTTTGGAATCTCGTAGTACGATATAAGGACCATATACACTACCGGCCAAAAGTTTGGAATCACTGAACATTGCAATTTACACAAAAATTTGCAGAAAAAAGTCAGCGACTTTGAGAATTTTTTATCACTCGAATCAATTGATATGAGATAAATTGATAAATGTAGAATTGAGATAAACTTGAAATCTATAAAAAATTAGCAGCAGATTTAGTATTGATGAAAAGTGGGAGGTGATTCCAAACTTTTGGCCGGTAGTGTGTATATTTTTATTGACATATCGCCACTAAATAATTCATACTCCGTTCATAAATTCTAAAAAATGGCAACAATTCGTTTTTTTGTCGTTGCATTTACTTTCCTAATTTTAGTAAATTGATATTTCCTTGATTAATGTATCAGAAGTCGCAATTTTCCCTGCAACTATGGTACGCTAAAAATACAAAACTCTAGCAGTATTTAGAAATATTGAACGTGGATAAGTGACAGGAGGACATTTTATAGACATTATGCTAGCAACGACCACTAAGCAAAATCTCCAGCAACAGCATGCTGTCTATTTAACGTTTGACGTTAAGTATTTCACGGCAGGTAAAGTGTCTATGTGTCCATAGTGACGCATTTTTCGTCATAGCAAATAGGCATGTCTGCTAAATAACTCTGAACATTCCTAAGTGACATCAGTTCCAAAGATCTCAAACGTGATTGACGAACAAATCCGCGAGAATCTTTTGAAAGATATCTTTAGGAACGTTCGTTTCAATATTTCCAAATAATTGTCAGGAAATAATAGAAACGATTAATTTTCAATTTCGAAAATAAGAACATATTTTTTCCTACGTTCAAACATTTTAGAGGTATAATTCTGAATGGGAGAAGTGTAACCCAGTTATATACGTTGGATATTCCACACGATGACTATGATAAAAGGTTATTACTTTTAGAAAATTGTCCGTCAATTTTTTTCATATATCACAGCCTCCGCGAAGAATTGTTTTCAACTTTCTTCAATATCTGCCAATATCGAGTCGGGAACTTTCCTTGTTAGCACGTTTCTTATTTCATCTCTACATCCGGACAGCTGGCGGGAAGATTTATCTGTGCCCTGCATTATAAAAAAGTTTACGAAAGTTAATTCACGCCCGGCTAATATTGCCCATTCTGAACTCCGCTGTTTTTCCCCCTTTTTTTCCTAGCACCTTTCTCCGTTTCCCTCGTTTATCTAATACAGGGTGCTCCGGTAATCACGTTAGAACCTGGGAAAAAATTATTGAGAATTCGGGAGCTTGGGAATTCGGGAGATTAAGAATTCGGGAGCTTGAAAATTCGGAAAATAGGGAATTCGGGAGCTTGAAAATTCGGAAGATTGGGAATTCGGGTGATTGAGAATTTGGGAGCTTGAAAATTTGGAAAATTGGGAATTAGGGAGATTAAGTATTCGGGAGTTTGGGAATTCGAAAAATTGAGAATTCAGAAGCTTGAGAATTCGGGAGCTTGGGAATTCGGGAGATTGAGAATTCGGGAGCTTGAAAATTCGGAAAATTGGGAATTCGGGAGCTTGAAAATTCGGAAGATTGGGAATTCGGGTGATTGAGAATTTGGGAGCTTGAAAATTTGGAAAATTGGGAATTAGGGAGATTAAGAATTCGGGAGTTTGGGAATTCGAAAAATTGAGAATTCAGAAGCTTGAGAATTCGGGAGCTTGGGAATTCGGAAAATTGAGAATTCGGAAAATTGAGAATTCAGAAGACTGAGAATTTGGGAGTTTGAAAATTCGGAAAATTGGGAATTCGGGAGATTAAGTATTCGGAAAATTGAGAATTCGGAAGACTGAGAATTTGGGAGTTTGAAAATTTGGAAAATTGGGAATTAGGGAGATTAAGAATTCGGGAGTTTGGGAATTCGAAAAATTGAAAATCAGAAGCTTGAGAATTCGGGAGCTTGGGAATTCGGAAAATTGAGAATTCGGGAAATTGAGAATTCAGAAGACTGAGAATTTGGGAGCTTGAAAATTCGGAAAATTGGGAATTCGGGAGATTGAGACTTCGGAAAATGAAGGTGTACAAATTAATTCGGTGCTTTCTTTCAAAAAGGCTTTATCGACTCAAACTCGCCGCACTTTCTCAGAAAAGGAATTCGTCAGTCAATAATTAATTAATTCGTCAGAAAATAACGGAGATCATTTTGAACATTAAAATTGCGTCTGCTCTTCTGTAAATCAACATTAAAGTTCGTGAAAAGACGCACCGAATTAATTTGCACACTTAATAAATATAAGTCGAAATTGCAGAATAAAGTTTGGATGTTCGAGAAAATCAATTTAGAAAATTCCTAGCGCCACGATAAACTGTAAAAACGTTATCTACAAAAGTTACACAATATGGAGGGAAACATAATGAGATTCGATTAATTTTTAAATAGGAGAAGACGTAGAAAAGATTTCAAAATCATCTCTATCTTTTTCTTATCACTGTGTGATAGTGGCTGTTACACTGATTTCAGCTTATTCAAGGTCACCGAAGAATCGTAAAACAATTATTACTTCAAAATTGTGACATCGTGGATACGTTTTATCATCGCCAGATTTATCCCAGCAAATGTTGTAATTCATTGACTCTTACTTTTATGTAAACGGATACTCTTGCCGCAATGTTTACTTTCTAATAATATATTACGTAAAGCTGCGAACGTAAACATTATGGCAAATTTACGACATTGCCTGGAATATCGGTAGTCGGCGCCAATTAATTTCCGAGTTAAACATAAGTGTCAAATAAAAATGACACCGTCTATGTATACACTCGTTTTCGAAATATGATTAGATTTATGTGCACAAGGTGTCCCAGCTGAAGGGGGCCAATTAAATATCTCGGATATCAAATATCTCGAATCGTTTAAATATCAAATGGCCACATCTGTGTTTAATGTATAAGCAAAGACGAATACCATGAAAGAAAAATCTATTTATTTTTTTCAATCATTTATATCGCGTTGCAAACATTTTCCACAATACTGAAAACAAAGGAGATATTTAAATGCCCTGTTATATACACGTGCTGCATATTAAGAGACAGGCAATATTCGCATTATTATTTACGTGAAACATATTTCAACGAAAAAATTCGCAAAGTTGTTAATTTCGTACAATTACAAAATATGTACCATCCTTCAAGAACGATTGAAACTGTTTCACGATGAAAATTTGTAAAACAACGAACCCTCGATCGTAACCGCTTAACGTTAACACAACTTCAATAACGACGTGAAAATGTGACATTCGTTGAAACAACACGTTCCGGTCGTGTCGGATAAATGGAAACGGCGAAAGTTGATTAATCACATCAACTCCGTGATAAAACACGAGAACTTGTTAAGACCGTTAGGAATATTTCCCCGGTTCCAGCAATATTCGACACCGTTAACCACTTTTTCTACCGATACACAACAATAATGCACGATTCCTAGGAAATCTTGTTACTCCAAAAGAGAGAGAGAGAAAAGAAAACCAGAAAAGGACCACAGTCGACGAAAAATCTAAAAGCATTTTCCAGAAAATAATTACGAGGCCCCCGGCGTGGATTGGTTCGATAACGTGTTTTCCCGTAAACGGCGTGTAACACGTTTTAGGCGATGATAAATTTTCGAAAAAATCTCTCCTTCACGTGGGAAAACAGCCGGAGAGTGGGAAAATAACTTGATTCGAACTTTTATCCAAGCGGTGTTCTTGCATCCATCGTTTTCTGTCATCTCTCGACCCTTTCACGGGACGTGTTTCGCTCACAGCACCGAAAAAAAAAAACTCATTTCCACCCCTTTGCCGTCGTCCTGCTTTTCGTTCATGTGCGTTGCGAGTATCGATTTATTGTTTGTTCCTATTATAGGTCCTCCCGGTGAGCCAGGTCCTCCCGGAAAAAGGGGGAAAAAAGGGAAAAAGGGTGATCCCGGGGTACAAGGCCCGAAGGTGAGTAGATTCCGTTCCTCTGCTGAAACACCCTAGTCCTATATATCCCGTAGTACACCCGTTATATACATATATACGCTTCCGCGTGCAGTTTGTTTCCGAGTGTAGTTCGAGGCATGATATGACAATTGCTAACAAGTACGTATGCAACCTCTTCGGAGAGTTTGTAAATTTCGATGCACACGGTGTTCTAAACTGCACTTGATCGGCTGGCAAAAACACGTTGCAACGCCTGAAGAACGAGATTGCACGAATGTGAAAGGAGGATGTTAAAAAAGTGGCAAATTTGTACCCCTTCAGGCACCTGAAGTTTTAAGGAGGCGTCGTTCTACAAGTCCCAAACACCTTATCTTAATTCGTCGCGTTCTGTTCTTATTAATTAGCAATTTGGGCAATATGTTTTTACACGCTGTAGGGGAGAGTCGTGCAGTACCGGCCAAAGCTAGATCTCGTTGATACTGTTAGTTGACTGCACTGTTGATGGGAAAACAAATGAATACTATAGCCCTGAGATAGATTCTTTTCTCTTCAGTATTACCAGAGTTCTAAAGTTATTTTTCATAGCTGCAATGGCTGGGCTCACGTGGGGTGTACGGATCAAGAAAATATCGATCGTGCCTGAATAAAAGTTCTATTCTATTTTTAAATGATTTTTGCTAACATTATTTATTACTTAGACCTTAAAATCTACCAACTGCCTGAATAAAAGTTCTATTCTATTTTTAAATGATTTTTCCTAACATTATTTATTACTTAGACCTTAAAATCTACCAACTAAGTAGCTGTCCGGTACTGTACGACAATTTTTCGTTCGCTCCAAATTGCAACTTTTTTATTTCTACCAATTATTTATCTTTATGAGAAAATTGAAGAAAAGCCATTTGTCCCCTTTTATCACCCTTTGTACTACAAATTCCTTTTTTCAAATTTCATTTTTACCAACATTAGCCCAAGTTATAGTACAAATACTTAGTGTGGCACTGACTTTCCTCTATAGAATAGCGTTTGAATTTTTTTATTTCATGCATTCATCTCGAAGTTACGATCATTTGAAGTCAGAAAGATTCGATTCGCCTTTCGAAGTACCGTCAACCTCGTCTACATTTTTTATAACTTTCCCATCGTATTCCACATAAATAATTGTGCGTTTAGGATGCCTTAGGAAATTTTAGGTGCCCGAAGGGGGACAAATTTGGCACATTTTTAACATCCTCCTTCACGCGTGGAGCCACTCTCAGAAACTTAGGTGACTAACTCCATGAAATTGGATTCGTTAAATTCTTTTTTCGAATTTTTTTAAATCTCAAAATGTCGAGTTGACCGTTTGGACTTCTCGAGCGGTTCGTATATTGTTCTTGAGGTATGCAAACGGGGAAAATGATTCAAATTTGCTTGATTTCAGTTTTTCCTCGGAGTAGCCTGAGAGACACACGTGATTTCCAGATTTGTGCGAACTGAATTTCTAGGTGTTGCAACTTTTTTTTGGCGAGCAGTGCGAGAAGGAACGCGACACTTGTCGCATTTCTATAATGCTAAATTTCTAAACTGGTTACTGAAATAACACTGACTTGAGGTTAAACATTGAGAAAGATTTTCCCTTGGTCTGATAGACTTGAAGAAAAGTTTAAATATTTTTCAAATGGTTATACGAGATAGTTACATTTGTAAATTTGCACAATTATATATTGACCCTTTGCGATCTTATTGAGCTCAGACATGGGTGCTGAGAATTAATTTTCATTGGAAAAAACATTAATAATACAACGCAAGATTATAAATGCAAAATTCACTTTTCTTCCCAATTTTGCATATGTTCGACACGATAATACGTGTACCTTCGTTTTAATATAAAAATTAAATTTTATATTTCTCCGTGAGAATTCACTGTAAATAACCTAATTGGTAAGAAAAAAAGTATTTCTCCATCGAGTGATATATTCCAAACAATTTTTGCTTTGGTGGCTGAGAGCAGAGATACGACCTCGAAGGGTTAAAATACCGATTGCTGCGATCCTTTGCGTTCTTTGTCGATGAAATAGTTGAGCTGTCGGAACGTGTATTCCAGAAAAATTCTGTCAAATTCAATTCTAAAAAGGACCGCATGTGTCGAATACTGATTGAGAAAACGAGAAACGAGTGCAAACGAGATTCGCTTAAAGCTGTCGTATATACGGTACATGATCGTCGGTGTTTTTCAGTTTCACAGAAAATCCTGGCGCGGTGAACCTGTCATTGAGATTGACACGCGATCAAAAATATCTCCGATAACTGAAGTACATATACGTACGTGTGGTTGAACCGTCACGAGAATGTCTAATTAATTGGAAATAATTATCGGTGTAGCACGATCCTTAACGGGAATGTGTATGTACATGTATAACAATATCTCTCGCGTGTACACGATTGATCCGTGAAATAACTGGCTTTTGCATGAACGCGTGAGTACCCTAAAATCTGATCCTCTGTAAACGAGTTTTTAATTTTTTATACCCCTTCTTACAGGGTGTGGAGGGGATCCAGGGCAAATACGGTTTTCCGGTATATTATTTTTTATTTTCTTTCCATTCCTCTCTGTCTCTTTATCTGTCTGCTTTACTTCTTAATTGTTACATCTCTCTGTCTCTGTTTTTCGTATACTCCATTTTTTGTCACTCATGTTTACACGTAACACCAACTAAATCGTATTTTGTATTAACGTGTTTTTCTGTAGGCTTTCTCTCTCTCTCTCTATCTCTCTCTCTCTCTCTCTCTTTCTGGCTTTCTTTATGAATTTTTCTTTGTTCTGTTCGTTCAACCTATGCGTCTTTCCTCAACTTTTAAGCGATATCCTTCTTTTTCTTTTTTACACTTTTTTACGGTATCAAATTTACACATTTGCATATACAACGATCGGTGATATTGAACTTCGATGTTTGCTTTCACATATGACGTTCGCTTTAATGTCAAATAAAATGGAAATTCTCTAAGTAAACAGTAGTCGAGAGATGTATAATTCTTTTTTTTTTTTGTTTTTTGTATAACAGTGGCGATAAGCGCTAGGATGATAGAAATGAGAAATTGTCGTTTGGTGCCTTGTGAATGATCAAATTTCAGATAGAGGAAGAATGTAATTATCGCTGGTTCGTTATCGTTCGTGCCAGGGAAATGATTGCACAGAAAGGCAGAAGGTGATTTCTTATGCAGAAATGAGTGATAATTGTGGAATAAAATTTGTTCATCCAAGACTTGATTTTTCAATTTTTTAAAAAATCCATTCTGTCATATTTGAAAGTACTCTAGTATACATACTACAACACTTGACGCGACATTATGTCATACACTCGCGTGTATACGTACTACATACACAATGAATGATTTTTTCAACGGCTGCTCGCAGCCTTTTGATTTTTCACTTTCCTTCGTCTTCCATTCAACTAAGTATTCAAACTTACTAGTGTGTTTTTTCAGGGACCTATTGGGTTAGATGGACCAAAAGGTGACCCGGTAAGTTCACGCATAATCTACGTATGTATTACCATAATCTTCGAAAATTTCATATTTAAAAAGGATTATTTTAACAGGAAACAATTTTGTAATATTGCCGTAAAAGTATTATTTGTATAAATTAAGATTATAGATAAGTGTAAGATATACTATGTATGTTCTACAAGCCATTCCACGTGAAAACGCGCAGAATTCTTCAAACCTCGAGAAATTCGCGATATTCAGTGTTTAAAGTCTTGAAAAATTTGGACGAAATGAGCTGACACGTCTTAACTTTAACCGCGATATTTTCACTCTCTTCAAAGATAATCCTTCGATCTTGCACTCATTTTAACCCTCTACTGTCGAGACGGAGCCTCGGAGACTCCGCTGATTCTACCTTTTATCTTTTCTTCCATTCCATTTAGAACTCGACGTTGTTATATTCAAACGAAATTAATACAACCAATCGCTCTATTCTATAACGTTCGTTAGGGAAATGTGTAATAAAGGTAAATTAGTGAGAAAAGTTGCCAGGAGTGTTCTATATTTATGCACAAACTAACCGGAAGTTGAGGAGTTTCGTAGACTCCGTATCGGGCTTTACGTCCCAAAAACGGTGTCTCGACAGTAGAGGGTTAAAGCTAAAGAAATACTCCTTTCGAATATACGATTCAATTTTATCTATCATTGTAACGTGTGACAATAAGCTATCTCAATTTCGAGAAAGCAAGTAACCGATAGGGAATGTGAAAAATTGTAAACTAGAGATACGTAAACTGTGCTGGAAAATTGTCAACAAAAACACTCGTGCATATGGACACATGTGTGTATAATAAAATTCGTACCGTACACACATTTCAAATAATTTAAAAATTACTATTTATCCGTTTGTTTGTCTCTCGTGTTGCTTATGGTAAATTTATGGAAATCGAAATTGAATAACAATTTTTTTTTTTTTAATTGATTCGGAAAAATTTTTGAATCTTTTGACGCGATAAAGTACAATTGAATTCTGCATTTTAAGCGAAAAGACCTTTAAATATTAAATTTTAAAGACCTTCGATATTGATTAAGTTCCTTTGAATATTGTACGCGACAGATGCGAGGAAAATTGAATTTTCCTTCGCTCGGAAATAGCTGAAATATCTCAATTCAGAAACAATATAGAACAGGTGTTACAGAAAGTACGAGTGCATTGTAAATAACGCGAGATATTTGTTCTGTCGATGAACGGGTGAAAAGAATCGATGCACGCGCTGCCCTTTGCGTTCAATAATTCAAATATGCAAATAGATGATAGCCGACGGTGAACAAAGTATTCTTCATCTCATCTAATGTGTTCCCTTGATTTTTTGTATTCAGAAAAGCACTTGCTTAAAGATACGCTTAGAAATTTCAATCATGAAAAATTAACTTATACTGCTAAAACTTTCCTTCTTAATGCCCAATGCTAGAACTATCATTTTTTCCTTTCAAATTGATTTATTTACATATTTATCGACAAATATGAGTATAAACGTATCGAATTGCACTTTTCTGCATTTATTATAAATAAGCTCCATTGAAAGGTAGCTTTCGAGAAATTGTTCTTATTTCATTTTCTCATCTCGTTAATGGGAAAAATCGGATTTCGCATTCAAAGTAAAAATGTTTCCACTGGGAAAACAAAAGAAAAATTGAATAATGGAACTTTCAGTTAATTCGTCGCAGAGAATGTACGTTAAATTTTCCAGTTTCTACGTAAACGCATTGCAAAAGAGGATTAAAGAACGACGAAAGTCTTTCAATATCACGTTGCATTGTTTCCTTGAAAATAACACTTTAATGCTGCAATGAAACAATTTGTCGTGTAAATACTGCTTCAAAAAGGGAGAATATTTTCCACGGATAAATTTTCCATCCAACAGAAGCAAACGTTTAAATTGTAGTAGTACAGCAAGTACTATAGTCGATCAACCCTGGAACATTAACATAGTGAATATAATACTCCAAGAGACTTTTCTTCATACTGTATTGTACAATTTTTGGAAGTTTTCAAATAAATGTCAAATTTTATTAAAATTAAAATTTTCATAATTTCAATGTTAATGAAGTTAATAAAAAACTTTTTAGTGTCGCGAAAAATTAACGCTAATATTCCAGGGTTAAATGTGAAGAAAAAAGAAAACAGATTTTTTCCACGCGGTGCTTTTGTTTCCAATTTTTCCATGTAACGGTGTTATTTTTCCATCAAAAAGTGTGTGTTTCGTTTGCAGGGTGGACCCGGAGAAAAGGGACAGAAAGGCGAACTGGGAAGACCCGGCTTTGACGTCTTTTCTGCAGTAAAGGTATCTAGCTACGTTATCTAGAGAAACTGAAATAGCGTGTGAGCTTATTATGCTACCAGAAAACGTATGTAACACGAAAATACATCGTTTCCTCTTCGATCTTTCTCGCTAACATCGCTGGCTGTTCTTTAGAAAACAGAATCTCGTAAAATTCTGCAGCAGCAACTTTACCGTGCCACGGTAACTTTTTCGAAAACGATCGCAAACACGAAGATAGATGGGAAAGAAAGAAATAGTGAAATTTCAAAAGGGAGATGAAGAAAATAGGAAGAACAAACGATGTATTTTGCTCGACGAAATATGTACGGTTTGTTTACGCATTTCTGCAATATGCGTATTGAGAAAGGTGCGTTTCAATCGGAGAATATCGTTGTTTTTAAATTATTAGAATAGTTACTTCTGATTGGCTGAACTGTCTTCAGAGGAAAATAATTTGTCTGGACTTAGAATTACGGAAATGAAATGACGCCATTGTGGCACCATATTGTACTTAGTATTTTTATGAAAACATTTTGTAAAAAATTTGCACTTAATATTCGTTAATTTTCAATCAGAAATATTTAACAAATTTTTATTTTCTTTTTTGAAATTCTCAAAATGTTCGTAAAAATTGAAAATTCATCTCCAATCGATATTCGAACAAGTTTTCCGACTGAAACAATATTTCCTAGTGATATTCTCTAAACTACTAAATAATAAATCTCAATGTTCCTTGTTAGCTCAACGATTGAGGACAACAGCTTCTTTTTTAACTATGATTTCTTCTTGGTCGTGTCTAATAGCGCAAATAATCGATAATTTACAGAATAGGCAATAAACAGCTGCCCTATATATATATGTATTTAAGAAACTGAAGCTACGTTCTCGATTCGAATATGTCTGATATTGATTCTCGCCGACAATTTGCCACGTTGCGATCAAGAATCCACTCGTCCTATTCGCCATTTTTTTAAACTTTCATTTTTTTATACTTTCATTCCACAAGTTATCAACGAAACAAAAACAAAAATAACGCAAGCAGTGAATTTGCATAAAGACAAACAAACATTCAAAAAGTCTATCTTTTAAAAAACTAAAACAAAACTTGACAGTATTAACCCTTTGACTGCTGGACACTCGAAAGTAAAACACTCGCTGCATACAACCTAGTTATGGCGTTAGTAGTCGTTCTACGTAATACATTAGCCAAATCACTTTTTTCCTGAATATTTTGTATTTCACATTTGCAAAATATAAATACGAAGAACAGCCAATAGTATTCAGCGTTCAATCACCACTGATCGTCTACAGCAGCCAAAGGGTTAAATATCAAATATTAAAATATCATAATTAACATCAAATATTGAAAAAAAAAAGTTTTGATAACCTGTGATCGAAGAAAATCGGCAATTCTTCAGAAATCCCAGTTACCCGCAAAATTCGCTGTAACTAAAATTTGACTAAATTTCCCGATCCAAAAAACCGCCTGCGAGATATCTCCAGCGTGTTGCGTAATCCTCGTAACAATATGGCGGACTCTCGATGGCCGCGTGGCAAGAGGTGTGACGCAAATATATATATTTTTCTCGTCAACACACCCAACCTTGGATGATACAGATTAACAATATAAACCATCTTTCCGCCTACGGGTCAATGCACAGGGATTAGGGTTAAAGAGGTCGGTGACGACGCTCCGCGGCGGGACACTCGGCTATGCGGAAATCGTCGCTCTGAAGGTAACCGGCCTCTTCGGAAGGCAACACGGCTCGTGTTGCGGTTCAAATTCTCTTCTCGTCGTCGCTGCCCCCGCTTCTTATACCTCATTTTCTTTTGCTTTTTTTTTGTTTTTTGTTTTTTTTTCTCTACTTCTCATCCTCCTCCCTTCCATTTCCACCTTTCTCTCCTTCTTCCTGCATCGATCAACGTGTATACATACCTATGGACATTCTTAACACCATGTGCCTCCACCACGTACACACACATACACACTTGGTCTCCATGTCAGAGAGGCGAACTTATGTTCTTCAAGTTTCCTGTATCCGTATCCACCTAAAAACGATCCTATTTCTAGTCGTTGCCTCATGCGGTGCTTTCGGTGTAGCGTTCTCTCGTTGGTTTAAATGGTTGGTTTAAAGTGCGGCGACACTTCTATCTCAAAGAGAAGCGCTTTGTTTGCTTGTTTCTTTCCTTTTACTGTGTTCGACCGTGTTTTACAAAGGAAAAAGTTGTTGAAGTGTAAAAGAAGTGTGTTTTTGTTTGGTGTTTCGTCGTTGCTATTATTTGATACGCGCGCGCGTTAATTCGAAATGAAAAGAGCGACATTTGGTTGGTAACTTCTTAACTGCGATGAAAATTGAGCGTTGCAAGGATAAATTTTCGTTCGAGCGAAATATCGATAGGATTTTCGAGAATTGTGAGTGATTTGTTATACGGAGGAATGTTGTTCTGTAAATTGAACGATATTTTAGTACTTCGTTGGTAAATTTGAAATTTCTGATAAGTGGAAACGATAGGAAAATAAAATCAGCGTTGACAAAAATTACTTTACACTCAATTATTACAGTAAATTTTTAAATTCTGATAAGAGACAGAAAAGTGAAAACGATAGAAAAAGTAGGAAAGATGAAAAGTAGTAAACATAGAAGGCACAAAGCAGAAAACGCGAAAAGGAAGATACAAGGTAGCGAAACGTAAAAGTTTAAATTGAAGTCGGTATAAAACGTTTTTCAAACTCGTCGGATTTTTCTTTTACCGAAGAGACAGGTTCGATCTGACTTTTATAGGTCACGTACAAATCGTTTGAAATTTCAAGCATTTAGCATTTTCTGTATGTGCAAAGCGGATAGAGAGAATTGCCACCTTACAGGTAGTTTGTTGAAATATATGTGTATATATATATATATGTATATACTTATATATACATGTATAGCGATTGCTAAAGCCTGAATGCAGTCTGTCAGGAAGTACGTGAGATTAAGCACTCGAGATTGCAGATGAAGGGTCGCAGAGGAGATTGCATAGAAGAAGCGTGAGATCCAATTATCGTTTTACAATGTAATCTATATTGCAACGTACAGGGTGTTCTGACAGTCTTCTTCCGTGGAATAGTCGCGAAAAGTTCCTGCTTTTCAATGAAATTAATTTTACCTGTGGAGCTATTAATTCTATATCGTATAGACGTGGTTTTTCTGTACAGTTTTCTACGTATACTAATCAGCTGCTGTAAGAAAAGTAACAATGTGGAACCTTCTTCCGCAAAACAGTCACGATTCTAAACACAAAAATCCCTAATTAAACAAAAAATTGCCATTTTTCATCAATCGCAACGTCCTTTGGACAATTAAATTAATTCTACCTTTCATAAAAGGAGTAACAATGCGAAATTACTTAGGTTGCAATATTTCCACGAGGATCAACGACAAACAGAATTTTTCGCAAGAAATTCCTACCAAATGAAAAATATATCAAACACAATGAATTTCTTTTCGTCAAATTGCAAATTTCGCTCGACGAATTGAAAAAACATACTCTCTATAAAATTTCCCTCTATCGCAGATTTATTTAATTTTTCAAATGAATTCGAAACGACTAATTAATTTAAACAACAACAATTCTTTCCACTCTAACGTAGTACTAAATCCTCTCTATCTCGTTTCATTCAACAATGCCCCGAATTTCGAAGCGCTTCTCGTTCTTATCGAAGTGTCCATCGTCGCATTTTATGATCTTTGGTTTTTGGTTGGTAATGGTATTTATTTTAAGTTACAGTATTTAGGTATATCTCTGGGCATGAAAAAAAAAATGAGAAGCGAGATTACCCCAAAACGATCCATTTTAGGTTTTCCCACCTACCCGTTAACCCTATGTTTTCGTCTGGTAGCGATTTGGTTTTTACCCGTAGTGTTGACCTACTTCTAGGCACTTCAGGAGCAAGGGCATAATATCTCAGCGCAGACCATCATACAACTGAAAGTAAGTGCGCCTGCTCTTTGGGAGCCCCTCCTGCCTCCTTTTCCTATTCTTATCATCGATTCTCCAGGCACTCGATTTTATACTCTTTAGCTCGAAGGAGTACGTATCCGTGAAATCTGAACGTGCGTAATTTCAACTTAACGTAGTACGTTCGATTGATAAGTGCCATTTTTACGGAACGATCAATCGCTTGTTTTGGTACATTCGATGTAACGTAGATAATTACTTAAATCTTAAGTTCAATCTTAGTGTTAAAGTTTGATAACAGAGAATTAGGAAAAAAATTAAGAAGAAACAATTTTCTCTTTAGATATTATCGTTTATTTGGTGAATCGAACAACGACGTCTATAAAGGAAATTTGAGAAATCCGTGCAAATATTGAAAGTCGAACGAAACGTACTGAAATTTTCCTTTATACCCACGTTGATTGTAACGAAAGATGTCTATAATTTATCTCGCACCTTCTTATCTTATTTTATGATTTTACACCAAGTATCATTTCCCTCTTTTGAACCCTTTTTTCCTCAGAGCTGTGTGCGATGCGATCCCCGCTGTGATACTAATTTACCGAATATTTCTGTTTGAAAGTATCAAGTATCTAGATTAACACTTTGACGGCCACGGTTTCTCCTGTGACGCCACGGTGGCCATTGGTGACCGGAGCGCTTGATCTTTTTACAATTGTAAAAATTGAATGAAAATTGACGGTCAGCGCATTTTGAATATAACCGATAAATAGAAGATACTTTGAAATAAAAAGTGCCCCATTGAACAATTAAAAATTTTTATTAGAACATCAATAAAAAAAATATTAGAACAAATCTTGCATCTAACGGTGCAATGTGTTGAAACACTTTAAACATAAATGTGGCTCATAAATGCAATCTGGACAGTAGGTGGTCACCTTTTTAGTTCGATTTTTAGCAATTTTTGATCCTAACAGTTTAACATTTTGGTCACCCGTGACCACCAATATGATAAACGCTCCATTGGGTAAGAATGTTGTCTTATATCATCAATTTATTATTATTTTGCCATTATATGTTCCCGTGGCGTCCTGAGCGAAACATGTGATTTCGGCGTGGCAGTCAAAGTGTTAACGATGAAAGAAAATCTATTAGTTTTGCAATGCATACTTTCGTCGCGATTGTTTAATCCATAAATAGCGTTCGAAAGTGAACGCTTGCAGAAACTATGAATTAGTCGCAGAGGTGTTTGTGTACACCGATTAAAAAATTTCGAGGGGAAAAGTTCGCTCGAGGTCTAGAGAAAGAAACACGGCTCTGTTCTCTCTGCATGACACTTTACCTCCAATATGTCACGCAAATTCAAATGCGCTTGTATGAACGTGAGTGTGTGCACGTGTATGTACACGTGTTTTGCATGCCTCTCTTTCAGTTTCACGAATTCCCTTATAATTTCAATATTCTTAAGGATGTTGCACAACGTGCGCGTTGTGTATTACATGAAATGAATGTACAATTCACGTTGTGTGCGCAGATATAAATATTTACGAATCTACGTATACAGGGTGTCTCAGCTGATTTCGACATCTTGTTTTCCTCGCTGTTATTACTCATAGCGGAAAATGTTTCGGATGAAATTTAAACAGTGCCGAAGGGGGCACACTCTGGTGTTATTCATTCTTTCTGAAAAGTTTCACTTTCGCCTGAAACATTTATCGCTATGAGTGGTAATAGCGAGAAAATCAAGTTGTCAAAATCAGCTGAGACACCCTGTATACGTGTGTACATCTACAAGGTGTTTTATCACGAAATCGGCAAATTTTTGCCGGCGTGTTTGAAAAATTATTCTCGGTAAAATAATTCACATAGATCGTAAGTTCTGATTCGTTTAGGTTTTCAAAGCACGGATTGTTGTTTTCATTTTTTTTTTTTTTTAACTCCGGCTTTACGTAAGCATTTTTTGACAAAATTTGTCCGGTGTCGTTGTAATTTTTCACGGCGAAAATAGTATCGATAATTGACGCTTGCTTTGATCAGATATTTTTGTAATACGACGATTACATTGAAAGTGGAGAAGAATTTGATACACGTTGCGTGCATTTCAACTTTCCGTTGCAATGACCATAGGAGAAAAATTAACGTAGAAAGTAACACTCCGGGTAATTGAATCTCGTAGTGAGCACAAAATGCAGGTGAAACGCGAGACGAATTTTAAATGATTAACGACATAAATAAAGCAGGAATAAATGCATAAATTAAATATTCGTGTTCTCGGTTTCTTCGAAACGAGTTACAGCTCGAGATATACAATTCCAATCAGGTTCTGTATAGTCGAACTTTTTTACGGCTGAAACTGTGAATTTTTATGTGCATCGAGACGTGTTTTTTTTTTTTTTAGCGTAGCTCATATTTTGCAAGACTTCCTCGATATTTACCGCCAAACGAATACAAATTGCACATTTTGTATATATAAAAAAGTAGCAGTATGAAAATACTAATTTATATATATTTTGTATGAATAAAAAAGTAGGGTTATGAAATATTACTATAAGTGAAACGAATAAAAATTTTCTTGCAAAGTTATCTAAATCGCTGATTTTAAGGATATGACTCGATCGTGTACAACATTTACATAGTCACAGTTGTTAAAATAGATTACATTTACCCAGATTAATATTAGTTCTCTTGTTGCCTTGTTGTACATTCGTTTGCTGTGTAACTTTAAAACTCGTCCATTTGTTTCTTTCTGTTCTTTTGCTACGTTTAAGATATGAGTAATAGATGGCAATAAAGACATTTTTGGATGCTTTTACAAAGTTGTACTTATATTTATTTAAGTTCGATATTACTTGACTTGTGCATGTTGCTCTTCAAATTGAAAACTGTGCGTGGATAATACGACAACTGTTTGTGTAATTCATTTCAGAAAATTCATCATCTTCTAAATCATCTTCTGAATGAAAACAAAGAAAGAACACCTTGAACGCGAAAGAATTTTAAATAATTAGTACACGTAAGCATTGTTTCGATCAGTATTTATCGCAATATGAAATTTTCGACAAGCGATTAATCACACGCGAGATTCTGCTTTGTTTAACTATCGCGATTTGTCGAGTGAAGATTCGGAAAAGTATTGTTTAAAGAGGTGCACCAACCTGAGGCATTCAAACACAGTCGAAACTTTGGGAATTTTTTTCATAGGCAACTGCTAAATGAAAAGTTTCAATTTTTTCAGAGGATATAAACGTCACTTTCGGCATTTTTTCCGAATTTTTAAAAAGTAAACATGTTACAAAATGGAGGACGGAATTGGGTCGCGTTTCACCTATCGGAATACCAATTTTTCTCGTCAGATTTTCATCTGAATAATGTTAAACCACGTTTCTCAGTAACCTAAAGAAAAGAAGAAAAATCAACAGTTGAACGATCTTTAGCGACAGCATGCTGAAATCGCCGTAACAGCGACTTTCACACGGCGATAAAAAAAATAGAGATCTTGAAATCTCTTCTACCCTTCCACCCAAGTAAAAAACGTTTAGATCTCGTTATATTCCCCTCTGTGTCGTGCCAATTTTGTACGTAACATTTTTCTTATATCAGTTATAACAATAAAGGTGGACGAAATTTTTGTGCCACCCTGTAGTACGGGTCACGGATGACCCAGCTTCGTCGTCCGACCGTGGGTACGTTATGGGTACGCTATCAATAAAGGAGCGTAACCACAATTTGAAATGTTCACAAGTATGGTTTCAGAAACCAATAAATACGTTACATAGCGCGATAAATGTGCAGTTATAGAATACAGCTCGATTGCCTAGAATGCATCAACAATTCTGAACTCTCGCGACAGTTTACACACGTTAATGTCGACGAGGTATAAAATTCATTACCTGCTCGAATTTATCGATAAAACGAATATAATCGAGGAAATGCTATGATTTAGAAAATATCCGCTCCTGTCGCTAAAAAAATAAATAAAATAAAAAACAGTTTATCCCGAGGTACTGATAAAAGACGGTGCGCAACTTGCGATCCTTTCTCCGAACGTTCTAAAATATTTCTGTGATAAAAACGAAGCGGACAAAGAGTAGCGAAAATTTGTATTCATTTTTCCTAATACGGTGTTCATTTTATACGCAATGATGCTGTACGTGTAAAATAAGCACCGTATTTAAACTGTACGAACAGGTAGAAAATTGTTGCCAGAAGAAACGAATGGAAAGTAACGAAGGAGAGGAATAACAAACGGTGGAAATGAAAATGGAATAAAATTTATGAAGAGGGTCGACAAAAGCAGCCTGTAGTAAAAAAAGAAAAAGCTTAATATCGTTCGTATAGAGCAAGGGTCGGCAAAGATTTTTCCTGGAGGGCCAGATACTAAATATTCTTTGGCTTTGTGGGCCAAGAGAGAAAATTGAGATTATTACGTATGTACAGTACCGGCCAAAAATTTGGATCACCTGCCAATTTGCATCAATATTGGATCCGCTAATGATTCCTTATTGATTTGAAATTGATGTTGTGGAGATCAGTAGCACTTCACCTCGTTTCAATTGATTTGAATGACAACAAGTTCGTTAAAAAATTATTATAAATGCTATCTTTTTTTTTAAGCATTTTCGTGCAATCTGCACAGTGATTCCAAACATTTGGCCGGTAGTGTATGTAAGTAGGTAGTTAACTACAAATGAAAATTTTTTGACAAATCCTTTATTTCTGATGCACATTTATTAATGAGAAATATGGAATTCTTTCTTTTTGGATAATATTTCATTTAACAGTACATAACTCGCGGGCCATAAAAAGACTGATGGCGGACCGCAGTTTGCCGACCCCTGGTATAGAGAAATAAGGGAGAGGAGAATAAGAGACAATTTTCAGTTAGTAGTATCGGGGGAAAAGGTGCGAATATTTCAGATTAAATAGAAAAATGTGATCGATCTAATCTGCGGCATAATGCTCGTCAATGTTTGATACCTTCGTCAAATATTTGCAAGCTCTCGCAAATTGATTATCCTATAATGCAAATTCGCCAATCGCTTGTTTAAAGTTTAACTGAAAAATTTCTAAAATAAAAGATGTAGAGTAATCAGCGAGAAACGCAGAGAAAATAAAAAATTGATTAATCTTGTATATGTGGTACTTTGAAAAATCACCAAAAAATACTTAGGCAAAAAGATGGCAGATTTTATAGCGAATTAAACTTATTACACTTTCCTTATCTCTTTCTAAACGGAGAAAAATAACTACACGTTTAGGCAAAAAAAATTATACGTTCTATCTACTAATAAAAATTATTACATTTTCTGTATTTCTTTCGCCGCTTTTTATCGTATCCTTATTTTTCGCAAATGACCTGACTTTCAGCAGAACTTCGAAAAAAGAATCTAGAGATATGCGATACACGGAAGCCGTGAAATAAATTCGTTACGTTCAATCCATCTATTTTTTTTTGAGCACACGAGGCTTGGCAATAACGTTACGGAGAATAATTCATTTAAAAATGTTATTTCTGAAATAAAAGCAGATACGGGGTAGCATCGCCTTCGAAGTAGGCCCCTGGGACTGTACACCCGCGTTTCAGCGTTGGATCCATCGATCGTAACGTTTCCGGTACTCTCTTTCTCTTGTCTGTCTTAATTCCCGCGTTGCGTTGCTTCGAATTTCTCCAACTAAGTGAAACAGAGGAAAAAGAAAAAATTCGGAAATCAGGCGAAACCCGGTGAGTTTCTTGAACGTTGCGACTGATTTTGGGATTCGAAAACTCGTTCAGTACAGAACGGCTGAATGTGCGGGAACATTGTCACGAAGAAAAATCCACGACGAAGCAATTTCGTGTCGAACCCGATTCATTCACTTCGGAAGCCTCTACGAAATTGTCATTTCGCAGTTTCGTTAAGTGGAGCGAATCCTTATCGAAACCTTATCGTCACACCTTGTATTTTGAGCCAGTTAGCTGTCTTTTTGCAAGGATATTGCGGTACGCCATCTTGAAAAATTAGTAAATTAATGAAAATTCTATTTTCATATCGAGTGCACATCTTCTGATAGTGTAAAAAGTATACTTTTCATAAAATTACAATAATCTTCACTTTTCAGTGGAACGTAAAAAATTTGTAGTTCGGTAAACGTTCACGTGGTTCATGTCGAAGTCGACGAGGAACGACGAGAAACACGAATTGTCTTCGACAATACGATTACACGATCGCAAAAGAATACTCAACGCTGAATCACGTTTTCACAAAGATCTCGATGTAGGCTGATACGGTACAGGTGAAAATTAAATTTGTTACGAGTACGCATTGTCCAAATACTTTCTCTATCCTCCGACAGTGGACCTGCGCTGATATACAGGGTGTACCGTTTCAATTTCTCCGAACAAACATCTCTAAAATTACGAAAGATGCGGAAAAATGTTTCGAATGAAAATTTTAGGATATCGAGGAAGACATGTTATTAACTTTTGATTAGGAAGACAGGAAATCAACTGTTTCAATAGAAATATATATTTCTTATTAAGAAAAGGAAAGGGAGAGGACAAAACCAGAGGGAGAAAATGAGAAAGAAGGCAATGAGAGGAGAGTAGGTTAGATAAAATTATAAAATAAGAATGTACGTAGTCAGGAAATAGATAACCAAAGAATGAGTGTGCGAGTAACGACACAAAATGGAGCGTGAATGGATAACGAACTAAAACATTGAAAACCAAATCATTGCCATGAAGCTCGAAATAAACGAATAATAATAATATGTATTTTTCCTGCATATTTTCAAAACACTATCTATTTCTCTTCTAAGCGAGCAGTCCTCTAGATATGAACTCTCAAAGTTGACTGCAAAGGATATTTCAACCTTCCCGCAGTGTAGTACACCTCGCCTCGCCGATTCTTGCCAAAACCCTAGAACAAACACAAACGCACAGGCGGCGGTGGTTCTGTGTGAAATGACGTGCAATGCTATTTCACATAGATCGTGCGCCATTCGTCATCGTATACGTATCGTAGGCCGTTTCACATGTAACCACAACTACCGTGCGTTCGTGTTGGTCCCAGAGTTTGGGCAAGAATCGACGAGACTCGATATACATTGGGCAATACGAATTCCTGCAACACGTCAACTTTGAAAGTTCACACGTCTCAAAATATGCGGTAAAAAAGCAAATATTCCTATCTAAAAAAATTAACTTTGGAAGAATTTTTCAAGGTCCCCAGCAAAATGAAATAAGAGGATCTACAACTTTCGTCTGAACCATTCTTCCGTGTCTTCCATATTTTCCGAGATATTTGCCTGGAGGAATTCAAATTGGACACCCTGTGTAAGTTTAATTTTCAAACAGACGATCAAACAAATTATCAGAAGAGTGGTGATATTTGTCACATTTGTAACACTTCTTCGCCTACGATGATTCATGGTGTACATATAGGTACTCTGTCTCGGAAGTTTGGAGACGTTCCAGGTTTGTCTACGCGAGTACTCATCACCGGCTTAGTTTTCCCGACTCTGTTTCCTCGTTGTCCCGAACACTGTGCAAAGCGAATTCTGCGCCTGCGCCGAATATGTCCAAACTCCGGGACGGGTGGAGCCCCTCACATGGTTTCTTCCCTTCTCTGCATGTCAACGACGTTGTGTATAACGTTCGTAGGCAGAATCAGCCAGCAGCCGGTTTACAGTAGACGCGTGTATCCCGGTAAATTTAGGTCCACGGTGCAATCATGCAATCAGAGACAGACGTAAAATTGCGCGAATAGACGTGGCTGTAACTGCAGTCTGATATACTGGGTGGACCACTTAACTCGTATGTCTGAATAGCTTCCAATCTATGCGTATGTCTTTCTTCGTCGAGAAATAACGGAGTACTATCCTGTGTCGCGTTGTAGCAATCGTAGAAAGTTCTGTAAATGTGTGCGTTATCTTTTTAAAGACAGTGGGTCACTGGTGACCCGGGCATAGGATCTCGAAGGTTAATCGTTGCAAATGGTAGTGGACTGCAGGGTGCATACCTTGCACTGGAATAAGTCTCACGCAGAGATAAAGATTATGACTTCCTTACACCCTAACGGTTAATAAACACTTCGACAGTCACTCGACAATTTTTGCGACAAAGTTCGCCATTAACCCTTTCGTGGACAACGATTAGCGTATGTATCATTTTTGAGAATCGCGAGAAATGTATATTTGGGGTTTCTAGTGTCGTGATAGGAACATAGGTTATAGTGATAATACATTTCATATTTCATTCGCATGATACAAGCTTTTGCAGATATGGTGATTAGAGAGAAATTTGCCAAGCTGCTTTTGTTATAGGGAGCACCTTAAAATCGTACAGTCGAGCAAAGCGAAACAATTCCTGGTAATTCGTAATAGAAAGAAAATTCAAGTTCTGTATGATATTGTAATTTAAACCATTTAGTAGATATTTTTATTTAAGTATACCAACACTTATAGTTTACTGTATATACAAAAAACACGCACATAAAATACGTATTAAGTACAATAAATTATATTACAGATTGCGTAGAATTGCAAACTGTAATTTGTATAAAAACAAGAAAAATTCTATTATCGTAATGATGATTTATCTCGTACGATCGGCAACACGTTCTACTTCCCAAATTTCTGGGGGCGTGTACGTGTAAAAAGAAAACGATGCCTGTATACAAAGTGAAACGTTATTCGTAGTACAACCGAAAAGGATGATCATTCGCTATAATTTCATTATTATTTATCGTCATTTATCATCGCCGATATTATCATTCGTGAGAACAACCGTTCCTACCTCTTGTGTTATTCATCGTTGCATGAATAATCGAGAAGCCCCCTTTCTATTTCACTACGAATTACGTTCGAATCTACGTACGGCGCGTGCATTATTGGCACAATAATTGATTTCCACGCACAGTTATTTCGCGTGCTTTCTCTTTGTCCCTTCTCCGCAATCCACTTCCCTCTGTACACCTTTCTTCTTTCTATCTGCCGTCTTCTCCTCTTTCTCTCTCTCTCTCTCTCTCTCACTCTCTCTCTCTCTCTTTTTCTTTTGTCTGCCTCTTTATATATTCTCCACTGGACAATTTTCTCTACTGCTCCTTTCCCGTCCCTTTCCGTCTGTGGCACAAACCGACGAGTACCGAGAGACACTCCTGTCGAGGGCTCTCGCCGGAAGAAAACGGTGACAACGGTAACACTCTTGGAACGTAACAGGGAGAGCCAGGCGAACCTGGACCACCGGGACCACCCGGTCCTCCGGGATCAGAAGGTCTTCCTGGGCTGAACGGCAGTAAAGGAACTACGGGTGACCTCGGGCTACCGGGTGAAAAGGGAGCACCAGGATCGATTGGGCCTATTGGTCCGACTGGTACGCCAGGACTTCAGGGTCCTAAGGTAACATAAATACCAACATGTTGATCATTCACGCAGGATCACACGTATCCTACGTGTTTCACGTATTATTCATGTGTAAATTGTGGCTAAACTTTAGATTAAGAATTATTTGTGTGTGTAATAGTGTAGTATCAGGGGGGGGGGGCTCCGTACCTAAAAAGGGAAACCGACGAGGAAAAATAGAGAGGGAGTTGTTGGCGTAATGCGCTAAGTCTCGGCTTGCCAACCTTGAGGTCGCGGGTTCGATTCCCCGGGGTTGGTGTTTCGAGTCCCTAAAAATTTTTCTTCGGTTTTTCTACAATAGAAATTTAGAATATTCGAAGATACTTTATTTAGGTTCTTGTCTTTGATGACTTATCCTGTTATAGGAGTATGTTTAATATGGAACGTTTGTTAGGTCCGCTAATTTAATAGGGAAACCATTAATTTGGATTTAAGTATCTGTAAGAATTATTTCTGTGTGTAATAGAAATTTAACAGCATACAATCGTAAAATTTTCGAAGATACTTTAAGCTCTAGTCTTTGGTGACTCACCCTGTATAGGAGTATGTTAATGTGGAACATTTGTTAGGTTCGGTAAATTGGTATAGTAATTATAGTAAGTAAATTTAATGTTGGAAATGGTTTTATCAGATGACTGTTACATCGGAATTATTTTGTACGTGTATAGTATTGTACAACTAAATTACAATTTTCTTCGAATAAGTATCGAAACACGGATTTCAATATTATAATATTAATCCTGGAATACCGTATGCTTCAACGGCGACGCAGTTGCTGCATGCTGGTAACCGGAAGTTCGTTACCATCCCCTTCGAATTTCGTGTTATTGTTAGAACTTTTTAATATAAACGACCTATGTTTATGTAAAACTTTTTCCAAAAAAATTCGAACACCCTGTATGTACAAATTATAAGTATCAAGACCAACTTGATCGATCTTGTTTTGCTTACGATGATTTTATCGAATAGAACTCGTTAATCTTATCGGAAAACATTTTGTTAATGGAAATTACGTTATTCTTCGCAGGGTGATAGAGGTGATAAAGGCGATCGGGGTATAACAACGTCTTTGAACGGTGAACCGTTTCCATCTGGAGTGTTCGAAGGACCGCCTGGTCCACCAGGACCACCTGGTAAGTATATACGTGATATAATACAAATTCCCCAAAATTTGATAGCCGCGCGTGTAATACAGAGTGCCTTACGAAAATGGGAACACCTAAGTATTTTTGTTGTTTCCGATGATTCGTGAGAATGTTTAACAAATCACACGCAACGAAGATTTTTTCCAAAATTATTTTCTTCCAATTTTTCAAGGCCACCGAAGTTTTCGTTCCGCAATAGCATACACAGGGTGCGCCTGAAATTATTGTACAAAAATAAACAATAAACGTAGAAATCAAATTTTTTCATCCAAGGTTTAATTTTTGAGAAAATCAGATTTGAAAATCCATTGCACCCTATATATTTCTTTATTATATCTTATAACCTAAAAATGATCTTGAACGCCGAAAAGATGTTTCATAAAACAGCGTTGGGATAATATATGAATTTACTGTTTATGTTAATACACGAATAGATAGTCTTCATAACCAAGAATACTCTAACCTCAATTCTCACTTCGGAAGATATAACGTATCGAATAATTATTACGCTAAAATAAATTGAAAAAGACGTCATTATCTGTCATTGTTTATTCTAAATAATTTATCATTGCCAAAGGGTGTCGTTTGAACTATTTATTAGTATAAACAGCAAATTCACATCCTAACCTAACCTCAAAAACAAACTTTTATTACACCGTGTTCCTCCTTCAAAACCGTTCCAATTATGCGTTAAACATTTTCCTGTACCATCGCCGGACAACGGAGATGTTTAAGTATTCTGATTCTGACTGATCACTCTGTATACTGAAGTAGCATGATACGACCGAAGAAAGAATTGAAATTACGATTTTTAAGTTTTTCAAATCTACATCCATACAGAGTATTCACGTTATTTATTAGTCAGCGTGTCTCTTGTAAATAGTAGGCATACTAAAGAGATAAAAGAGGAAATAGTTTTACATTTCACGAGCAATGCAATGATCTACATATATCAATTTTTTTTTAATTTACAATTATTTCGGAAGAACGATGATGATCTTTAATTTTGTAGCGAAAAGTCATTTTGTTTTACGTCATACGAAAGTAACTATCGAGATACTTTCAATAAATACGAAAGGAGATGAGCAAAAGAAGCCGCCATCTTAGACAGTACCGATATAACCTCTCCCACATAACCTCCAAAAACACTGCAAGAATACAATCACGAAAATGTCGAATTAAAGAGTGGAAAAACTCTGCTCCGTTACATACTTTTCGAAACAGTAAACAGCTCTTTCAAAGTAGACATTCACTTCTGAAAACTAACTCGAAAGGAACAGAACACAATTTATAGAATTAAGATCCGCCATTCTAGAATCGTACACTCTTAACTCATTACCCATACAAATCCTACAAAACGCGATCATTGCATATGTATGACGATATATAAATTATTGCTCTTCTTTCGTAACACTGTTCTGTTATATAGTGTAAACGCAGCTTAACCCCTTAACGCTCACATTTCTCTCAACTCGACGTGTCCAAAAATGATCAATCTTATTTTTTTCTAATTATATCCTAGTCGTGTAAAAATCAGTTTCCCATTTATTTACCGTGACTTCAATTTTCACCACAAAATAGAAAGGACAGCGCAATATGAAAAATGAAAGAAAATAATTAAACAAAATTGCAATTTTTCGGGGATTCCTGTGCGCGCGTAAATCAAGACACGAGCGTTAAGGTGTTTAACACTGTACATTCCAGTAAACATTCAAAAATACGTCAAACCGAAAATTAACAAGTACTTGAAAATGTGTGATACAATGATTCTCAATGGTAACTATCCGAAGCACTTTAGCTACTTCCTTGAATAAAGAGAAAATATCAAACCTAGAGAAAGAAATTTACATTGATCACCTTTTCAAACGATATTGCATACAAAATTACGTGTACACGCACGCACTGCCGGTTCGGTTTAAGTTTCATACCACGCAGCATATAGTACATACGCGTTCGAAGAGGTTAGGAAAAAATGTTGGATGGAAGAAAATTTTCGGAATAAGAAAAAAAAATAGAAAAATAAAAATAAATTACTTGGTCCTCTACATCTGTGCATGATTTTACGCGAGAACGAGAGTGCGTGTGCGAACGAACGAATGTCATGTTTTATTTTATGCACGTAATGTACACGCACACAGGGCCCCAGGGCGTGAAGGGGGAGCTGGGTCCGGCGGGACCACCCGGTCCGCCGGGAGAGAATGGTGGCCGGGGAAAACAAGGGAAGAAGGTAAGCTTCAGCGAGGTCCTCCGGCAAACGTCCATCGACTAAAACGACCGTTCAAACTATTTCTCCTAACGACCACCGCCCGTCGAATTGAACCACAACTTTTCCAACCAAAAACTCTGAAGACAAAAAAAAAAAAAGAAGAAATACTCCACCCCCAAAAATTATATATCTCTCTCTCTCGTATAATATGTCCTTTTTCCCGTTTTGTTTTTTTTTTCGTTCCTTGTTATTATTTTTTTTTTTTCTTCAAGATCCACGTTCAAGAACCTTTTCCAAAAATTCTTTTTTTAATTTTAATTCCTCTGTGACAAGTGATGCATGGACAAGTGCATATATTACAGTTTCTTTCGGGCAAGGAGATGCGTGCATGACATTCTTGCTTGAACATTTGGTATCTTGGAGCGAAATAATGATTGTCGTCGTCGAATTTTTTTTACCGCTTAACCGTCATCGTTTAAACAACCATATGTACATATATATATATTTATGTTTAAAAAACAATGTATATATATATAATTTTAATTCTTTTTTTCCCCTAAATCTGGTCGATTTTGCACTAACAAACTTCCTTTCGTCCTCTTTGGGGTTCTAATGAATTTTAATGCTACTTTTGGTAGAATACTCATTCACCTTTTTCTCCTTGGTTTTGTTGTTACCTTTGATATTAATTCAGTCGTTTTATTTGGCTTTTCGTTTATCCGTTCATGTTCACGTTCACCTGAGAGATAAGTTTGCCCATCGAAGATTATCTCGATCCGAGTAACGTGTAAATAAACGTAATTAAAACCGATGTAGAATCTGTTATCCAGATTTAAGAATGACGTGACGGTTTAAGACGGTTTAAATTCACGCTTTCGAACACACACACCTGCATGAAAGTTACAAGAAAGCACATGCACGATCTTATCACACATGCATGAGAAACATGCGCCATGTATGGCACATTACGATCACCTGCTTCTTTTCATTTTAATAAACTGAAGCAAGTAGCCGTTAAATTGCATTGTCGTTACGACGATGATGGACGGGGGAGAATGTTCTTGCTGTGTTCGAGACGAACGGGAAAATTTGTAAATTCGAGTATCAAAGATCTCCTTGTAAATTCTCTAAGAAAATGGTCACATTCGCCGTTACCCCGAAATTTTCATTTCGGACAACGAAATTTCGCTGAAGCAACGCTGTCGCTTTCAACAACGAAATTAGAGGATGAAGCGAGAAGAAATGTTTCAAACGACCGCCACGTTGCGTTTCGTCTTACGAACAGAAAGAATATTTTTTTCTACGGTCTCCCGACGTCATCGTTCCAAAGCTGATACGTATGTAACTAAAACACAGACGCCGCGAGAAAACGGTGACTTGTTCAGTTGCCGAAAGAAAAAGAGAAAAAAAAAAAAAGAAACGTTGGTGGCAGCAAATAACACGTACGCGAAGTGAGAGACTTGAAAACCTTTACCCAGTTACAATTTACTTCTGGAGGCACACCTTCGTTCGTGTCACAGAAGAGTCGCGCGGTTATTAAAACAAAAAGAAAGAAAAGCCTCCCTTGCGCAGAAGAGGTGGAGAAAAAAAAGAAAGAAAGAAAGCTAATTCTCTTGTGACGAATGTAACCAAATTTTTACATACACCTGCGCACTAAAAATCTCTAGCCACGGCCACTCTATTAGTTTTACTCGATTCATCCCTGTTTTAACGTATTTTTATTTTAAGGTCCAACCGTAAGTATATACGCGTGTTTTTCTTAGCGAGTAAATGATATAAAGTCGGTTCTCGAACGAGCCGAGAAGGCGCATCTCCGTCGTTTTGATTCGTGTGTGCGCAAATTGTCACCATTTTGAGAGAGAGAAAAAGAGAAAAGAAAATTGTCAACTAAGTTTACCGTTCGCGGTACCCGAGTATACAAGGCCGACAAAGAAAAAGAAAAAAGATAACCGTGTATCGTTATCTCGTCTATGCTGACAATTGTTCGGCACAGATATGAAAACGAAATTCTCCGACTTGTGATATTAATTCAGCATAGACAAGATATACCCGAGATACTCGAGGAATTATTGCAGAGAGAGTGAGAGAGAGAGAGAGAGTGTGTGCGTGTGTGTGTGAGACTGAGAGAGAGAGGATGTGAAAATTAAATTGCCGGAACGAGAATTCTGATAAATTTTCAGATTCTCGATACGGCTTAAAGACGAGAGATACATACATATATACCTTACTCTCTGCTGTGGTAAAAGAGAATTTGAGCCACCTTTAGTTCGAGCTGGGACCGTATCTCACAGACGTCTATTCGTTTAAATTTCTTCGAGGATCGGAGATTTCCGTGATACGACTGTGATTTTACTTTGTCGACGATTTTACTTGTCTAGCTTGTAAAGTCAACTTTCTAGTAAGTTTGTAGCGCCCTGTACGATGCCTTTACTTTTTGTTTCCACGTTGCAAACTTTAACTTAATCGGCTAACAGTGTTCTTACCTCTGTACTAATAACAGTTGCTAATTCCTGGTTGAAGCGAAAGAAATAGACGAGCGACTGGAAAGAGGAAAGATAAAGGGAGAAGCAGACACAGTGAGAGTGCATGAATGAGTGAATTAGTGAGTAAAAGAGAGAGAAAAAGTGTGTGTGTGTGTGAGATCGCTTACTTTAGTCAGTAGCCTTTGGCGTAGTGTACGTAGCTTGTGTAACTAATTTATGTTTAATGTAGCAAGTAACACCACACTACTTCTTCCCTGTGTGTCGGTTCAAATCACTAATAACTAATACTACTACCCCCGGCTTTGAGGCTCTCGCAACTTTATCGACCGGTGATCGATGCAAGCCTGCGATTGTCGCGTAAGTATCAACAAAACAGCCCCTGAAAAACAAAAATAAACTATGTAGCTTTACTTTCGTTTCGATCGTATTACTACATCGTGTCATTACGCTGCTAATTTACTACAAGTTCTACCGATGTCTTTTTTGTCAATGTTTTGATCCTCTTCTAATTCATTTTCTTCTCTTTCCTCTTTTCTTCTCAGATGTTACGCAGTAAATTTGTCGTTCGCTTCATTTCGATTCGGTATTTATATTTGTACGTGATTTGCATACGAGTGTAAGGAAGTGTCGGTTCGGATCGTTGAAACATGGATATTAACACGTTGACTGTCACGTTGGTCATCAGTGGCCAGAGATTGTTTAGAATAATTCAAATAAAACGAATATCTGTAGACATTTATTTTGAATTTGAAAAGAATAATAATAATTACAAGGCATAATGTAACATTACGATTAGAATAATAAAAGTTTCCGCGTGGCAATCAACGTTTCAATATCAGCAGTATTGATTGCAAAAACAATGGAGAAAGAAAAACTAAAGTAGATTTATTCGACGCGTATGTGTACTATAAGAGAAATGATCAAACACTCGAGAAACGTAACTTGTCTCTAGACATGTCGAGGAAGAAGAGGAAAAAAATATTTGACAGCTTCCAGTTTCTACTAAACTTGATCCCACTAACAAGCGTTCCCGTTGTCGTCGATTGCATGCAATTACCCGTAGTACTTTTTTTTTGGATTTTCGATAAAACGTTAGTGTGTCTAAGTTTCGTAGTAGTCGTAAATATTGTAACCGAGTCGAGTGATTTTGGCACAGTTGGGGAAAACTCTCAGTCTGTTCGTGAGAAATAAAGAAAATTTCGAAAAATCTTGTGCAGCAAATAATGCAAAAGTAAGGAGAAAAAAGGGAAATGTATGAAATTCGTGCCAAAGTTAATCAATAGATACCGTAGATTATTTCCGAATAAAACTGCTCCTCTCCCCGCACCCCATCCCAACCCGAAAATTAAAACCGATTAACGCTTCGTCGTAAAAAAAAAAGAAAGGAATTTTCAAAAAGATAAAATAAAGATGGAGGACCTGGTTGGATCTGACCTTACAGTGTTACGTTATAGGGTATCAAGGGTGAGAGCGGTGTGGCATTGATGAGAGGCCCACCTGGGCTAACGGGTCCAAAAGGTGAACCCGGTGAACGGGGTTACCGGGGCGAGAAGGGCACCAAGGGAGACACGGGCTCATCAGGTAGATTTTCAAGAGCCATTTCTCAAGAAAAAAACAAAGATGGACGACAAAACGAACGATTTTCTTTCCATTTCTCCCCTATTATTGCCGGCAGATCGGTTTTTTTTTCTTTTCTTTACCATTTCTTTCTTTCAAATCCAACGGATCATCCCCTCTGCTATTCGCAGACTGCCTATAGATACTGTGAATATTAAACAGTCCATTCTGTGTATCCTACGAACTACTTCTTCAATCACTTCACCGCTTAATATTCAATTTTTTCTATTAAAAGAAATTTCATAGAAAAATGTTTTTGATAACGTTACTCCCCGCTTACTTGTCTTCAAAGCGAATTTTTTTATTTTGACACACTTGTATCAGTGACGTAGAACGTTTCGAAGAGTGTTCATCATAATGTAAGCGAATAGGGAAACGATGGAAAATGTCGTGTGTGTATATGCGTTCGTGCAGGGGTGTATGAAGAGGGAGATATAGAAAAATGGAGACAAGTAGGATAAAATGTCGATAACAAATTGAGTAACCTTGCTTTGGTTGAAAGAAAACGCTGATTAGGTACACGAGTCAGGGTTGATGATAATTGAACGGTGTTTCAGTTTTGTTCGTAACGATTGATCGTTTCAGGGCCGAAGGGAGATCAAGGACCGCCCGGTTTTTCGGGGCTGAACGGGAAAGACGGAGAGGCTGGTATTCAGGGTCCTCCTGGACTGCCAGTAAGTATATTATACATGTGAATCTGTAACGAGGAGATACTTATTTGTCATTTTTGAAGATCACTTTTTGACATATCCTTGCGCGAGGAGGTCTTCAAGTGTTAACTAGTAATTTTCGTAAAACTTCTGTGTAAGGTAGGTTTCACAAAAATATCTCAAATGTATCTTTTGTACGCTGCGAAATGTATATTTAGTAGATGAATATACTCGACAAAATTAATGACTAAAAAACACCTTTTCAATATGTTGAAAATCGTTAGTTTCAGAAAAGTCATTTGAAATACGTGTTTTTAATTAAAGGACTTATTTGACCGCCATACCAGTTTTTCTCCTGTGAGAAAAATAATTAACAAGCAATTAAGAGCAATTGCAGGAGGAGGAAGAATTTACAATTCGTACCATTTTTGTGAATATGATACCGTGTATAAAATTGTGCTAGATCAATCGTTGTAAAATCAAATTCATACGTCTGATATGTACATATGTATTTGTTATCAATATTAAATATCTGTGCAGGGTATTTCTGGACCTAAAGGTGAGAAAGGTGAATATGGTGACATTGGACCTCCAGGACTAATGGGGCCACCAGGTTTACCTGGCCCACCGGTACGTTAATAACACAAAGTGTTATATTTTCGTATTAAATTGTTATTATGTAAATTTCGATGAACTAACATGACACGTGTTGTTCGGTGAACAGGGTTATCCAGGTTTGAAAGGTGAAAAAGGAGAGAAAGGCGAATCGGTGAGTCGATCTTTCACAACTATTTTACCCTCAACATATGGAGTATCAGAACCCTCTTGTTACGAATCTCTCTTCCTTTTCTTATATTCCCATTGAACGGCGAGGGAGAGATACGATCGATTGTTACATAGAATACTTGGTCGTTCAATTGGTCCGTCAGTTTTCACTTCGAGTAATTCTAGCTCTCCTCACTTTCGATATTGCGACAAGTATATATTATACTCGATATGTCGATTGTTTCTTTCAAATCGAACACCAAATGGAACGCGCTATTTTCACCACGGCTGTTTAATAATTTCATGATAAAAATTTATTCCTTTTCATGACACAACACCTGGCTCCCTCCCGTCGACAGAAATACAAAAAACTTAGGCGAAGACAGGTACGTTCATTTACGAACGTGTACGTTCGTTCAGTAGTGTACGTAACGTACGTTTTGGATTACCATTAGTATTCGAAATTATCGATCGAGTACTGTAGAGAGAAAATATGTTTACATTGCATCGTTCACTTCGTTACAGGGAGATGGTACGTTTGAAGTAAATGCCGGTGAAGTGGTAAGTAGAAGTACCATTTTGAAACTTTCGTACCATTTTATACGTTTGCTGCGTCAAAGACGTTCGGGACGTTACTGTGAATTTTTTTAAATCTTCTCCGTGTTACATGTAATTAATTGCTTGCAGATAATGGGACCGCCGGGACCACCTGGTCCATCTGGTACTCCTGGGCTTCAAGGTCCACCTGGGATAAAAGGCGACCGAGGACACGATGGCGCCAAAGGCGATCCTGTCAGTAATCACTGTGTACCTAAAGAATCATTTTAACAAAAATTCAATTTTGTAACCGAAAAGAAAAAGAAAGAAAAGTATGTTTCGTGTACTACGGGTTATTATTATTATTACTTGATCACGAGACAACGTCATATTTGTATGGTGTACATATGATATATATTTAATTTTGTAATTCAATAGAAACAAGAAAGAAAAGCGTTTGAAAACGCTACCGTGAATCGATATCGTCCGATTCTGTATACCCTTTATAAAAATTGATTAAACATGGGCTTTTAGCCTATAATCTCTACAAGGGTGAGGAAACGATATGATATAATGTGCGTAGATAATAATTTTCACCTGGTTGTATTTTCAAATTACAGGGAGAGAAGGGTGCCAAAGGAGATCCTGGTCCAATGGGACTACCCGTACGTATTTTCCTCTCAAGATTAGGTTTGTAGGTTAGGTAGGTTATGAAACGCGATCAAACACCAGGGAGATAGAAAGAGATAGAAAAGTAGAATTGAAAAATTCACTTGTTCTGAAGTTATCTTGACGCTTGCAAAAGATATTAGGTTAAAAGTAATCGAACTGCGCGATGCGTTGCACATCGATGCTGTGAAATAACGAAGGAAAAATAAGGAACGAATAGTATATTTTTGTATAATTATTGAAAATTTATGAACACTATATTTATTTGGAAGAGATATAATGAGGTCGTAAATCTTTCCAAATCTTGGGATTCCCAAATCTTAGGATTCCCAAATCTTGGGATTGCCAAATCTTGGGAGTTCCAAATCTTGGGAGTTCCAAATCTTGGGATTCCACAATCTTGGAATTCCCAAATCTTGGGATTCTCAAATCTTGACATTCCCAAATCTTGGGATTCTCAAATCTTGGAGTCCCCAAATCTTGGAATCCCCAAATCTTGGGATTCCCAAATCTTGGGATTGCCAAATCTTGGGAGTTCCAAATCTTGGGATTCCACAATCTTGACATTCCCAAATCTTGGGATTCTCAAATCTTGGAGTCCCCAAATCTTGGGATTCCCAAATCTTGGGAGTTCCAAATCTTGGGATTCTCCAATCTTGGGAGTTCCAAATCTTGGGATTCTCCAATCTTGGAATCCCCAAATCTTGGAAGTTCCAAATCTTGGGATTCTACAATCTTGGAATCCCCAAATCTTGGAAGTTTCAAATCTTGGGATTCTACAATCTTGGGATTGCCAAATCTTGGGAGTTCCAAATCTTGGGATTCTACAGTCTTGGAATTCCCAAATCTTGGGAGTTCCAAATCTTGGGATTCCCAAATCTTGGGATTCTCAAATCTTGACATTCCAAAATCTTAGGATTCTCGAATCTTAGAATCCCCAAATCCACCAAATACCATAATACTAAAACCGGTGTCAATTTCATTTCAAACCGCTCTGAACATAGCTCGAGCTCCTTATCTCACCCAAACTAACGTTTCAACGATCGAATTTCACATTCTTCCACGCTCACCTAATTTTACGATCTCGCTATAACTCTTCCACCGGAGTACACGTACTTTCACAATCTCTTACAACACAATCGCTTATCAAGATAGATCTTCGTTTCTTTCCAGGGCCCCATGGGACTGAGAGGAGAATCCGGAAAACCCGGGGATGCCGGGAAACCTGGTGCCATGGTAAGAACGCGGACCTCTCGCTCCTAACGTCATCGTTATTTGGTCTCGCTGCTGAATCATTAATAAGCATTCACTAACGACCAGTGTAATCGAATGTCGCTCATTCAACAACAAAAAAAAAAAAAAACAAAACAAAACAAAAAAAAAACATCGTACATCTTCGTGTCCTCGGCGAGATCCTTTGATTGCCTCTCTCACGTGTATCGTTGTCTTCCGCGTTGTTTCCTATTATTTAAACTGAACGAACGAACGATCGTCGTCGTCGTCGTCGGGTAGAGAAAGAAAAGAGATACACGTACGAAAATGATAGAAAAAGCGGCGGCAACGAGAGACAACACGCACGTTTTAACTGATACGAGTACCTCGAAAAGAAAAAGGATCTCTCTTTCGTATCGACAACTTCTGTCGGAAGTTCTCGGCGTTCACAGTCATATCGTTAGCGTTTATTGCAGTAAAACGTAAAATTGCGAAGTTGAACGATAGCGTAAAATCCGCTTTTTTTCCACCGAGAGTCGTCGTTGTTTCGAGTAACGGAATATATCCCGTTCTACGATCGTCACAACCTCCGTTAGGATTTCAAAATAGAGTTACGTCGCTTCTTTCTCTCGATTGGGAGAAAAAAACAAAAATCTACCAACAGTAATTCCTCAACGATGAACGATGGTAGGGAGCTTAGAGAGAAAAAAAGAAAAAAAAAAAAGAAAAGGACCGTCCGCTACGTAAGATTAAACGGGCGCCGTTGTGATATCAGGCTCTCGTACGTAATATCCTCCTCCTCCCCGCCCCAAAAACATACACCGAAGTTTTAAAGAAGAAAAGGAGAGAAATCTACCGTGTTTAATTGTTATCTGGGAATACACAAACGAAAGAGAAAGATCGTGTACGAGTATCGTGTCTTACATATGTGCGCGCGGTGGGTAAAATGAATAAGATTGACTGTACTTGTAGTTATAGTGGGTGCCATTCGTATGCAAAACTCTGTAGCAAATACAAAGAGAGAGAGAGAGAGAGAGAAAAGGAACAGGATAATTGCTTTACGGAGAAACGACTATTTCGAAATTCACGAACGAACATCGTGTTTATCAATGAGTGTGACAAGAGTGAAGTTTTTGATAGAAAAGGAAAGAAAGAAAAAACAAACAAACAAACTGCGTCTTCCACAGATATTCAAATGTGTAAGAATAAAATCATTTCAATGGCTTTTCATTTTTCTCGTCGATAATTCGAATGCTGATAAACGCGTTTAAACGTCGGTGCTGTACATTTATTTATCCAACATAATATTTAGCGGATGTTCGCACTACCATCCGTCCTCTTTAGCATATTCTACATATGTTTACTTGTACATCAATGTACACACAACAATGTCCCAATAGCTCTCGGCCAAACTTAATCTCTATTTTTTATGAGTAGAAACAGGAAAACAAAAGTATATATAAATATAAATCGTTCGAAGCCTTGTTAGTAAGTTATAGCAGAAAGTAAGGAATATCTCGAGGAAATGATAAGTAGACTTGCTCTAAGTATGATACAGAAAAGAGAAAACGGGGAAAAAAATAAACGATAAATGGTTTAATTAACGTAATTACATAGTAATTAACATTCCACGTGAGAAATGTCGGCCATTCTTGCCAATTTAAGCCATCGGGTTGGTGAACAATTTGTTACCACAAACTTTTGCCTTGCGTTCATACTTCGCAAGAGTCGATTCGTTATCGTTCCTTTTGTCGCAATAATTTCGTTACATTTCTTTTCCAAACGAGCTACGTTCGCGCCACACTTTTTCTCTCATTTTACTCATAAAACATATTGACGAAGTTCAACTCGGACAGAAAGAAAGAAAAACTGGGATACCGTTCGTATACATATGTGCGTGTGTGTTTATGTGTATGCAGTGTGTGCGTGCGTGCGTGCGTGTTGCGTGTGTGTGTATACACACACATCCGGAAGAATAAAAAAAGGAGAAAATACAGAAAGAAAAAAAAAGGAAAAATGTTAATTGAAATGACAAAGCTGTAGGCGTTATAACGTGGTAACGTGGTACGAAAGCTAAGCAAATTTTGCCTTAAAAAACATTTTTAAATTAAAAAATACGAGATAATAGATTGCTATTTATAGAAGTTTTTAGGACAGTTTATAAGCTATGGAAAGACACTACACAGAACACTGACAGAATAAGGGTTAAAGAAAAAAATTTTTTTTTTTCAACAATTCGTTCAATTACGAAATTTATTTGGGAAAATTTTCCCGCGTTTAAATTGTTCCGTTCGCTAGAATTTTCATTGTCGAATATTCAATTTTCTTCTTCTTCGCTTCTCATCGTCGTCTCATAGTCATTTTATTCGTACACATATACATATATATTTCCTCGACGCTTCTTTGTTTCTCATTATTCCCTAACAGACAACACTTGTTTCTCGTTTTCAAAACTTCACTTCTCTTTTGTTTCTTTGCCACTCTTTCTTTGCGTTATATTCTGCTTAAATTACTGATTTGTACTTAATAGAGAAGAGTATGTCTTGTACTTTCTTGTATATAATAAAAAAAATAGCGAATTATTTATCATAATTTATCACCTACGTTCGTTCTACTTCAACATCTCGTTTCGGAGCAATCGAAATAAATACACATGTTTTCTCGACGACACGGTGATAACGATTGACTCGTTACTTTTTCACGCAGCGTATTTCAATTAACACGTAAAACCGTATA
>NW_017100242.1:3446952-3449079 GCF_001263275.1 Habropoda laboriosa
ATATATATATAGAGAGAGAGAGAGAGAGACAACGAAAATGACGTAATATAAATTCTTTCGTAACACGGCGATAATGGAAAATGCTCTGATTGCGTTTGAAATTTACAAATATTATCAGACTCTCGATAGATCAAGTTTTGTTTTGTTTCTTCGATCGCAGAATATCGCCAAGATATATACATATATATATTCGTGAATTTGTTTGAAATTATTCTAATGCGTTATCGAGTGCTATAATATTGTTTACATTGAACTATTAAACGAGAAAACTCGTCGTCTACACGTAATAGTATTATTGCACAGGAACATCATTTTGAAATTTAATTGAAGAAAAAACAAGGAACAATGTCGTCAAAGCTGTGTGTATTATTGAAAACGATACTTTTAAGATACATGAATACAACCTGTCGATCTTTTTACACTTCAATAGTTTAAACATGTAGTATAACCAAAGTTACATCGAATTCGATTAAGTTTTAAGTCGCGAGGTGAATAACTGATCGAGCAAAGTAGATTAGTTCACCTGATATGTTCCGGCTATCGTCGCAACTATAAAGTTTACTGTACAGAGTGATGCGTTAAAAACGGTCTAGCTTTTGTATCTTCCGTCGAGTTAATATTAGCGGAAGAGAAGTAGTCGAAAATTAAAAATTTGTTTCCGATATCATCGACGATTGTAGTATCTTCCCAAAGAAAATAACACATTTTGGTTAGAATTTGATCGTGGCTCGAAAACATAGCCTCAAATGTAGCCATGTTGTTTTTTTTTCTAATTATTGAAATATCGAAAGACAAATATTTCGTTCTGTTTCCCCTCAGATATTTACTGTGAATTACAACGAAACGGTATTCTCGTTGAAAACGTAGGATGCGATATTTCAATAATTGGGAAAAACAATGCCAACGCGTCCACGTGAACTCGTTCTATTCATTTTGCTTCCGTGATACCATTGTAACACGCAAAACCTATCGCTCTATTTGAAGAAAGTACTTTTGACGATAATGTTGAAGAAAATGTAACGTAACTTGCCCCTCGAAACCATCTGTTTTCTGTTAACGTAATTTTTTATAACATAAACTCAACAGAAGATACGTTAAGCTGGCTAGTTTCTGATAAATCACTCTGTACTTCGGAAAACTTACATTTCTCCTACGTACTACTGATTCTAAACTATTCCGAGAAAATGCTCGTTCTCTTCACGCGTCAACATTTCGACAATTTTCTATTCTTTTTCCGTACACGACTCTGTATTGGGAAATATTGTCGACACCCGTAAGTTTGTCGTTGTTCCTAATTTTAATTCGACATATCTTTAAATTATATAATTTATCGAACGTTTAAATACAAAGGACAAACCGGACGCAAATGTTTGTTACTTAAACGACATTGTTGATCAAGTGTCGATTAAACGGCTCAAGTAAAAACAATTATTTTTAGATAATCGTCGTGTGAATACCGAAAAAAGAAAAAGATAAATTCGAACAAATCATTTTTCGAAACAGGAAGAGAAATAGATTGGTAGGCGAAGAAAGGAACTAGAACCGAAGAGAAAGAAAAGAGATACGTGTAACAGTAATCTACGATGTACTTAATGATCTGAAACAACAAACACGTGTAAAACGACTATATCCTTATTTGTGACACACACTAACGATCTGTGTAACATGCAAGATTATCGTTCGCATACTTTCGTATGATTAAATATGAAAGAAAAAAAAAAAAAGAAAAACAGAGAAGATTGTACACTGTAGAATAGTATTCACGAAATAGGGATGTTACTTGACCAAAAAGGTTGGTTTCACAAAAATGTTCACATTGTTTGAAATTAGAAAACGCGATAGCTCCCACATTTTTCTGTGTATACCCCTAATCGCAAAAATTGACATAGAGATTAAATGCGTATTAATTCTTAATAAGATAACGAAATTAGTGAATGTATGGAAACCACTCGTATCGTAAACGAAAAGAAAAAAAAAAAACGTACTTCAATGGTAACGCTAATGCGCAAGTGAAAAAGGAAGCATATGATATAAATACGTGTGTGAATGTGCGCACTCGTCAAATTGAATTTTGAACAATCAATATATATATACATCATGTATATGCCTATAATTTGTGTATGCATG
>NW_017100242.1:3449429-3455454 GCF_001263275.1 Habropoda laboriosa
TGTACACACACAGGCACACATGCATGACACGTCGAAACAAATAGAAAGGTATGCGGAAGAGAAAAAAAAAAGAGAAGCATATGATAACAACTTTCGTGCGTGCGTATGTACGTATTAATCGTGAAAAAGTGAGACGCGTCTTGGTTGTTATTAACAAGAGAAAATTATACGAGCAAAGAGAAAAAGACGAAAAAAAAAAGAAAAAAAAGAAAGAGAATACGACCGCGTATTTACGATATAAGGAATACTTGACTCTAACAAATTTTGTTTTACATTGTCCCAATTAATAAACAGAATGTGCATGTGCCTGTGTCCTTTGCTTCTATACGATGCCCTTCGATATTTAACGCTTCTCACAAAACCTCGTAGTGAAATTTTTACCGCTTTGCATTTTGCTCCGGCTGCGATCCGACGATCATTGTTAATTTTTACATCTCTTACCACTCTTCTCTTCTACTTCTTCTTCTTCTTTTGTTCTCATTTTTTTTTTTTTTTTTATGTTTTCTTCCTTACTCTGTCTGAGATTGTGCACTCTTCATTGGAAAAAAACAAAAAAAGATCGATTTTTTGAACCTTTGATCATGAACTCTGTCATGTAACAAAAAGAGAAATTAACACGTGTTAATTTGCTGCAACCACGATGGTAAATGTAATTAATTGTTGGATCGTTACGCCATCTTGTAATACATACATAGCGAAGATATTTTTTAAGTCGTGATTGGCATACAAACCATAAATTTCGCTGGTGTTTTTACTTTTTTCTTTTTTTCTTGAATTTAATTAAGCTCCTTCTTTATCTATTCCTATAGCTAACACCTACCGATTGTACTCTTGCCTTGCTCTCGGAAGAAGAAGCTACAAATAACGATATTAAACTAATTTTCAAGCTTTTACTTTCTTCTTTTAATTAATACCTGCGTTATCGTGGATCTGCACAGCGATCGATGCCAATTGCAGTATATATTTTCAAGTATCGTTTAACACATTTACCGCGTAAGTTGTACCTCACACTCGATCGATTTCTTCAGATTCAGTAGATCGTTCCACGTTCAACGCGGCAGAGTAGATCGATTGTAAAAGGTGTTCGCGTTAGAGTTAGTCGTAATTTTCAAGATAGAAACAATCATGTACATACGTTAAATTACTGTAATTAGCACCGTTGGTCACCGGTGACCGATGAGACGCGAGTTTGAAAGATCTGTGTCTGAAAATTGGTTCATCGAAGTCTGCGGTGAATGTGTTGGAAAAAAGACAAAATTGAAATAAAACCGAGTTAATCAATAATTAATTCAGTCTGTTCTGAAATTTGTGGTAAAATCAAACTAAGATAATGTAACACTTGTAAAACTTGAATTACATTTTTGGATATACCTTTATTTAAAAAGGAGATCGATCGTAAAGTAATTGGTATATTTCATTTTATTTCTTTGCGTGTACGGATATATTCGGTTTTCTGTAAAAGAAGAAAAATAAGGATACGTGTTCGGAGAGCTTGGCAAGATGCAATATTGGTGTGAATGATAACGCAAAAGATCGTTTAATCAAATATTTCCGAATAATAAATGACATTTGAATCGGCATATCAGGTAACTTCAATGAATTTGACAAGATTTCCTCTGCCTTTCAGGGGACATCAGGATTAGACGGCATGAAGGTGAGCAATCTTCGGGGAGACCCGTTTAACCATACATTATATTTATGATTTTCGGATCCTCGATTACTACGCTCACACTACGATTTCATCGTTCAGGCATAGATTAAGCTGGTTGCAAACTTAACGGTATTGTTTAAACTTATACGTATAATGTACAATATTCGTTATATTTCTTCGTGCTTACAGGGTGCACAAGGAGAACCAGGCACAAAGGGAGAAAGAGGGGACCCTGGCCTACCTGTAAGTATTCATTATGAGAAATTCCAGGTAGCGCACAGACGTCTTCTTTCAACGTCTCTCAGGGACGTTCGGGTGAAAACTCGAGGACGTCGAAAAGACGTCTCGACGACGTCCACTGTTGCAAATCGGGCGTAAAGACAGAGCAAAACTGTATTTCATTTGAAAAGTGAACGTAGGATTATTGAAGATTGTGATTTTTTTTTTATATCGGTTTCTTCGCAAATTCGAAATTATACTATGAACATTTTCTTTACAATTGTCGTTTCAATTTTAGATTAAAGACAAATTCAGAACTATAGGCACTGTGCGCTGACTTTAGAGAATCTTGAAAACCTCTTAAATTCTTCGCAAGCCCGAAATATGTAAAAGAAAAACTGAACTATTTAATTTTAAAAAATTCAGAAATTTTATTTACCATTGTCGTTTCAATTTCACATTAAACAAGGCACTGTACGGTTTAAAAACGTCTCCAAGACCGCAATTAAAGCGTCCCAAATCGTACATCTTCGAGACGTTCAAATCCAAAATGGAGGTGCAGTAACAAAGAACACCTCTAAGACGTCCTGTGCTATCTGGAATTCACCGCTGCAAAATACATTCGGACGATTTATCGTTATCCAATAATTGTCATTAATCAATACCGGGCTGATATTACGACAATACTTTTACCGATTGTCAGTCCCGAACAATTTATTCGGTGAAAATTGCATTTCGCGTGGAATCGAAGTCGTTCAATTCCTCCCCCTTCCCGTTTCATTAATTAACGGATCCGAAATTCAACGTTCCCTCGTCGATTACCGTCGATGTAACAGTTTAAACGTCTAGAACAATATTTCATCCGGTTTGAAACTCGATTACACTGTTGTCTCGACAACACCAACGGCACATTCTGTTTATCCCCAGGGTACCGATGGAATTCCTGGCGCGGAGGTACAGTGGCATTCGATTATCGCTCGCCCCTCGGTGTGACTGCGACAAAGTCTAACCAGCCCGGGGTAACGACGATACATCTGCCTGATCTACCCCGGGGACTGTCCCAAAACTCGTCTTTTTACTCCCTTTGCACGAAAGAAAAAAAAAAGAAAAAGAAAACGAAAGAAAAGAAAGAAAAAAAGGAGGGGCTGAAATTACATTCTGCGCCTTTCTCCCTCTTTACACCAACGATATTTTTTGCACGATCTGTTTTCGTTCATCCTGCGAACCTTTGCCAGAAGCTTGTTTTCGAGAAAGTAACTCTGAAATACGGGGGAAAGCACTTGTTACTTTTAACCAGATATTTTTTTTTTTTTTTTTTTTGATTTCCTACCCGATCGTATCGTTTCGAGTGGAACGTAATGCTTGAAAAATGAGAAATCTTTCTGATACGACACACTTAAATTTAGATTTCAATTGCGATCTCCAATTGGATTACGAAATATGCAACTCTACATCTTGGCATTGTATCAGAAAATTTGAAGTAATTACAGTCATTTGAGAAAAAAGAAATATGTACTGATATGAAGTAATTTTTGTATCCATTAGTAGCCTGAAAGAAATTGAACTTTTTCTTCTGTTCGTAGGATAGTGTTAAGTTTTGAGCTTTCATTTTTCTTTTTTTTTTTCAATTTTCTTGGGACGATATGAGACTGTGTATCTGTGTACGCAGTGTTCGAGACGGTGTTGTTGCTAATGTGAAATTTACAGTTGCGTTGCGAATTGTCAATGTTGACATTTTGAGTTTACAATGGAGAATGAAAAAAATTGATCGTTAACGAAGGAATCGCGTGAAGTGTTATGCTCGGATTTTAATCGACAGATGGAGGATGGAAAAATAGTCGGACTCGTATTTAACAGTGATACGTGAAGCGAAAATTTTTCACCTAAAATCGACAGGAATTATAGTTACAGGATCGTAACGGTGGGTTTTTGTAACTCGAATTTTCGACGAATCAAAATTTTCTTCTCTTCTGCTTCCTACAAATTTCACTTCCGTTAAAAGTATTGAAATATTTCGCGTTACAATCTCATATTGCGCACATTGCATTCTCGCGAAATAATGAAATCAGAAGCATTTCATCCGCTGCAAACTGGACGTGCGTCGAATATTTTCCGTTTTCCTATCGATTAACGAAATTTCGTTAAAATCCGCGAATAACTGTTTACACGGCTTCCACGTGTGGCTGTAAGTAACACACGATAACGTCAGAATACTCGACATTATCGGCGAAAAGATGTAATCGAACGAGCATGGGAAAAATGCCCCTAAATCGGATTGAACTTTCGACATGTCGATCGATTGGCCTCTCGAAGTACACCCTTTCTGTCAAGTTTCAGCTCCCTGTCCCTATTGTTAGGGCAATTATAGAGTGAAACGTGATTTACAGTTTAAACTCGATTATTTTATACTATCGCGTGGAAAATTGTGAAACGAATGAAAGATACTGTGACCCAGAGCCGCGTTAGACGATATATAGCGTTTCTATATGAAGGGATTGAAATTATAGTGGTGTAAGTCACATTTCCGAAAATTTCGACCCAAGTCTCAGAATATTTCCGAAAATTTCGACCTGAGTCTCGCAATATTTTTGTTCTCTTCGAAATATCAATAAATGCCACTGCAAAACTATATCCGGAGTTGATTGATATTAAATTTCAAGAAGTTTTGCTGTTTTCTTTAGACAAACTTTTGCCACCCACGGCAAAACTTGCGCGATTTTCTTGCCAGTGAACGTGTGAAGACAAGTTCTGGTAACATTGGATACGATACAGTAGCAAATTTGATGCTATTTATTCGATCATTTCTAATGACATTCTCTGTTTCTCGAAATAAGAAAATTGTGAGTTAGACTTATCGACCGATATGTCATAAATTTAATTTGATTTATTATTATTTATTGTTAAATCTCAATAATCGTTTCTTAATTAGGAGCATTTCTGCCATACCTGTCCGACTATAGATTTTACACAAACGCTTAACTGTACAGATACGTAGAGTATCTAACACGAAATCTGCTAATATCCACAATTTGTTGCAAGCTAATTCTTCCAAAAAGTAACTTCCACCTTTCAACGCGCATTCACACTAACGACGAACAATTCTATTTCGTTGCTTCACGGTAACTATAACGAAACCTACGCATGAAAGTAACTACATCGAAAATTTGGTCGTAACAGTAAACAAGTAACTAATCGAATTTCAATCTCGAAGAGAGGGAGAAGCGCATACATATATCCTCTCCACTTTTACACTCGTGTTCTCGAGGAATGTCGTTGAATAGTGAATGCAAACACCGATCGGCCAAATTGTGACACAAAACGCGAAACGGGGAGGGCCAAAAGTGACAAAAAAAAAAAAGGGGGCTAACATTCTTAGCTTACGTTTGCTTGCTTCTTCTTCTTCTTCTTCCAACTAATTCCACGCATTCGTGATCGTAGTCACGTGTTATGCATTTGAGAGAGAGAGAGAGAGAGAGAGAGAGAGAGAGAGAGAGCAACTTTCAATATCGTGCATGTAGAAAAAGAAACGAAGAGAGGCACGACCGTCACTTAACGAATAAATTCTTTGACGTACCAATTCCAGGGACCGAAGGGAGAGAAAGGTGCTAAAGGCGAATCTGTGAGTATTGATGTAATTCGACTATCAGTTTTAAATAATTGGGAAAGAAAAATGATAACGTTTGTCGAGCAGATGTTTTGCTCGGAAATAGTACGATGTCTAATTCCTCGTCCCAGATTGAAAATTGCGAAATTATAAAAAAAAAAAAAAAAAAAAAAAAAAAAAAAAAAATTACTGTTTAATTCACTAATATATTATCATTACCACCGTCATTAATCACGATCAGAAGTATCATCGTCGTAAATGGTTAATATCGTCACTAATTACATTAAGTCACTGATAAGACTAATTAATACCATTTAGTATTAGAATGTCCTGGTATTAGACTGAATCCATAGATATTTCTCTAGCTAATGTGTCGTCACACGAAAGATCTGTTAAGATCGATTTAACACTCACTGACAATATATATATATAATTAAACATTTGTTTGTACAAAGTGTGATTAACCATTGATAAGAAGTAATACGAAATTAGCAAGGAATTGCACGGCAGTTTAAATACGATACCCACCATTTTAACGCACCAAGCATGTG
>NW_017100242.1:3455484-3461973 GCF_001263275.1 Habropoda laboriosa
CGTGTCCGTGTCTCTTATATGTCTCTTTGACAAAGAAAAAGAAAAAAAGAAATAAATCAAATCCTGGAAATCGCGCAAGTACAAGAGTATATCCTGTAGAAAAACATTCGAATTCGTATTTCTGTTTCATTGAAAACGTATTTTCTGTACGACGATTCTACGTATGCTGCCACCATCGTACAGTGATCTTAAGCAATTTTAGGCAAATGTAGTAAGAATTATCAAGGTAACGAAGCCTGAATAAAATTGTAGCATACCCTCGACAGTTTTTTTTTTTTTCTTCTGATACTTGGTGAAATTTATACGATACGAAGTACGGTCAAGTTAAAGAAAAAGAAAGAAAGAGATAAATTTCTCGATGCCTTTTTGTTGGACGTTAATGCTCAATTGCGTATTCTGCACAGTTAATTGAGTATTATTTTTGCATAAAGAGATACTTTTTGTGCCTGGCCTTATTTGCACGTCCGCGAAACACTCTGCCTGTACACGACATTTGCAATCCTGAAGCATTCTTACGTATGAATACAGGGACCGCCGGGGAAACGCGGTAGAAAAGGCGACAAGGGTGATAAAGGGGATCAGGGTGTACCTGGACTCGACGCTCCTTGTCCATTAGGGGACGATGGACTTCCGTTACCAGGATGCGGCTGGAGGCCACCCCAGGTATACCAATTTCTTTCACCTTCTACACATTCCGGTGTTGATTTTTATCTTCTGTCTCACATTTTCTGTTCCCCGTCTTTTTTTTTTTGGCTTAGTTACACGTTCCTAAATTAATTCGAGTACTCCACCTTGAAGGTGCGTTATTAGTCGATAATACGTCGAAGAAATGTGCACTGAAATGTAAAGGTACCGAAGTAGGAGCGATTGCGGATTATTTTTGTTTTAACGCGGAGCCACAGTGGGAAGTTTTTGAAAATTTTCTAAAATTTGAAACTTTGCTGAGATATTGTTGAAGCGACCCTGACAACGAGATCGGTTTTTATTTTGGCAACGAAACGCGATTCTAGGGGGTTGAAACATTTGCTCGAAGAAATTGTTAGCTTTTTAAAAGTGTACAAGATAGGGACAAGAAAATAGTTAGATTCAACGTTGTGCGGTTTCTAATGTCCTACGTTGTGGTAAAGAATTTTCGAAAATAAGAGCGGTGGGGGTGAATTTTGACGAAAAGTATTTTTCGAAAATTCTTTAATGTAGGACGTCGGAAATCGCGCAACTTTGAATTTAACTTTTTTCCCCATATTTTGTACAGTTTTGAGCATTCACGATTTCCTCGAGGGAGTCTTTTCACCCCTACAACCGTTTCTTTGCCGAGAATTTACGCTCGAACGACGTTTCTGTAATGTTTCAAATTTTTTTGAATTTTCGGGTTTTCCCTTGTTACCACGGTAATCGTGAAAATATCGTTGTTTATCGGAAAGTTTTACTTTTATTGAAAAGCAAGTTCTGGATAGGAACGAGAAACGTAAAGAATTTATGTGGAAGCAGAGTTGTAAAGAACTAAGTAGCTGGAACGAACGTTTGGATTCTCGTATATGCTTAGCAGGACATCACTAGCACTTCAATACCAGCTGTCGAAGGTCCTGAACCAGCAGAAACGGATTACGAGGAGCAAGAAGAGGAATACGAAGAATATACGGATCCGAACGGAAACCTAGCCGAGCAATAATGCTCATAGTGCGCTGCCCTAATCACTACCAACAACTACCACCACTACTACCAATACCATCATCACTACAACCACCAAAACCACCACCGCCATCGTCCTCATCACTCGTCTCACTTTGCTCTCCTAAACTAACGTGGTCCTGGTAATTGCAAGTCCCGTAGTTATACTAACGTTGTGTGCATGTACAATAACTAGCAACACTAAGTAACAAAAATGTTTCGAACAAAAAGATGCTTTTTACTCCTGCAACTTTATTCCTCTTCAATTTCATTACTTTACCAGCCAGATTTTATTGCGCGTTATTTATTAAACGACGTTTCCGTGTGTAGTTTGTGTGGTAACGATTTGATAAAAAGAAATTAAAATCATTTATTTTAGTTCGATATACATCATTTACATCTGCTTGAAATTTCCTTTTCCAAAACGGAAATAACAATGATGAAAGAGTATTTAAATAGTATACGCAAGTAACAAACGAGTAGAGTAGCAAAGGAAACGAATGTTGGTACTAATAGAAAATTCACTTCTAATACAACTTTCCAAGTTATACACCTGTTGCATTAATATTTTCGATATATCTCTGATGAAAGCTTCAAGATCGCTGTAACACATCAAGATGACTCTGCTCGAGATAACTATCTGCAATTAGCTGGAAGAGACGTGAATTCGTCGGAAAAGAGAAACGAATAAACGTTGAAACGTTGTGTACGAAATATGTAAAATATGTCGAATAGCAATACTACTGGCTGCCTATTTACAAAGTCACTTGCTTACATACAGGTTTGCATTGCTTGTCTGCACGATAATGTAACTTATAGTCGTAACTAGCCTATAGTTGATGTCAAATATATCGGCCGGTCACGTGGGTTCTCGCTCCGCCCCTTTGTCACACCGACCAACCCCACCAAGCGAGACCTCTACACGTATTGGTTCAACAGGTCGACGTCATAGGCGAATGGGCGTATCTATTTTTGTAACGCGACATGCTCTCTTCGCCTCGTATAGATCGCCCACGCAAAACTGAAACTTCTGGGCGGAGTTAGGGTCGGAAAGTGAGAGATGAAAGAGCAGTTACGACGTTTCGACTATATAATCAGCCAAAATAGCGATAGTGTCTGATTTATGTCGTGTTTGGGCTCATTTTCATCGGGAGAATCTCGCCAATTCATTGGTACTACTTTCGTGAAGATAGATGGAAAATATAAAATTTGAAATTTTCGCCATTGAGTGACTGATTGTAACGTCTGCGGCATCTCTTTCAAAAGCCGTATCTCTCGCTTACTCTCGTTACATCTGTTCATATGTAGTTTTATGTATGTGTCTGTGTGTGTGTGTGTGTGTGTGCGTGTGTGCTGCAGAAGGGCAGGCGTAATTTAAGAGCGAAGAGGAAAGATTGTATAGGACGATTGTTAATTGTCGAACAGTAAGAATGGAACCGAAAAGCAACGAAGAGGAAAATCACGTGACTGGCCAATACATTTGACACTAACTGTAATAATTATTCACGAGATGCATAAGAAAAGTGAATTTCTCGAATAAATAGCAACCTATACATAAAACATCAAAGCATCGTACTCTAGTAAATACTTCGAAGCAATCTTTTCATCTTTTGAACGTATAAAAAAAAAAATCCATCTGTACTTGCTTTGTATAATTTACAAATTGTTCCGACAAATATTTCCATCGGGTTAACAGTTTGGCTTGGTGTTTTCAGAGAAGAAGAAACATTCTTCATGATTGGCTAGAAGAGGAAAAGGGAAAAGGAAAAGGGCAGTGATACAAAATACGTTAAAGAAAATAGATCATATTTTCAAGGAACTAATTTTGTGCATACCTCGTCGTAAATGCACAACAATTCGCCCAGTTTAAATGTGAAAGAAAAATCGAGTTATTAAAGAAAAAGAAATATATATATTTTTTTTACATATATATATATTTTTTTTTCTTTTTTTACATATTAGCGTCCGCAAATAGTGCGTGTACATAAATATTTAGAGCTTATTAAACTGCCAATACAGGTTAGAACGACATCGCTATAATTTTACAAGCAATTTATTTATAATGAAAACATAAACGTCAATAAATTATAAGTTATACTTTATTTATCTAAGGGAAGTAAAAACCAATGATTGAATTTATCCAAATATTGTTCGCGCGCGGCAACGTAATAATATTAACGATAGCAAAAGGTCTAAGAAGGTAAATAAATAATATTGGTCTACTGGAAATATCATCACCGCCGTTATCTTGCTTTTTCGAAGCATGGCGAATAATTTTTTTTTCTTTCCGTGTACAAAGACACGAAACACACCAAAAACAAAAACAAAAAAAATGAAAAAAGAAAAAAAAATATGTGAAAGTTTCCTCACCGATAGAACAACTCTCTCTCTGAAATATTAACCGTTCAAAGACAATTGTTATAAAACATTGTTGCATTGAATATGTATTAACGTAAATTTTAATCGACGCTATTTTTCCGTGTTTATTTATTTTTATAATTATACGATTATGTATTTACAGGCTTAGATTAATTGCTAATTTTATTATACGATTACTATAATTTTAAGCATTTTAATTTTAATTACAATTACTTTGGACGACAATTCTCTCTCTGTACGTTTGCTCTGTTGCGACAATTTCCAACTGTACGTTTTACTATAGAAAAGAAAAAATTTCGAATTTTGTTTACCATTGACAAAACTAATGGAACATATGATTGTTATAACGAGGTACAATGAAAATTTAGTTTCCCAAAGTGTATCGTTTAATGTGCACAATGCATCTATATATATATATATATATATATGTATATGTATATGTATAATACATACACACACCCACATATATATATATACGTACCTGCATAATTTTGTTGCCTTCGGTACGGCCAATAAATGAAAGAAAAAAGAAAAAAGTGCAGATTTTTGCACAGTCACGAGAGATAATTTTTATACAAATATCAGTTAATAATGCATATCTCGATATAATTTTCATCTAGATTAGCAATAATATCAACTGTAAAGCAAAGGAGTAGCGTGTACACATTGTCAATACTACCAGGTATTGTAAAATAAAGTATAAGTATATCACGAGTTGGAGTTCATCCCTGCTTATACATATATATAGAAGAAAAAGGAAAATATCCTTCGGATGAAATGATTTCGTCGATTTAAACAAATGGTAGAAATTTAAATAATAATTATCGATATCTTTTTTTTTTTTATAATGTATTACTAGGTTGTTAAATTTGATATTTTTATTCTACAACGTTACAAACGACAAATTTTTCAGGTGTTAATATTGAAATACGATATTAACTAAATTCCTTTGAATGTGTAATCATATCGTTTAATTTTATTATAATTGATGTACAATGTAGAAGGAAATAACATAATCATGCGTATCAAAGCTTGGTCTTTTTAAAGTTTCATTAATTTATATTTCTTGAAATAAGATTGTACCTTATCCTTGGGATAAGGTTGTGTAGCTAAACACGTTGGAATGTTTTCAGGCTGTTCGATCCAGAGCTTATGATGGACGTCCTCTTTGATCAACGTTGAACTTAAACTGTTTAAACTGCTCTCATCTGGAACCTAATATTTATATACATATATTCATGTGTGAATATACTGTAATTTTGTCACCATACTCCTTCGCTGTTGAAAGAAAAAAAAAAAAAAAAAAAAAAAAAAAACGAACTGTATACACAAGAGTTGTGCACAACAATGCATTTCGATTTAATGTCTAATATCTATAGAAGTATTGTATTGTTTCTGGATATACTTACTTCCAGAACAACTTTGTGCATACCATCCAAATTGGCAAGGTAGGCCTGTGTGTAACTATCGTTATGAAAAAGATCAATAACAGCTACGCATGCATGACATGCTTGTGCTATAACTGCACCTACGGGCCACTCCATTGTCTTCAAAAGATCTCCTCGTACCACCACATATTGAATTAGGTCGCTCATTCTGATAAAGCAAAAACTCTTTAATTTTCTCAGCACATTAGAATATCATAGAGTATGTCGAAAATTATTCGGATCTCCGTGAATTATTAACCCTTCGACAGTTTATCCCGAGTAGATACTCTGGCAGAGCGTCAAGTATAGTTGACGGAAGCGATACAGCGAGGTCGTAAATTAAAGCATTAAACGGCGACACCGAAATTCAAATTTCTCTTTACAATCTTTCGTTTAAGATATACGGTACTTTAAGCCTTAATCGTGTCTTGGCATTCGCGTACTTTAAACGCCTGACTGATTTTACAACCTCGATACATCGCTTCCACCGACTATACCGAGCAGTTTAACCGAAGAACGACTCGGCGACGCGTTGAAACTGTTCAGTCTACCGTAGATATCGAAATTTATCGTTGCATGCATGATTGTCTTCAGTTCTCCCTGTTCGGGTTTCTGTTTTATTTTGTCTAATATCGAAAGAAAAAGAAGCGGTTTCGAATGGAGGAAAACAATCGTACAAAACCTATCGATTCACCAGTTTTGAACGATATATTTTACTCTTTGTACAAAGTTGAATTTTTATTGTTCAAAATGGATAGTGATGAATCGTCGATCATTGGTGATAGTTTTAAGAGCGATTCAAACGAGTTGTCGAATAGGGATATCTGTTCAGTTTTATCGTACAATAAAGAACCTGATCACGAGTCTGCAATTGCTAATGATTTCCATTGTAATCTCAAAAGACATAATTTTTTTTTAAAAATAGAAGTATTTCAGAACATAAAAAAATGTACATTCTTTTTGTCGCAATTCCTAATTTTACTAAACTGTCAAAGGGTTAAATTTTAATCTTCGA
>NW_017100242.1:3462054-3467229 GCF_001263275.1 Habropoda laboriosa
GACAAATTAATCGTACACAAATAGTGTCTCCAATACGCTACAATATTCAAAATGTGATTTAATCACACAAAATGCAATCACAACGAGCTTGCTATATTTCTTCCACCGACTATACGTCATCGATTCCCATCGTTAGTTTCTCTGCTGACCACCAGGTGGCAAAAGGGAGTGAGGGTTGAAATGCGCACTTGACAAAACACTTTAGGGGCTATAACTTTCGATTCAAACAACATATCGAAACGTGATTTACAACAAGGAATCACAAAAAAAATCAAGCTTTCTGATAATATATAATTTGTGAACTTTGATTTTTTTTATATAACGTTTGCAAATTTTTCTGATTTTCATAGATCTAAAAAGTTGAGAAAATTGTCCAAAGAAAGTATCATTAAAATTTAATAAAAAATTCTATATGAACAGTTTATTTTATACTCTTTCAAATAGTATAAGCGATATCTTATCAAAGAACGCAATCATCTATCGCGATTAAGCTTCTGCGATTGGCTGCTTCACCAGCATGGTAATAACGGTCGATTTATGTACATTCTTCGTTTTATGAACGAGATGAATCGACGTTCACACGAGATTTTACTCTCAATGGACGCAATACACGCTAGGGGTCATTCGTGAATCTACGTATAGTCCAAGAAAATGAATTTAAAAGCAAATTGAGTATTAATGTATGAACTGGGATAATTGGAACTTAACATCATACGATCATATTTCTTGCTGGATACGCTGAATGGAATATCTTACTTACACTTTTTACGCAATGAACTGCATATGTACCGTACAAGATTACTGGACTTTAGCCCATTAGACTTCGATTTATGGGGTTATGTGAAAGAAACAGTGTACGCAGAAAGCAGTGAAAATCTTCTGCTGCTGAAAGAAAGATTAATATTTCGAGAAATTGAGGCATCGAAATACCGTAGCATCAGTCCACGACTCTGATTCGAAATGAAACAATTTGTGTGCGTCAACAAGGACGTCACTTTCAACAATTCGTTCAGTAATGTGCATGTAAAGCAATAAAATTGTTAATAAACGTATTATTAGTACTTATCGTGACATTGGCACTGGTTATTAGTACAAACATAAAGCCCGGAGATAGTCAAGTAAGTACACGTGTTCTCGATAGATATTCAAATTTGATTCCCGTGAAAACGAAGCTTGAAACGAACAAATTTTTTTTCTTTATTTTCGGTTTATTTTTACATGTAGAATCGCCCCTTGTCTACTATCTCTTTTGCTGATAGAAAAACAGGTTGAAGGAAGCAACTTTATTTTCCAAAAAGGCAAACGTTTGTTATGAAAAAATAATTTTTTTAAAGACCACATTATTTTGAGATTTTATTAATTATTGTTTCGTTTAATAAAATGGTATACTTAAACTAAAATATACTAAAGGCACCATAAGGAATTGTTGACATGAACTGTAATTATTAAAGATAAAATAAGTTGAAGTCACATTCAACAGTCCATTTAGTTAATACATAAATATTTGATATTGCATAGAATGCAATTCAATGAACAAAATACATAGATTAAATATATGTGTCATGTAATTGGTGGTACAATCAGGGAGGTGGTGATTTTTCATGAAAAAATAAGTTGAAAATATAGAATAAAATTTGTTCATATGAGGCTTTGTGTTAAAGAAAATTGACTTTGCCTGGTATGTGTGCAATTAACCATGTCGCGATTTATGTTTGTAATACTAATAAGTGATGCCAATGTCATGATCTATACGAATAATACATTTTTACCAATTTCCTTAATTTTAAATTTATATTAAAAATTTACATACAAATCCTTGCTCTTTGAATTGCAGAGTTGTGACTGATGATATATTTTGGTGCTTTAATTGTGTGAAAGTCTGTACAATTCTCTCTTTCAGCTACAGATTTACACTATCTTCTGTGTAAACTGTTTCTTTGCAAAATGTGACATTACTACTATTTATCAATAGAAAAGTATAGGCAGATGCAACAGTTTGTAGCAAATATTTGAATTCAATTTTCTTGCAAACAATTTTATTCTACATTTTCAATGTAGATTTTTACCTAGAATCACACCACCTTCCTGTACTACTAGTACATGACACCCTATACATATATAACCATTGATACAAGAGATAACAATGATAAAAATTATACTGTGATAAAAATGTTCAGGTGAAAAGGCTAAATAGCATGCAATGTCTTTAATCTTAAGTTTCGAGCTTACTTAAATTATATGTTCAAAATGACAACTGTTAGATTTTACACAGATGCACAGATGTAGAAACTGTCTGATATTCTATTTTACATATAGTGAGAAGACAAATTAATTTCAATATATTGTTGTTTGATTTTCACATTTCCACAAATGCTGATGTTCTAGATGGAAACAGCCTGGGCAATGTCAGGTAATTTAAGCTAACTTTTAATAAATCAGGTTTGTATTCACAATATCTGAAAGAATTCTCTAATATCATTGACCAAATATGTTGGATTTTTTTTCATAATTGTATATGAAATTGAAGAACAGAAATCAAACTTAAATTACAGATCATGTTTCTCTTTTTATATATCCCATATTAAAATAATATAGATACAAATATGTATGTTATTGCATCTATAAAATTATTTTAAATGATTAAACACTTGTAGCTCTACCTTAATTAATACACACAATTATTGATGCAAATCTTTTTTTAATTTAATTATGACATAAAATAAAAGTATACAGAAATAGAAATTATAATAGTAATTGCTAACAACTAAAAAACATATTCAGTACATATAACCTTAACAAGCTTTAAACCATAGGAATTTATATACAAGAATTTCATAAAAAAAGTTTGAAATCATTTTTTAGGATCGCCTTTTATATTTTCGTGATTGTATTTTTTAATCAGACGAAACATACCAAAAGATCCAATTAATTCTCGAAGTAAATTTTTTCGATTTAATTGAATTTTATTTTTAAAAAAATACAGTATTCAACACTTAAATATAAATCTGTTTAATTATAAAACAAAAGGTAAAAGGGAACATCTGTTGATGGAACATTATAAAAATACGGAATTGAAGGAACACAAATACAATCAAATATTGATGTATAGTATAAATTGTCATTTTAAATAATACGTGCTTTCTTGATTATTATACTCACAATAGAATTTCCTCTAAATCTTAACTATATAATTTTGAAAGTTTGTGTTATTTTATATAATTTTTAAAATGTTTCAAATTTGATTGTATGTAAATTGTGTGCACATGCATTCTAGTATAATCTTGAGAGACTAGAAATATTTTCTATCTTTGAATGTACCTTACATATATTATTAGCAACTAAAATATATTTAAATAAAAAATTTCTTAAAGATTATTTCAAAATACCTTATTCTAAAATCTGACAAACAGGATCAGTTTGTAATAATAATCACTGACATTCGTTCTTCGTTGATAAGAAAATAAACGTAATATCACAGACAAGGTATAGCCATAGACGAAGTACAGAATAGACCAATCACCTTATAGAACTTCGTATCTCATGTTCTGCAATATCGATTGTGTAAAAAATTAGAGGTTTTCTTATGTTCTCTAACATTTAAAACGGTAAGTTTAGAAATGATATCCACTCTAACATTGCGAGAGTAATCGTGGCGTGGTGCTTGAAGGGGATAACGAAAGCAACCTGAAATAAAGATGTCCTATTCTTTATTTACAAATTTATAGTTATATTTATTTCTGATTGTAACCACTGCCTACGTTGTAATCTTATTCTATGTTAAATCGGTAAAGTTGGAAGTGACACAAAAATGATAAGAGTGATAATGACATTGAGTGATATGTCTATTCTGTACCTCGTTTGTGCCTGTATGTCGTCTGTGTTGTTACATTGTTTAATTACAATTCCCACTACCACTATAGCGCTGTAATCTTATTTCGTTCTGTATCGATAACGTCGCATGTAGCACGAGAAAGGTAACAGGGCTACGTGAGCAGTGTTCGGACCGTGTGACACGAATTTACATTGAATGTGCGGTCTATCCTATACCTTGTCTGTGGATTGGTAAAAAGTTCTACGGAAAGCGGTTACCGGTCACACACTTCTTTGTAAGCTGCAGAGTTGGATAGCACGTCTTAGCAGACTACGAAGTAGACTTTATTTCAAAGGAAAAGGTATTAATTTTGTTTAAATATATTTCATATTAAAAGAATATCTGTATCTACGTAATTTTAAGACAGTTGTAATTCGTATTCGTTTGTTTTTATAAACATTTGAATATGATAACGTTCGTGAACATGAATTTAACATTTGCAAATACTATTACAAATAAGACGTAAGCATAGAAAAAATAAAAATTGAATTTCATTATTGCGTTAGATATAAACTATGGTCATTTAATGATGGTTTTTTTTTTGCAATTGTCCGCCTCTATTCTACGGAATCTATAGTTCCGTCTTGGAAAATTTTCGATGATGCAAATATCGTATTAGAGAAATATTGTAATTCTTACGTCGCTATTGCAAAATACTTGGGTTGATGTTACATAAATATACAGAATTACGAACTTATTAGTAATTTTGTGTAATGTATTTTTATTAACATGTGGAAAATTTTAATGTTGCAAAATATATCGTAAGCTAGTTACACTTATTACGTTTTTGCGTAGTCAGCATGATGATTCATATATACAGTTTTATTTAATAGTTCTATGTAACTTATTACATCTGAATTACATCAATATGTACAATTTTATTTACACACAACAAAAATGCATTTATTTAATTACAGTTTTCATATATTCTGTAATTTTAAATAGCTGAAATGAATGTACATATACTGTGTGCCTATAAAGAATTGATTGTGCCTTTGCATTCTTTAATTGGTTATATTATTAATATAAATACGATAAGACAGTAATTAAAAAGGGTTTCCTAAATGAATGAGTTCTTTAAATTATTTCATGCGTAGTATATTTTTTTAACTATTTTTCATGGACTAAAGTAATAATATTTAGATAACGTAGCTAATACTATTCGACTTTATATAACAGCGATAAGAAAGAGGTTAAGATTAGGTTAAGTAGGGTTCACTATTATTGCTTTTAGTTAAAATAACGAGGTAGGTTGTAAATTCTTGAACATAAATTGTATACTTTTAAACAACAATGCGTTTTTG
>NW_017100242.1:3467413-3480908 GCF_001263275.1 Habropoda laboriosa
TTTCACCAGTAAATATTTCAGTACCAACAATAGAATTTTTTCAAATCAAATAAAGTACTATAATCATTTTGTTATTAAGCCATATTCAAGAACAAGTAAAAAGTAATTTTAATAATTGCAATGAATTAAGATTGCAGTCATTTCCAATTAATTTTTACTAATAAAAAATATTGTTTTTTTGATTACAGAAATCTAAAATATAATCATGCCAGTTCCAGCACTTCAGAAACCTGCTCCTGTTTTCAAGGGTACTGCTGTTGTTAATGGAGCTTTTAAAGATATTTCTCTCACTGATTATAAAGGAAAATATGTTGTGTTGTTTTTCTATCCATTAGATTTGTAAGTATTCTGTTTCATAATTTTAGGTGCTTTGCAATATAGTTTGTTAATTGTATGCTGACTAACAAATAATTTATTTTATAGCACATTTGTTTGCCCAACTGAAATCATTGCTTTTTCTGACCGTGCACAAGAGTTTGAACAAATAGGTTGCAAACTGGTTGCAGCATCTACTGATTCTCACTTCAGTCACTTAGCATGGGTAAATACACCACGTAAACAAGGTGGTCTTGGTGAAATGAACATTCCCCTTCTTGCTGATAAAAGTAGTAAGATTGCACGTGATTATGGTGTCCTTGATGAAGAAACTGGTATTCCATTCCGTGGCCTCTTTATTATAGATGATAAACAAAATTTGCGTCAAGTTACTATCAATGATTTACCAGTTGGCAGGTAAGATATACATTTAAAGTTTTTAAAACTATTTTTGGTATGGTTTAATTCCAAATTTGCTTTTTCAGGTCTGTTGATGAAACCTTACGTTTGGTTCAAGCATTCCAATTTACTGATAAGCATGGAGAAGTATGTCCAGCTGGCTGGAAACCTGGAAAAAAGACTATGAAGCCTGATGTAGTTGGTTCAAAGGAATATTTTAAGGATTCTTAAACAAGGAAATAAAGATATTCATGTACTTCATTAAATGTCATTTGTGCTTCTTATATCTTATTTGTCATTAAAAGTGAATGGGTTAGTTTATAGTTCGCAGAAAGTATTACTTAAATATTAACACTAATTATATGCACAATATTGCCTATTTTTATTTCTTACAATAAATAACTTTCTTATATTTTGTGTATTTATGCCACTCATTTGAATAATAAGATAACGCAATATTTACTTTATTTTTATTTAATAATTATACATAGATATAGAGAATAGCGCTGTATTTCACAGCAAATACTTGAAATGAAGATTGCCGTTATTGATTGTTGAACGGTTTTTGTTAACGATTTAACATTGAGAGCGTGTAAGTTTGATCATTGTGTACGTTAAAATTATCGAATTGCTATTATTAAGTAACAAATAAGGTGATATGTGCACATTTAAACGACTTTTTAGTGTAATGAATACAATTTTGTAAATCAACATTTATTATTAAATTCCGCAATATATGATGACCAATAATTGTGAAAAAGTAATAGCTGAAACAGGTTAAAAAGTTCCCAAATAATTTAAATATTACAGTAAATTTTTGATAAAGTAAATTTAACGTCATCCATATTATGCTTTAATGCGTTGAGGCGTGCCATACTTTTAAGGCACTAATTTCTGTTGAGAAAAAATGTTAGGAACATGCTGACCGTTTTAAAAACAGTATGTATTATCAAATTAATAAAATTAAAAATATGTACAACATTGGATGTGTTAAATATACAATATTTTTTTAAGACAAACTGTATTACGATATTATGAACTTTTTTTTTTTTGAGAAAGTTTAATCATGAAATAATAGGGAAAGTGGTTATATAGGGTGTCCCACCGGAATATGAACACGTAAATACATATCTCTTTTATTTTTAATAACATGGAGAAATGTTGCAAGTATAATATGAATAGTTTCAAAGAAGAAACAGTGCAGTCAGTCATTTTTCAAGGTCACAGGTTTCTTTTGGTTACTGCATTCCATAGCGGATATAATCGTACTTGTAAATTATATTAGTAAATTTTTAATATGACATGATACATTACATAATTAAAATTTGTTCTGCTACTACATCAGAAATAAGTGAATCAGCACCACAATCTGTGATTGCTTGTTTTAGACATTATTTTAGTGGGACACTATATAATTCAATATTGAATACAAATAATTTTACTTAGTATAATGTTATTACAGGATGGGGTCTTTGTCACTGTTTTATTATTGGATTATGTGGCATGTGTGCATTTGCAGAAGCTTGTGTCCTTCCAATTATTCTACTTGTAGTTCCATTTGTAGCATGTGATTTAAGCCTAAGTACAAGCCAAGTGGCTACGACGTATGCCACGTTAACCTTAGGTACATGTAACGTACATATACAGAATGTTCATTACAATCTTTCTACGCAATTATCTCCCGAACTATATTTGTTATTCGAAAAATGTTTCATATTTGCATATGATAATTTACTTCACAGTTTCTTTAATTACATTTTGTATCTTCAGTAGTTTACAATACGTTTTATAAAAATAAAATTGTATTTAGGAATGGCTATAGGATCCTTTCTATTTGGAATAATTATCGATGCAAACGGACGAAAAGATTCAATTCCGGTTACTATGATCGTTGTGTTTTGTGCTACTATCACTTTATCCTTTGCGCAAACTATTTTTCTAATAAATTTATCGATATTTGTGCTTGGATTGGGGTAAGTCTATTCTTAAGTCTATTCTTATATATCTTACAAGAGTGGACAAGTTATTATCTACAAAGTAGGACAAGTACAAACTTTCCAGAAATTATTGTTGCAAATAAAAATGAAACACACGCTCTTGTTCGAAAGCATTAGGGCATTTACTAAATGTGAAGCATACTGACATCTACTGAATTCTACCGAAATCTATTGTAATCTTCTGAACTCTGCTGAAATCTATCAAAATCGGCGGAATTTTATTAAAATCTTCTGTATTTTACTAACATCTATTGAAATCTTTCGAAACTTTCGGAAATTTATTAAAATCTACTGTTTACTGAATTTTGAGAAAAATGAAAAATAATATGATACATTTTACGTATAATTGTTTAAGTCTTTTTATTGGTATGTTCATTTTAGATTAGCTGGTACCAACGTTGTTTTAAGAGTGTATTTAATTGAATTTCTACCTATGAAACGCAGAGGCTTTTGTTTAGTTCTTTTGGATATATTTGGAGTCATCGGTTACATATCGACATTAGGTAACGATTTTAAACAGTATATAAGGTAATTCTGGTAATTGGGCCAGGCTATAGCTCTGTTCCATGTGGAATTAGAAAACAATTTTCAAAACGCCTATATGCGTCAATAACAGTACAATGTTTTTCTCTACGATTTTTTTCTAACTTCACTTCGAACAGACCCTGACTCAGTTGATAAAATCACCCTGTATATCAGAAATCGTTTAAAACTAAGGTAATAATCATTCCCAGAGTATTTTTTAGGGAATGTAATTTTCTAAATTAAAAGAAAATTCGTTAAATATTTTATGGTTATATTGTAAATAGGACTTTCATGGCTATTAATCCCTTCGATCATACGATTACAAAATAAAAAATTTCGACCAAATTCTTGGCGAGTCCTTATAGGATTAGGAGGTATTTCGAATTTGATCATGGCATGTGCAGCTAGTTTACTACCAGCAAGTCCAAGATACTTGCTTTATCGACGGCGACACGGAGAAGCACTAGCTACATTACAACAGATATATGCAATTAATAATTCGAAGCATGCCGATACTTATTCAGTATAACTATTAATTCTTAGTTTTACACAGGATGCTTCATTTATCTCAAAAACTTTAAACATCCCGTTATTGTTGTACGTGGGAAAAATAAAAGTTCTTTCGAAAATCCAAATACCATACAACGTCGTAGAGATGTCTATTTTACCTCCATGTTTGGTCTGAATTTAAAATTCAAAATTTTAAATTTTAAATATAAAATTTTGATGTATGAAACATCCTGTTTCATTTTATATTTTATATTAGTAAAATTAATTATATAGTATATTGCCAATTATTCTTGTAGTTAAACAATTTAGATAACTGTGTTCAACCGGACGAAGAAGATGAAGGTGGTAGAGACACTTTAGTTAAAATAGTACAAAAATGTTGTGTAAAAGCATATAAACGGATTCAGGAGATATGCGAGAAACCATTCAAATACGTTACAATGTTAGGAATTTGTATCGGTTTTCTACAATTTCCCGGGTAACAAATACATTTTTTATTAAATTTAAAATTGTTTAAAAACATACCTTTTGTATAAACATTTAAAATAGTGCAAATAGACAAAAATTATACTCGTCACATTGTTCCCTTAATGATACTCTTTCTAAAATTGCTGTCAAGTTGAATTTCACCTTAATAAATAATCGTAATAATTAGAATCGTTTGGGTCGCGCTATGGAATACGGAATTACTTCAAGAGATGGGAAATTTTAATAAAATGTCCAAAAGAAATTCCACCTGTATTATCGGCGTACAGAATTTGGTACTGAAATTTTTTCACAATTGTCAAGAAGTAGACACAGATCGTTTCAAAGTTCTCTTGTACTTGTCATTGAGCTACATACTAGCGGAAATTTTATTATTAGCTGGAATCGACGTTATTCGCAGAAAAATATATCTAGGTAAATGTAACATTATTACAGGAGGTTGTAACATTTTTAATATACTAAATATGACAATTAACGTGTTGAGTTTAGCAATTTCACAGGTTTATAAGATGTAGCTGTATTGTTTTATTTCGCTACACTTCACCGCATCTTATTTTCAGTATTCTCGGGATTGATAGGAGCAATAGCGTGCTTTGCTTTGTTATTTACAGTTCATACTGTGGTTCAGATCGTTCTTTCATTCGTCATACTAGCAGCTTATGCAATTGGACGTACAACCACCTCGATACTACTATTGGAAAATTATTTTACTGGAGTAAGGTTAATTATAAAACACATTTTATGAAGATTCAATTTATTTGTCTCGTACGTACGACCGAGTGTAACCCTAGATTTCACATAAATCATTATTTACTGCCGTAAACGGTAAGAAATACAAAAAAAAAAATAAATACAACACAAACATTTTCTTAATTATAACTAACACAGGAGACTTTCAAATTTTTTTAAATTTCCTTATTTATCTGCAACAACAGACAATTTTAGGAAAATGAACATAATTATCTGTAATAAAAAAAATGTAAGTAGTTCAATGGCGCTATATCTCGAAGATAGTATTCAAATTAAATTAGTGTTTTATTTAGAACCTTCGCGTCTTTGAAATATTTTCTCATGTTACAAAAAAAAAAAAAAAAAATGTAAAATTATCGCTAACTTAATTCTGTTTTCAGAGGTACAATTCTCGGCTTGTCAAGAATACTTCCATATTTGATTGGGAGTGCTACAAAATTTTTCGTAAATATATACTGCCTTCCTAGTATTCTGATCGTGTCAGGAATTTTAATGAGTAAGTACGTGAAACTTTGAAATTTTCAATGAAAACTTTCCGCGCTGTTAACGGATTAATCGTTTTATTTAGGCGCAGCCGTTGCGGGATCACGAATGCCTGACCTAACCCGGTTACCGATGCAAGAATAGCTTGTTTGCGTTTTCATTTCTTCCACGGTCTTGAATGATTTGGAAAAATTACGAATAATCTTGTATCGACAACGAGCGCGATAATACACGCTACGAACTTCTTGTAACCAGCGGAATATCAGTATCATTTGTAAATTCATAGTAATCGAACTTAATTAAAATTCGAATTCAATTTTCGTTATTCCATTGTCAGCGGATCGATGGTAATTTCTTTTATCGCACAATATGGTTCACCCGAGGCCTTTAAAACGATCGTAGCACAGTTTTTTCGGAGTTTCCAAGGTCGCCTTCGGTGTCTCTTAAGTATAACCGTGCAGCCTCCTTGGCTATCAGCTGGCATTGAGACGAATTTAACGAGTATATATAGTGAAAAGTATTTTTTTATAAGAATGAATGAAACAGCGAGGAAAGATATTGAGGAAAAAAGTGATTTTGTGACGCTGGATAGCACGCGATGTCTCTAATTTTAAATTTCACAAACTTAGGCAAATTCACAGTGTGCGTTGAAAATGGCGCTCATCAGCTGCGATACACTCGCATAGATGGCAAATAAATGACTGCTTAGTCCAAGGATACTGTATTTTACCAGATGGAGAAAAATATATTTCGTTCAAAATATTTTCGTTAATTTTTCCAAAAAATTGCAGCTTCATTCGTCCGAAATATTTTTTCATTCATTTTTCGAAAAAATGTAATTTTATCTCTACAGAGACATTGAAGGTGACCTCGAGGACTTAGAAAACTATAATCATTTTTTTTATTGTTAGAGTATTTTATCACAGGGACGCCTTTTTCACCATTTCTTCAGCTTAGATGGAGAAAAATATATTCCGTTAATTTTTCAAAAAATTGCAATTTTGTATTTAAAAGAAAATCGAAGATGACCTTGAAGACTCTGAGAAAGATGGACCGATAAAAAGTGACCTACAATCGTCTAGAACACTTTTTCGGATCGCACTGTACCTCGGGAAAAAAAATTTCGACCGGTCCATTAACAACAGAATGATGAAAGGTGACCACGTTAGGCGGTTCACCCTGTATAGCGCGTGAAGCCATTGGAAAGGGTACGCCGTTAGTCTTCTCGCGGTCTATTTTCGACGGCGAGAACAGGAAGACCATCTTCTTCTACTCGATGTCGTGAATATGCTCGCGCATGCTCTTCAAGCGTGGCAGAACGCCGCGTCTCTCACGAATACGCCCTTGTATTCATTGTAAATACGAATGCCGCCGAATCCTCACTACCGAAAATAATCACGCGAGGACCGCCGATGTGATTTCAGACCGCATCTTCCGCGGCTCTCTCGACGCCGTCAAACGTAACGAAAAAATGCGTCGCCAACGGGAAGAACCTTCTAGATATTTGACGTAAGATCTGTCAATCCTCTAACTCCGTCGATCGTCGGTAACAATATCGAGTTCTCTAAAACGGTACCAATCACCTTTGTGCTCACGTGTGGATCAGTGATAAAGAGTGATATCGAACGAGATCGTGGTGACGTGTTAAATAGTGTCACAGGAAACCTCGATTTCCCTGTTAAAACTAGACGTTGCATGTAAAAACAACAATCGTTGTAAATATTTCACCATCGAACTAAACTATATTTGTGTTGATCGAAAAAAGAGATCGAGACAAAGGTTGAATTTTCAGTTGGAGAATGTAGCGAAGCTTATCGCGCGCTACGCCTATGATATCCATGAAAAAAGCTCGTCTAAAATTAGATCACTCGGATATATTTAGATTATCAGCAATTCGATCGGCAAACTTGCGGAAGAAAAAAAAAGAAGTGTGAAACGTTACATGTGAAACGCGCGTTTCGCTATTAAGCCGAACCGATTAGATGGCTGATAATGAAAAAGTCGACGACCAAAGTGGTCGAAAGGCGGAGAGAAACGAGCGTTTTTGCGCGGGTTGCACCAGCGAACAAAGAACGACGTCGAAAACGAGATACAAGGTGGACGAAACTGATTTACCTGCGCCACCGCCGGATCCCTGGATACGCTCTTGGCCCTCGGGGAATCCTCCAAGTCAGGCGGAAAGTGGAAATCTCGTCGAGGACGAGGACATACTCGCGTACTTGACGGATTTCGGCGCGTCGCCTTTCGAGGACGAAACTTCGAAGTGTCCTTCGAGGAGTTCCGTAACGTCTAACACGGCCGTTCCGAATTTCTGCATGGAGGACACTTTCGAGCACCTGGAACGTTTGTACGCGTTCACGGAACAGATTCTCGAGCTTAGAAGTCGCAACTCGAAGTTGTTCAAACGCGTGAGGAATTTGGAGCGTTTGAAGGTCCTTCGAAATGCCAATCAGAGATTGAAGAATCTTCTTCTGCGCGACAAGGACGCGTTGACGGACTTCTGCGACGAGGATACAGGATTCGCGGAGTCTCTGTTGGACGCTATGCTGTCGAATTGCAAGGATCAGTCGGTTCAGAAGAGGAACGTCAGATTGTCCACGTCGAGGCTAACCAGGAACAATAAATTCGACATCGACAAGCAAACGTCGATAGACGAGATCCCTGAGAATCCGCCGAAAATCTCGAAGTGGACCAGAGTTAAAGCTGCTTTCAAGTGGGAGAGAGCTTACACGAACGACGCTGCCGAGATCGTCGATTCGACGACGTCGACAACCGCGACGACTAGCCCTTTGTCCACTCCAGTAACTAAGTATCAGAGAATTTCGGACGGTGAAATTGGGGAATCGAACAGTATTGCTACCTCGTGTCATACTAACGAGTCTTGTGACGTAGGCACACCTTACTGTCGGGCTTGGTCTCCTTCTTCGTCGAACGAAGGATTCTACGATTGTACGAAATTCTTGAATTTTTCTTACCTTGCGAATGTTTTTACAACTAATGGCAGTTTATTGAATGTATGTGTACTTACCACTAATTTAGTATTTTTTGCTAATTTGCTAATTCTTTTATCTCTCTCTCTCTCTCTCTCTCTCTCTCTCTCGTTTTAATATACACTTTTCTTACTGTAATGTAACTTTTTGGCTGGTTGAAATTGATTGTTAACGAAAGGTTGTCTTTCGTGATTCGTGACTTGTTTTTAGGTGTGCAAAAGAGTGTATCGAATCACTTGGAATGTGAAAGTTTGAAAGATAATGTAAATGGGAAGGTAGAGTACACAGATTGGCATAACGAATCTCTTCAAAATGATATCGCTGCGTTGGATACCGAGCAAATCAACGACACAGGAGCGATAAACGTGGTAAGCGAGACGCACATATTGTTCAATTATATTTTTCATCGAATTGTAATGTGAAAAAAGAGGTTGAAGAAACAATTAGCGAAACTACATTCGTGATTTGGCAATTTTCTTGAAATGTTACATTCTTGAAACGAATGCCTTACGAATTAGAAATCTATTTTCGTGTCATAATCTTGGTAAATAAATTTGCTCGTAAAGAAAGTATAATTGTTATTAATAGCAATCGACGGTTCAAATGTTTACCCTCTCTTTCTTCGAATATTTCATTAACAGAAGTATGCTCCAATTATTACGAGTTTATGTTATCACTGAAATGTCATTTTTATACAAAACTAGGCGAATCAAAGGAAACCGTTGATTCGAGAACAGTGTTCGACGCATTCTTCGGATAAAATAAACGAGATGGACGTTGAATTGGCATCGAAGAGATCAACGCCATCCTTAACGATTAGAATACCTTCACACGACGAGGATATCAGGGTACACCTGATACACCTGAACGTACAGTCTTCGCCAGAATCAAACTCGCCACTTCTGTTCGCTGCAAACAACCCTGGCGAGAATTCTTCACAGTACAGGAAAGCATACGAAGTATTGTCTACCAATAAGGATTTTAAACACAGGGTTAATATCACTTTCCCCCTTTTATCTGTTAGGTAATTCAACGCGACATAACGGAAAATAGAAAAAAAAGTAAAAAAAAGTACCACCCTGTGTAGGGTAATTTCGGGAGAGACGGACCAGGCAAGTATTTCCTACATTATTCGCCAGATATGGAACGAAAAACACCGAGAGCCACGCTCGATCGGTTTCCGTAAAACAATAGAGAAATAAAAGAATACCGACTCCGTTCCACATATGGCGGATAACGTAGGAAATACTTAGGCAAGTATTTGTGTCCATCTCTCCCGGAATCACCCTATATACCCATAAAATATTTCACAGCGTATTTAGTTTATCTCGATTATTGCTAACTTTAATTTTAGCTTCTAGCGTCTCTAGAGAGAACCGACTGAACGCGAACGTGAATCTGTACACGCGAAAGCTGTTTTTCTTAACTTCTATTTGTGTTAATGTAGCAATCGCTTGGCCAAGACTCAGTAATTCTAACATCAAAAATGCGAAGACGCGATTCAAAGTGGAACAAAGTGAGGCGAGCATTTTTAACAAATTCGACACTCAGCGTCCCGTCCAATCTTACCAGCGACGATTCCAGACAGGTGTTTCTTCAAAACGGTAATTAAACCAATACTCGATTTGTTAATTATCCTTCCTCGAGATATCTAACGCCTCTTTCCTTCTCTGATAGCCGAAATACAATCGTCCAAGTATCCCAGAAACGCTTTATTCTTCTCCGAATAAGTTCGCGAGACCTCTGTCGTCGTTGTTTTATCGTGTACCAAAATTTCGCGCTGAAGAGCCTCGATTTTATTCAAACCGATTCGCGCGTGTCTAGACGTTTTCTCCAATATCTTCTTCGCGTAATTGACGTTCTCCTCGACGCATTTAGTCAACGCCACGGAATTGTTGGATTTGCAGCAAGAGTGGATCAGAGATTTAGCTCGACCCGTGCAGGTTAGCACGTCGCTTTCCCATTTTTCGATAATCTTCTTTACTCGTTTCACTTGCAACGTGGTGTCGCACTCCACGTTTTCGAAAGCTTGACGAGCCTGATGACTGAGAGACATCGCGGGCTTTCGTTTCAACGAACCGCACGCAGGATCTAGAATGAGCAGTTGTTGAAGTTTCTTCTTAACGTCGTGTGAAAATGTTTGTAACAGGATCCTTTTGTTAGCGTTAGATGCGTCTATGTGCTTTTTCAGTTGATCCAGTATAAGACTCGATTGATCTTGAAAATTTTTCAGGATAGTTTCTCCTTGATTCGCTGTGTCTTGATATGCTTTTTGATAATTGTCGACAGCAGTGTCCATTTTACACTGAAATTGAAAGAAGAATTTTAGTGCATAAATTATAAATTGTCTTTTCTATGTACAGGGTGGATCGATAAGAATTACTATTTTAAATATCTATGGAACCATGAAAGTAGACAAAAAAGTTTTCCATTTTTTTAATAATTTTTTTGATAATCGAATGGTTATAATCATTTTTTTTTTTCTTTAAAGTAGAGTCGCTGAAAAGATGCGAGGGTTGTCTGCGTAAAATTTCATTCGAAAATTTTTTACTTTCTTACTTTATTTATTTCACCAATATGGTAATTTTTCTTGCTCCACCCTGTATAACTGTCTTGTCAAAAAAGGAGAGCAATGAACAGATCAGTCGTTCGATATAAATTGAGAACAGCATTTCATAACGTACGTATTCATTAGGTGGCATTGGATATTTAGCAAGTTTCTCCTGACACTCTTTAGGTATTGATAATAATTTTTCCTTCTTAACGTTTTGCGCCTTTTTACATTGTACTTTGTTGCTACATTGACGGTCACGCGAGGCGAACTTAAGGACATTGGTGTAAATTTGTCGAGATATAGGGACAGTAAATTTTGCAACCAACATGCTAAATTTGTGACGTAAATAAAAAGTAATCGAATAATCGATTTGGTACGCGACAAAAGAAGTTCGATGGTCGCTGATAACCAAGATTTTCAAGCGACCTTAAATTATATTTAAAAAAAAAAAGAAGAGAAACCAGCTCGAAATGTCGAGCAATATTAAAGAAATATTTGAGAAAGAGGAAAACACCTCGAGAAATTAATTTTTAAAATAACCGCCAATTATGGTCACTAATAACCAAAATGTTGATACGACCTTGAAATGTATTAAAAAAAAAAAAAAGGAATAATAGAATGTGAAGTTTGAAATCGAAACAGTGAAAAAGTAAACAGAAAAATTATATTTTAAAGTATTATTTATTTAAATGGATAATTATTCAAACTTAGTATACCCCATGCTTCCTTTCGTTCCCTATTAATTGCTGCTAACTCAATTCGTCACTTCCCGAAATTTGATCAACATCGATAATTAGGTTCCTTTTTCACTTGTCAGGACTAGAAACATCGGTGAGTCCCAATTGCAACGGCAGCATGGAAGACATTGCAAAAGCAATCTCGTTAAACAGCCAAGTAGACACGCGACAAGATTACCATGCGCTTAAAGAAAAATTCGGACAAGAATTTCATCGGAAACTGATCGAATGGGACCGTTTGAAAAATTCGTCACGCGGCGCGGCTAAGAAATCCGATTCGGAAATTTCGTGCAACATGCTAGGTCCTCGACAAAATCTAGTGTCCGAAGAGAGATTGGCGCCTGAATTTCGAAAGAAACTGCAGGATTGGAAGCGTGTTCGAAAAGTGCGACGAGGAAGCGCTCCTTTCGAGCAACAACGAATTAGTAGACGTCGTTTGACCGATTGGCAACTATGGAGATCTCCCTCGAAGGCCGAACAGAGAAACAAAGAGACGACGGGTTCAAACGTTGATTGTGAGAACGGAGAAACGGTGAACGGAAATGGAAAATCGCAGCTTCGCGAAGATTTCGCACGGAAAATGGAAGCTTGGAAGAAAATGAACGAAACGGGTGATTACGATACGAGTTATTCGATGCGATCGAAATCACACCCGCTTGGAGTTGGATCCCGAATCGACGAGAGCGAGTTTTTAACTTTAGAAAAATTACTCTCGTTCTTCGATAATAGCGCTTACAGAGGACGGCGGAAGCGAGATGCTCGACAGTTCAACGAGTGTTTCGACGGAGACACAAGGTACGATGCAGAGATTGTGTACAGTTGGTGGAAGCGATATATCGAGGTTGTAAAATAACCTTTATTTGTTTATGGGGTATATGGGTCTGTGAGGCTCGTTTTTTGTTGAATATTAGCTACGTATTAACAATAAACTGATATCTCCATCATTTTTCCACTATTTTCACCGTATTAGGCACTTTCGTAGAGTAAAATAATATAAATGATATAAAATATAGCGAAAAACGTGTGGAGCTTATTTGTCTGGTACCGCAAAATAGGAAAATCCTCCAAAAAAGCCGCAATGAACGTGTTAAAGAATTAAATGACGATACTGATTGATGTAGCCTAAGACTGTCCGCCATTTGTGAATTGACATTTAAAATTTCTGCTTGCAATCTTTCGTTTAAGATATACAGTATTAAGTCTCCGTCGATTTCTGCCCGACAGTAATTTTCTCGTTGACAAAAATTAACCTACAGCTGTCGAGGATTAAGGCGCAGACAAATTTTTCAAATGTGTATATTTAAAAGTTGTATGTAAAAATTTTTTCTGGAAGAAGCAATTCCGAGTTGAAATTACGTTAGTTCACGTTATCTCCTTCGAATTGAGATCGTTTTTCATACCTGACTGATTTTACCATCTCGCTACATCGCTTCCACCGACTATACAATCACCGAAGGAAATGTAAAGGGTGTTTATTTAAGGTTGTACGCTAGTGGAGCGCAAAGTGGAAATGACGCAAACGAAGTTTTGGTTCAAACATCCGTTGGATCTTATCGATTTGAAGGTATTTCGCGAGAATTTGCAAGAAAACTATACGATTGGGAGAAATATCGCGGGATATCACCTACATCTTCCACTTTCCGTCTCTTAGGACCTGCTTATGCGCCATTTGTCAGACAAATGACTGTCGAGACATCGACTGTTAATCCACCTGCAAGTAAGATCCTAATTCATTGGTCATTGGTTAAT
>NW_017100242.1:3480944-3481662 GCF_001263275.1 Habropoda laboriosa
TAGATGTTAGAAGCAGCGAGCCGATACTGTTCAAAGGAAATGCTTTGAAAAGATCGAAATCTGTTGGCAGCGAGATGGGAGAAACAAATCGGAACAAATCTTTCGTACAACGTTCGAAAAGCCTGCGATCGTTAGATCACACTGCAAATAGATTAACAAATGTCAATTGTACGGATTCTTTACCGGTATACAGTAAGTATTATTAATTACAAGCTCATCCTGAAAGTTCTCATGGTTTTAAGGTTTTCATTTTGAAAAAAAAAAATCCATCGAAGTTAAACATTTTTATTTAACGTAATTTTTACACAATGCTCGATACACTTTTGTCAACATATTACAAATGTATTAATTTTGAGTATATAAAAATGGCGATCGCTAACTGAGTATATTTCGCAATAACTCCTTCATTTTGTAACTTTCTGACTTTCTAAAAATTCGAGATAAAAGCTGAAAGTTTCATTTATATCCCCCCTCGAAAATTGAAATTTTTCATTGAGAAATTACCTATGAAAAAAATTCCCAAACTTCTATTTTTAGATGTCTCAGGATGTATCCTCTTAACAAAATTCGAAAAATTCAACGGTCTTACCTATTGTTCGTAATTCTTTTTTATTCCCAGTCAATCCTCAAAGAACAAGGTACATTACGGAAGATATTATGGACGATTCTGAACCGGAAGCGATGATCGTTGACATAGAGGATGTGATTGAAGAGACAG
>NW_017100242.1:3481691-3491702 GCF_001263275.1 Habropoda laboriosa
AAACACCTGTCTATTCGGTTGCAGCATGCGAAACAACCAGCATTGCTGTCCCCCTTGGAACAGTTACGTCTAGTCACAAACTGTCTCCAGTATTTTTGGTCGAAATCGAGGAAAATTTGAACGAAAAATACTGGGCGCCGAAAAATTGGAATCGAGGGAGAAATTTCTCGAGTGAAGAAAATTTGTGTATGGAACACCCTGAATTGTCGAGAACGTGGAACGACAGAAGAGATTCTTCGAATTTCGATGATATCGGCGTACGACGTTCGTCTGTTACAAGTTTGTCGAACAGAAGACTTAAAAATAATATCGACAATCTGGATTCTACGAATTCAATTTCTTCGATGGAATTGGATTCGAAGCGTAGCGTTGTAAAATCGTCGAAGAAAATGGAGAATCAAAATTACACCGGTTTCGAGAGGTATATATATACATAAGGAGTCTAATTTATTTTCGACAAATAATTATAGCTTTACAGACATTTTACTTTTGCAGAGGAAATTTTCCTGCATCACCCAATGACGAAAGCACAATTGGAACAAGCGTGAAAAACCATGGTTACGATGGTAAGTTGAAGAATGCAAAGTTTTGAAATTTGTTACGATAATCAAATGAAAAATGTCTGTTTACTTTCCGTTCTAGAAAGGAACGAAAAGAAAATTATCCGTGAAAGGAATCTCGGAAATTGTTCTATTTTTGGTGCAAGCATACAAGAATCAATGGTAGATTTTGTGAAAAATTATATCATTGCAGTTTGTAATTTTATTTTCTAAATATTATTTCAATTTATCACCATTTTCAACTTGTTTTTATAAATGCAAAGGGTACGGTATTAAGCTTAAGGAAATTAATCAAATTTCGAAAAAAACGCGCTTCCTGAGGAAATCTTCTCGAGCATTTCTGAGAAATTGAGCCTCGAAATTGGGGACTTCGTTATCTGCAGATCCAATTAAAACGTTAAAGAGAACACGATCCACTCGGTAAGATACCTAATTTCTAAGCTGAGTAGGATCCAATTCCAGTTACCGAAACGTCCCTTTTTTCAGTATATCTTATACCTCACGATTAGATTATTTATTTTTATATTTATGTAAATTAATAACAACAATATCATACATTTTACAACCGTTCCGACCAAGTTTCAATCGAATCGGTGCACAACTCAGTCCCTTTAAATTTGAGATTCAATTTTTCAATAATGCTCAGAGTTGCGTCCCGCTATTTCGTTGCAACAATAAACCACAAGTAGCTCTATGATTAGGATAAATCTGATTTAAATCAGTTTCCCCTGGAACATGCGTTCTCTATTGCAAATTCTTTACGTTAACAATTTTTTTTCCCATAATATTCAACTCGTTTCCCGCGGAAGTATAGAAAAATGATAGCAATAAAGAAAAGAAAGGAACATTACCTTCAGAAATAAGTTTTATCATAGCGCCATCAAAATTAGAGACCTGTCGGTATAATCAGGATTTATCGAACAAGAAGAAACACCAGCCAGAAGGTGATAACCAAGGAACAGAAAATAACGGGAGCAGCAACAATAGCGGAGAGGACGTTGCTGAAACAACGGTCGAAGAAGACAATAAATACGAAGACCTAATCGTAGGCACAGTCGATCCTCGCTGTTGCTCTTTAACAAACACGCAGCTAATGACAAATTATAGTGCAAAGAATATAGAGACTTTACTAGAAACGTTAGCCATTTCTGAACAAGGCAAGTAATTGTGTCATCCTGGAAGTTCAAGCGTTTCATTGAAAAAAAGAAAGATTTTTATTTAAAATAATTTCCATAACGTTCGACACACTTTTGCCAATGTTCAAAAAATTTGATTATAGAGAAAGTAAGAAAATAGTGTAATATATTATTTTCAGATAAAACCAAGTATAACACGTCCGACGTGGACTTTCGTTACACCAGTCGAGAAGAGAAAACTTTCAAGAAGCTGGAAGATAATTACGGTGTAATCAGGGACGAGTCGCACAGTGCATGTTGTCACTTGTCTAAAATGAAATTGAACGTCCTGAACGGGCAGGAATCGTCGAAATTATGCTCCTCGTACTCGAATCGCGAGAAACAGAATAACCGTTCGTACGAGACTGTGAACAGTGTACAATCGATGGAAAGAAACGAGAGGCAGGAACGTCGAAACATCGAAAATATTCCAGCTTCCTCGATATTATGCTCCATAAATTCATCTGTTCGCGAGCCGACCATTCGAACGACAGCTTATACCGTTGCACCTTATCGCGAGGAACGTTGCGTCGAGAGGATCCTTATCAACGAGGAAACTTTGAATAAAATAGTCGTGCCCACGGCGAGTACAGCTTGCGTGGAAGAAGTGAAAATCACGGAGCAACCGGTGGGACATTCCACGATCGAAGATCCCGCAGAAGAGCATAATCGTCGATTAGGCGTCGATCGTAGCACTTTGGTGAATCAAGCAGCAAGCGTTAAGAAGCAATTCTCCAGTTCTCCGACCCGAAACGTTTTTATCAAAACGAAACGCATAATCTTCTCTCCGTTTCGACGTTCGGAAGAACATTCGTCTGGTAAAAAAGATGATAATTTCGAAGATGTTCGCATCTCCGCGAAAAACAAGAGCAAATCCAGATCAGCGTCACCGAAAACGAGTCGACAAGATGCACTATTGAAAATGTCTCTCTCGTTACCTTGGTCTCTTCGTCCGTGTTCCAGAGATCGTGAAACGAAGGAAAGCAAGATCGAGAGGATCGAAGAAAGCAAGAAAGAAGAAACTATCGAGCAATGCAAATCTGTGAAAAATTCGAAGGAATCGTTGACTAACGGTCAATTACAATCAGAAACGAAGTGCGAAACGCGTATTTTGCGGGACAGAAGTTGGTCGATCGAGTCGACAAGAAGAAACGGCAAGTCGAAACAGTCCGCCGAAGAGAAGAATCAACGAGCAAGTGTATCGATGCAAGAATCACCGGACGAACAGCAAAATCCTTCGAAAAGCGAGAGGAAGAAGAACGAGAGCACGTCTTCGAAATTCGATCCACGGACGTCAGATCTTCTTCACAAGCTGAAAATTCTGTCCAACGTGGCGACGAAGAAAAATGCCCGAACGAAGACAATTTCCGAAGACAATTCGCCCGTGGAATCCCATTCTTCGAGAACACGTCGCGCGAAGGAAGATTTCTTGTCTCGTCAGAACGGTTCGCTTTGCTATTCCGCGTTAGAATCTCCTCCGCCCAAAGAGGACAATTTTTTGAAACCACCGTCTCGTCGTTACGAACAAGCCTTCGAGCATGCAGAAACGACGAGAGATAAACATTTACCAGGTGCGAGTAATACTTCGAATTTCGATGGAATTTTGGGCGATGAAGATTTACAGGAAGCAGCGATTAACGGTGAAAAAATGGAGCAATTTATAAACACGTGCAACGTGAACGAGTTGTCGAATAATTTAGCTGTTTCTCGTTCCGATCGTGTGAAATCCGCCAGTGCTGGAATGATAAACATAGATCCTGACACGTTCGTACGTCTTACAGAGACTAATCGCGGATGCGAGTCTCTCCCGAGATCAATTTCGAAGCAACAGCAGCCCTTAGGACCGTTCGCAAAAATGATCAGCAAGTTGAAATTTGCACGGTTGATACGCGGTAAGGAGGAGGAGGAAAATATGAGCACAATTTCGAAATTGTGCAGGCAAAGTTTATTGATCGACGTGAGAAATGATTTTGAGAAAGCTAGATTTTGGAAAACTGGCGATCAAGAGAAAGCTCCTAAGATGGACGATATCGATCGAAGTAAGAAGGACGAGTAATTATGATTTCTAAATGTCGTTGGAATATGATTGTGGAACGAAACGTGGGCGGTGTCCTAATACGATTATATTAAGTAGGTATTAAATAGAATTTACAAGTGGTGTCATTTGTATAAAATATTAATGTGCGATATATGTTGTATGTATATGAAGTAACCGCTATAGCAATAACGACATAACAGCAGCTACGAGAAATGAATGAGATAAATCAAGTAAAATGAACGAAATGAAATAAAAATAAATATTGTCTCAACTGTAACTAATCTTAATTCATTCTATTCCGGTTAACTTATTAGATACCTATTTACCGTAATTCATTCTATTATATTTCACAGAGGTCTTTAAATTTTATACATTTTTACTACATCCATAACTCTACTATTTTTTTTCTTCCTGTTATAAAATTCTAGGTGTTCTTATATTTGTTTGCTTATAATTTAGTTATTACAAAATTCAGCTATTAGTTAATTAACAGATGCAGAAAATTGTAATAACGTGTATCACCCGTTTTTCTTCAATCTGCAATACAAATTAGTATTGTTTTTATCATTATTCGTAGTTCTAAACAGCTAAATACTCCTTTTTTTCTACGAGAATGATCGGCAAATTAAAAGCCTGAGTATAATTGTATCAGGTAGTTGAAGAATAAAGGTAAACAAAAGCTCGAGGTATTATCGCTGTTTGATTAAATGAAATTAATACCCCTGGGGTGTTTCGAGTGGTGTGCAGGCACTAAAAGTAAGCTCGTGTCACGTGTGTCGAATACTGCCCCATTCTTTCCCTTTGCCCCTTTTAACTTTCCCATCCGGTTTTCAGTTAACCCCCGGTACCCACTTCGAGTCTCGAACAACCCTTCGACGTGTTTTCAAACCTGCGATACCTCTTCCGAACGCGAAAACTTTTCAATCGGTAGTAAACCGATTTCATTCGATCACGAACCAACCAGTCGAACAAACAGATCGGTCGAACGGGCACGTTTCGTAAGCGATTATGTGCCACCGGCGGTATATATTGCCGTTGGAAAATAGAGAATAGTCAACCTCTACCTTGGGAAGAGTTTCGAACCGTGAAAAATTCGGGCCAGATTATTAAATATCTACGTTCTTCTCACAATTTTACTTCCTTTTTCTTCTTAACGATAGTCATCTGTGCAACGATCATAATTCTGATATTTAAATTACACTCTTTTTTAAATCACCCATTATAGTGAATTTTTAGCGAGGTACTTGGTGCGTTTGAAATTATTCAATTTTTCATTTATTTACGATATTCTTCAAGGATCGTTTCAGTTTCAAGGAGGAGAGATTATCGAAGATACAACTTGTTGATACGTTGTGAAAGAAACAAATGGCTTTTGAAAGATTATGCTAGCGAAAATGTCGCAAGCATAATCTGATTCAGATAGGCTGCCCTTATTCCGACGATCTGATCGCAGGTAAAAGATCTTTTACCGATTTACGAACTGGTCGTCAAGTTCACAGGATCATCGAATCCCTCACAATGGGCGGTCGTGTTTTTCGTTACATTCACCAGGATCGACCACACTTTCTACCTGCGTTTATAATCCGGAAGCATACGCAAGAGCACGCACCGTGGCTCGAAACATTAAAAAGATACTGTATCGACACCTCGGAAAAATATGTGAGAAACATTTCGGCGGGGTCCATTTTAGAAGATATACCTACTTGCTGGATTTCCGTTGTACCTTCGAGATGAAAAAGTTCAAAGTTATTACAATATTGCTTTCAATCATTTTAGAACGAATTAATAAAATATAAATATATGTAATCGATACGTCAGATGTTAAAATAAACGAAAAATTTGTTAAAAAATCGAAAAGTTTCAGAAGTAAATAAATCATCGTTATTTTTGCATATATTTTCAACAATATTCAATACATTCTCGACAAATTGAACTTCCTCATTGCTTTAATCTGTCTTATTTTTGCCTTCTAAATTCATATATGCAGCCAAACTTCGCATTTTAAACCAAAGCGGACCACCGATCTCTTGAATAAATCATACGTTTGCAATTTTCAAATTAAACGTATAAATTGCACGAGTTTGTCGCGTTGAAGTTAAACTGTCACCGATGAAAGACAACTGATTTATGTGCGCCAGGTTACACTTGAAATAATTTCGGCAGGGCTGTCGCATAAGTAACCACACGCCTCTTCCCATGTGCTCGAAATTTTGTCCCTTTACCGTTCAACTAAAAATAACACGTTTCTCTGCTAAAACACACTTCGTTTATCTTTCAATTATTTCATCAGTCGTTGAATTTTGTTAGTAAACAGAAACAAAAAACAGAAGGAAATAGAAACAAAAGTGTAACGAAGATTTCTAACCAACGATCTCTCTCTTTAAAATCTAAAACTTCGGTATTGCTCTGAGAATGATGAAAAGTGCATTTTCTAGAACTCTAGCTTTTGCATCGACTTTTCCACGAGCAAAATTTCTCCTGTTCGCAGTTTCCCACAGTAAGCGGCTCGTAACTTCAATTTAAATCGCCAGGCAAAATTGACAGAACGGGGTATGCATCTAGTTGTAGAATAAAATTGGCTACGATCAATCTTGATACGAGAAGGGCGCACAGGTGCGGCGATCGTAAGCTACCGAGTGCTCGCCACCGACAAATTTCCAACCGGCCGATTATATTTATCGCCTGATTCCAGTCGGCAGATTACATTATTTCGATGCTTAATGCGTTACGTCTCCGCCTCGGGTTCTCCCGGCAAAAGACGGGATGTTGTGTAGTATGTGGTAGCGGGGTACGACAAAATATTCGGCAGGGTTTCGAGATCTCTACGCTAAATGTACTCAAATAAAGCAATCTCCACGATCAGACAACGGCAACGCGGCGGCGTTTGTCTTTTATCCCCGCAACTTTACTCCTTCCTTTTTCCGCTTCCATCCAGTTCCTTCTACCCCCCTCCCCTAACCCCTTCAAGTATTTTGATGACAGTGGCCACTGGTCACTGCCGGCGGGTCCAGCTTCCTCTTCTTTGTCAAAGCGAACCCTTCTGACAAAAGCAAAGGTGGTAGTCTGCCGGAGAATTAATTACTTTCAACAATATTTACGTTCTCTCATCTAAGAGATTCCTTCCTTTCTTTTATTTCGGGAGTTTCATTTTTCTTGTCTTTTTTTTTCGACAAAGGCTCGACCCAACTTCCCCTCCCAACCTCGAAAAGGTCGAGAGGAAGATATCACACGATTTTTATCAAGTTTGCAAAGATTCTCCTTGTCTTCCTTCGTCCGGAGGACAAATCTCTCGCAGCATGGGAACCGTGTATGAAAAAAGAATTATGGGAGATGTGGACGTTGTCACGCGTCAGCCATTGGGACATTTAGGGACCAGAGATATTTATGTTAACATCGTTGAATCGCTTAATCACGAAGTTTCCTGATAAAATTGCTCACCGGTGAAATCACGTTTGTATTGTAGAATGTTTGTACATGTTTATGTTGGTATTTTTCATAGGTAGGTAGTATCGCTGTCGGTTAATAACAGCTGGTGATTAGGATTCTTCTTTCGAGTACAGTGTACATTTTTTCTACCTTCCTGTGTATCTTTCTATTCTCTTTGGAGAGAATACAGGTTGTGTTTACTCAAGCTTCATAAATTTTCCACTTTTCGTACAATTATGATCCACAGGTAGCGTTTACTCTTAGCAGACAGTGCTAACTACCCAGGGATGGGGCTATGTGCTTTTCTCTTCTTCGTCGTTGATCATGCTAATCACAACTTGTTTGACGTTACGAATGCTAAATAAAATTTATATCAATGCTGATATTTTTATAATAGCGTGCTCGTAGCTCGTACGAAAATATACCTACGGAATTATAACTATCGTGATAATTTGTCCATCATTCTTCCGGGAGAATTGAGAAGATATTCTCTCACAGATAAGATTTCTCCCACAGTAGAAACTGTTTGACGTCAAATGTCAAGCAAGATTAACGCTAATAGCGTGTTAATACCAAAACTGCAGAATTGCAACGGTGATTCTATCGAGTCATTTCTCGCTGCATACTTTCAGTTCTTCAGAAATTAACTTAAACACACTACTCTATCCTTTCGTCACTTCTGCAATTTGATCTCTTATGAAATAATGACAATTTTATTCTTTATTTTACAAAGTTATTTAACGTATTAAACTTTATTAAAACGCTTGAAGATAATGGCAGATACTCGTCGTATTAGTATTATCAAAATTGGGCTAATTAATTAATTATAGATTCGTTAAGTGAAACTTATTCATCATTGGCAAAAAACGGAAGATTTTTTCAAGTTTATTTACACGTGGAATTAAAGGGTCGATAAAACACGCGGTGCAAAGCTTTTGTTTCTTTTTGCAAGGAGCATAATTTTTCGTAACAACTATGAGGTAATTAGTGTTTTCGGGGTATAAAACGATAATCGAAAGAAAGTGCGGCGCGATAGTAATAGTGAGGAATTGAAGGTGACAAGACTGTAAAGAAAGAGGAAGAAAGAAGAGTCATCGTCGAAGAAAGGAGGCTGCAGCTTCTCAAATTGCAACGAAACCGGGCACCGACGCGTCGCGTGGGTTTCGTATGACGATCAGACCACCGATGACGATGCTGTTTTTCTTTCGCCCCGAATATACTCTTCATCCCTTGCGATTCATATTTGAAGGGAACTGTAAACCTAACGTAAGCAATTACAACGTATATAGTCTTTCGTTCTTACTACGCGAACCTCGAGAGATTTCGAATGAGGAAAAGAGGCTTACAGCTTCAGTTGCGACTATTAAGAAAGAATTTGCACGATCGAGAAGGGAAAGACGTTGAACAACTTCAGAAAAGTTTATAAAACAAGTATATTTGTCAACACATGCCATTTCAGTCTCAAAGAACGCACTAATATTTATAATAAATTATAAGTACCCGCTTGGTTCATCTTATTATACAACATACGCTACGTTAAACATCTATTCGTAAAGCTATTAACTATTTTACAAAATTTACTATGTTACAAGATTTACTATTTTACACATTTTACACAAGTATCTCGGAAATACGTAATTGAGATTTTCTCGCTACATATCGCACGATAAATATTGCGTTAATAATAACAGAGAATGGGATTATGCGATATCTCGTAACGAAATTTTACGCAATTCCTCTAAAATTTTTCTAATCACACTTTCGACCATCTACAAAAGAATAGCAGCAAATTGTTCGTTTATCTAGAATTTCGTACGATTCGATTAACCATAGTTCATATTTTACATAATACATTTGACAAAAGAAGAAAAACGTGTCTTTCTCAACGCACAAATAAAAATCCAATTACTCCAATTTTTCGTTCAACTCTCCCCACTATAACACTCTCGTTACAATTAAACGCGAATTAATCCTCATTGCAACAAATCGTATAAAGCTGTGATGTAGGACTGCGCCATTTGAAGCGTCTCGTATTTCGACAACTGTCTGTCGTTACCCAAAGACGGTAGGTAAGTTCTCAATCTATCGAACGCTTTGTTCAAATTCTGCATTCTTCTTCGTTCCCTGGCGTTCGCCGCGAGTCTTCGTTTTCTAACCACCGTCGAACTCACGTATTTACCTCTTCGCCTCACGACGTTCCGATTACCCTCGGTACCGTCTATCACCGATCCTATATGATCCGGGCTGTCACTCATCTCACCGTCGTCTTCGCTGTCACCGTCCACGATTCTGTCCGAATAGCTGCTGGAAAGATTGCTGATAACACTGCCGCGTGACGACTGTGTCTTCTCGTGCTCCATTTCAGCTTCTGCGTCCAGCGTTCCGTCGGTATCCGCGTCCATGCTGTTTACCTCGTCTGTTAGATCTACCACGTTCATCGTGTGTTGCCTTACCTCGCTATTAATCGGGCTTCTCTTCGTGTTACGCCTCTTGTTTAATTCCTTGGTGGTGCCCAGCAAACGATAGGTTACCGGGGCACTTATTGTATCAGGCTCGGACGATATCGACAGGGTTGTAGCTGGACTGATTGATCTCAAGCTCGCTGTTGGGCTCGGTGTGTGCCAACCATCGCTGCAATTCCCGTCGTAAACGATGCACCGTGGTATCGTGATAGTGCTTACCGGCGGAAGATCGGCTTTGTTCTTTGAATAAGAGTAACTCGGTAAATCCAGATATGTGCAAGATACAACTTCGTCTTCTCTCGGCGGGTACATGTATCCGTAACGAAACATTTCCTGCAGCTCCATACCGT
>NW_017100242.1:3491893-3510763 GCF_001263275.1 Habropoda laboriosa
GTCGATTTCTTTAAGCTTCGTTTCAGCCCCCGGACGTTTTTTTAGCTTCACTGAATATTGTTTTTTCTTTTTTCTTTCTTTTTTTTGTCACTGTATCGTCGCGGAATTTTTATCACGGTTATCGGAACGTTTCGCTGCTCTGCTCTTTTCGTCTAAGTACAGTGTTCTCCTCTGACTCTCTTCTCTTCGGTTTCGCGATGTGAAATTTTCTCGCGATACGAAAGTTTGGGCCTTTCTCCTTGAAATTTGTAACCTTCGCGATGGAAGAATCAGGTTTCCTCGTAGTTTCGTTCACGCATGCCGACTCGGCTGTCGGGGTGATTCTAAAGTCGGCTGGTACACCGCTGAGGGATTTATGCGTTTTCGAAGCGAGGCACCCTCGTGCAGCACGTGCCGTCCGACCAATGAAAACTCGGCACCGCGCCCCACCATTTCTGTGGTGGAGTAAAGCCAACCAGCCACGAATATGCGAACAGCTAGTGCAACAGGTGGCTTCGGCGCCTCCATCCTAAACGATCATGTATAAAATCGCACAACCATTACCTGGCCCTTTAGTGATATATATAAATACATCGATGCATACGAACACACACTTAATTTTTATGTATACAACGCTATTTATTTATTTATATAAAGTAGAGCAAATCTTATTAGATTAATTATTTGGTACATTTGTCGTATCCATATTTTTAAAAATTTCTTACATTTCGTTAAATAGTCCAGTTAGTCCGCAATCATTTGGCCAGTGTGCGGCATGTAATCTGCCTTTAATTCAATATTTCAGCGTGACATTAGTCATAAAATATTCACTTTTAGTATAACATTAATGCATAAGAAATGGTTCATTATCGTATATGATTTATCCTTGTACAATATCCGAAGGCAAAAATTCGTAAGTCTGACTCGACATAGGACAGCAAAGGGTTGAAGGTAACGTGAAAAATAATAATTTTCCACAATAGGCGCTATTTTATACGCGAACAGGCAAATATGTGTTTCAACGTTGGAAATTAACGACTTCCAATTTATTAGCTGTTTAATTATCAGGTGTTTGAGGATACCGGTTTGCATTGAGGTAATCGGAGAAGTTTACCTATAAGTTTAACGCAATTTCGTTGCCCACTTGAAGCATCCTTCGCGTCATCCATTGTCAAATTATACGATTAAACAAGTTTAAGAATGAAACGAATATGATTAAGTTGTTTGAACAAATAATGATAATTCCCAGTACGGCTGGTAAGTAATCTGAACGAGTGGACCGGCGAGGCTGAGAGGCTGTGGAATGAGGAAAGCGGTCCAGTACAAATTTACCTTGGGAAAAGGACGGATCGTATCTTTAAAAGGGTGCAAATACCTCATGGGCGTAAGGTCCAGTTACATTTTTACTCGCTCAATTAGCGAAAACAGGTAGGATAAAGTTTGCGGCAAGCATGACGGTGGTCCGAAGCAACCCGATCTCTGTCATTCCCTTCGGACACAGCCGTCTTGGATTTCGGGATCGCCCCGCCATTGCCCTAAAATTCTTCCTAAGTAGCGACACGATAATCCTATGCTTAAAAACCCTTGGTACTTTTCGTACTTTTAATGGGAACAACCGTGTGATCGGTGAATTCTCAAGCTTCTTCTAAACGGATCGTCTTTTGCGATAAACGTGATTTTCGACAACCTTTCCACGCGTACCGATAGAGAATTCTGCGAGAGACAAGTGTATTCGAGAAATTGGAACATTCACTTGTTTAATTTTGTCTCTAAGCTTCTTCTTCTTATCCAGCAGGTGTTTTATCAGGATTGTACAACCTGTCGCTACTTTAAAGATGCGTACAGTTGATATCGAGCGAGTAGGTACAGCGTGATACTTGATCGTCGATACTTCAATACTTTGCTCATTTTCACACGAGAATATTCTTCCGGCGAATTAGGATGCAATTTAAAAATTGATTGCTTCCATCTATTACCTCGTTTCAGAACGGAACTGGGACGGAACTAATAATTAGGGCTACGAAATGTACGTTTGTCTGTGTCTGTCCTTCCTCTATTCACCTACAATATTACCTTCACCTCCGACCTTTTGTTTTCACCTTTTTCCTTACCTGCTTACCCTGTCAGCGTACCAGTTCAACCCACTCGTCCTGTCTTTGCTCCTTAAAACCACACCGAAGTATTTCCAATTCTTGCACTAATTACCTTCGGTCAAACGAAACGCTAATAAGGATATTTTCTAAGTAAATAACATTCTCATTGTTAAAAATGAGTATTGCGGAAAAGAAAGGAAGGAAAAGCTTCAATGTGTACCTGTGATTGAAAGTGAGAAGAAGAAATGAAAGAATGAAAATAACGAAAAAGTATGAAGAATAAGGCGAAACTTTGATAAGGCGAGGGAGACAAAAAAAGAAAAGGGGAATCTGAGGGAAATAAAAAGTGGAGCAACAGAAGGGATATTTCTGTAGTCAAAAATGGGCCAGGTACGTCGTGAGGATGCGCCCTGGGCGTGAGTCGAATAATTAAATATAAACTGCACTCATTTGTGAGCTCTATGGCAAATAACACGTTACCCGACAACTAGTGGTAATTTATGAGAGCTCCGTATAACGCTATCTTTTTGACCCTCCACGAAGTTCGAAGGATATCTACATATATACAGATGCAAGTCCATTCGATGAATACATATGTATTCACAAATTGAGATACAAGATTTTACAGGTAAACGAAAGAGTGAAATGCAGGCCTAAAAATTCGAATAATTACCATTTCTTTCATCTCGTTAACATTCTTTCTCCTCCCATTTCACCTTCTTCTTCGTCTTCTTATTCATAATTCGTTTAAGCAAACTATATTTTCATCTCAAATCCATTGAAACAATATCGGTAATTTGCAAATTTGTTCAAACTGCTTTTACCGTCGGTTTTGAATTAGAATTTATTCTTCGGGTAGCAATTTTCATAGACGACAAACTAGACGAACTTTTGACAGAAATCCCTAGCAATCAACGAGTCCAAATGTGACAGCCGTGACTCTGGCACCTGTGTTTCCGAAAAGAAATCGTGCGCTATCAAAGAGATAGGTCGGGGATATTGTATGCCACAAAAAGCTGACTGTTCATCTACATTTCTCAACTTGCCGTGTCTAGAACCAGACAGGAGAGACGCGTCGAAGCTTGTTAAGGAGTGCGTGCCGAACTGATTCCCAGAATACAATTACCACATTATCCAGTTCCGCTTTCAAATTCCTCATTTTGTCCTTCCAGGTTCCTTCGACGTTGTTCCGATGCTATTCGTGTTTAAGCATCATAGACTACGTATTGTGAACCGTCGGATAGGCAAGCACGTTTCCCAAGACAGCCTTCCTTAGGTGGAATCTCAGATTAAAACCGCATCTGAGGATTTTATGAAAATATAAGTTTGAACGATTTCATCTTTTAATTAGAAATTTCAACGAAATGCAACTTTTCAAAATTATTTCTCCTTCCTTTTTTCAATTTCTTCTCCGTTTACTTTGACACACAATGCTTTTTCTCCTCTTTTTCTCAAAAATTTTCGATCTACAAGTTATGTCACTCGAATGATTTATTTTTTTAGAGAAATTTCTTTCGAGTTTCGCTCTTTCTTGAATATTTAACAACGTTCAAGATTTACGGTGGCGATTACATAAAAGTTAGAGTTCCAATCAAAGAACGAAAATTGCAATGCAGGAAGGAGGATACGAATTCGTAGAAATCGTAAAATCAGCCAACGAGCATAGTTATATAGAGCATCGGTGGTCAAAACGGCACCTGAAAATCGAAGTAAACTTCCAAACTAGTTTTTATTTGTGACTTTGTCCCTTTCTTTGAAATCTGACGAGTGATTAACGATTACGTTCTGGAAATGGTATATCGGAGAGTGCACAAATAACTAGGCGGCGTGTCGGTACGTTCAAACGCGCCAGCAAGTAAGAGAAATTGGAACCAGAAGAAAATAAAGTTATTGTCTATAATAGTGGTCCTATCCGGAAGGCAACGTTAAATTTCTCGGAGGTCTATACGTGTATAAACTATTTCACGACATTATTTCAATTTTCACTATTTCTATTACAAGTATAGTTATGCACGAATATAAACTTATTCCCGTTCAGTTAATATTTATTTAAAAAAAAAAGTTTAAATGACACTAAAATTTGAAACTCTAGACTCTCCTTAGACTCTAAAATTTGAAATCAGATGTGAAACTTCCCGACACCTTTGTTACTTTTTCCATAAAAAAATGTTTCTCCAAAATTTCTCTCGTAGCAATGATATCATGTCAATAACCGTAACAAATGTTACATTGGTCTTGAGTTTGTAGAAGAGAATGAAAAGAAGTCTCGATTTTTTTCAAATGGTAGGTACAGACGTACCGACGTGAAAATTTTCGGACAATTACACTTTCCGCTCATTTTGCCCTTTAAATTTAATTAAAAAGCGTTTTACGTTGTTACGAATGTAATATATTTACTGTAATATGGTAACGATCGTGTCGTACCAGCCCACAAAAAGGTAGTCTCGTAATTAACTTAAGCCTAATAGAGCGTTTAGTAGAAGATGCTTTGAGGTAGGTCCATTGTATTAGCATAAATCATGGAGGTAAATCTCCAGACTGTAGATGAGGAGTAGTTTATCATAGTTCACAAATGAAAGGGTTACCACACTGTTATAAGTCGCTCGTAATTACGAGAGCAGATATTTCGAAGGATTTTCCACCGTGACGGTCAGTCGTAAACGCGTTAACATTTTTCTACGCACCGTATACCTGATACCGACGAATCTCCCGATGAAAGAAACATAGCGCAGTCGGGAAAAGTTATACCAATATCTGTATAAAACTTTTGACTTCAATTCGAGGAATTTACCCGTACAAGATTTGATTTTAAAACACTTGCAAAGTTAATTATCGCAAAGAAGTGTTAGACTTACGGATCAACTTAAAATTATTAAGTCATAATTTTTGAATGGAAGAAATATTAATAAATTAAGTGAAAATAGTAATTGTGATAATTCATAGTTTAATATTGTAATAGTAATCAATTATGATTGATTCTATTACGGTTACCTGCTTCTGTTGATTTTCACTGTGAAAACGCAAAATTTGCGAGAACATAAAAGAAAAAGGATTGAGGCGGTTACCGGTAACAAGATATGATACCGCTTAAATTCAGTACAAAATTGAATATAGTATTACCATTGATTGTTGGCAAAATCTGCATGCAAAATTTAATGTCCGGCGACTACCTGTGTGGTCCTGAATACGAAAACACTACTCACTGGTTTTCAAACGGCTGATACGAGTTCAATGCAGTGCACCCCTTTTGTTAGGTAAAATTGTCATTTATTTATGTTACATGAATTTTAAGTAATAATAAATTAACAGCAAAGTGAATTGCCTGTCGATTCAATTGTGTAACTTTCAAACGTAATATTACCTACTCAGTACTGATATGTGACACTAATTTTCGAAAATATTAACAAACTGATATTTACATAAATTTTAACAATATCACCCGAAATATGATTAAAATCTTTTGTAAAAAATCATTTTATTTGAAAAATGTTGTATTACCGTGCATTTGTGTTTAAGGAAAAGGTGAGCCAATTCGGATCATGGGAGGGAAAGAAAAGTTCACAGGAAACTATATTTTCATCTCACCGCCCCTTCGTCAAACTGGAGGATTCTCTTCACTGGAAACGGTTTTCAATTCTGAACGTAGGTAAAATGCAAAGGGATTGGTATTTCGAGGCTATGGATTTCATAGACCTACGGCCGCGGCATATATTTATGCCAGCTCCACTAAAACTCGTAATAACCCTTGTTTTTAGGGTAAAATAAAAAATGGAGATCCTCCTTATTCCCAAAAATTAGAGAATTAAAAAGAGAACGAAAAGTCGTAATAAATATATAACAGAAAGTAAATACTGGCAAGATAAAATAATGAAAATCTTAATTTTCTATTAAATATCTTATTAATAATAGCATTTACATAAGAAATTTGTTGAACTTAATTTATTAAAATTATTTTCACAACGAAGTCGTACGTTCCGGTACTCAATTTGGCGCACTCATTCGAAGGAAATCAACGGTACAAAGACTGAAAAAAAGAGAACGTTGCGAAAATATATATTATCCGAGGCAGAGAAGAAGAAAGACGAAAAATATTATTACCGCAAGACGAAAGAAGAATTGTGCGTCACGTTATATCTGGCGAGGCTGCATCTGCAAGAATGGCTGCAGAATGATTAAAACAGGATACAGGTAAGCAAGTGGACGGCTCGAGGGACTCTTAACAAAGCCGATTTTAAAGCTATTGAGAAGAAAAAGGAGCCAATATTATCAAAGAAGAATATTAAACATCGTTTGGCGCTTGTAAAAAAAATATATATAAAACGTGGACAACTTATGAATGGGAACGAGTTATTTGCTCTGACGAGACTGAAATTAACAGAATTTATTACTATGGAAGTTCTTCGCGCTGAATTCGCAAAGATGAATCTCTTCAACGTAATCTCGTAACGTGAAACATTACGTTATGACCGTAATGTTATTAAAAATCTGGGATTTTTAGATATGGGATTCCCCACCATCGTTAATTACGAAATTATGTGCATAGTAAAATTCAAGAGCAGTGGAATGAAATATTTCCGGATTACTGTTCAAATCTACTGAAAAATATGTAATAATTTATTGAAACTAAAGCATCGTATTGTTTTAAAGAATAGTGCAAAAATCAATTGATATTTTATGTTACAGAGAACTAAAAGAATAGATTTAAAACGTTAAGAAATTTTTGAATAATGCATTCGTTATATTTACTCTTTCTATTTCTTACTGCTTATGGCAACATGTAATGATGTGTATGAAAGCTGCGGTTATTGGTTGAATTATTACACTGTTTGCTGTATATGTATAATTTATACACGTATACGTACTATGAATATCAAAGGTGTTCTACGCGTGACAAACGGAATTATATCGATCCTTCGAAAAGATTTCTGCCAAGACCGAAATCGCTCTGATTAACATCACTGACGAGATAAATGGTTAACCTAACCTAACCTGTTCAACAGACGTTATACAATAGTGATGCGATACGAACGATTTTTGGCGCTTCGGTAAAACGAACCGAAAGCAATTCAATGCCATAGAGATGCTAACACGCTTTAGAAATTATCAAAGGAGCCGCTGTTTTCAATGATTTACCGTATCGAGTGGAAACAAGGTTGGTACATTGCCTCGCGTGTGAACGATTCATTCTTGCAAAACTTCTACCATTCTTCTTTTTCCCCCGCAACTTCACTTTTTCATTTTTGCCTTTTCTCGACATTTCAAGAAGTCTGCTCCCTTCCTAAACAAGAAGCCTCGACAGTTTATATTTTAAAGTGCTATTTACGATGTTTATACGATGAATACGTACGAATGGCAATTTTTTACTTTTTTCTCACGTTCTTTTTATTCCGTTGGATCGTTAACAAGATGGCTGGAAACCTAATTCGCTGTTCTACGGCGACAGTAGCGTAAAATAAGAAGAGTAGAAATTAACATCGAGTAATTTACAAGTTTACGCAGAACGTGATGTTAATTAAAATATCGCTATAATAGAAAGTTTATTAATCAAATATATTACAAAGTATTGCTTTCAATTTCTGCTCGGTAAAAAAATGGTTCCACCGACGACGTAGAAAATAATTTCATTCAAACTTTGAGAAATGTTCTTTCATTTTACACAAAGCCCTTCATTTTATTCAAGTTTACGTTAAATTTACCTTGAAACTTATTACACTCGTGCAAATTGTCACCGAGAGAAGAAAACGATTTATATTTCCAACAAAAGTATCCAAACTTCCATATCCATTCTGCACGAACATTACGCTAAAATATTAGCGCCCGTTCTAATTCCACCATCGTTAATCTGTTCAAACAACTGTTTCGTAAAATTACACGAACGTACAGAAATTTCGTATACAGTTGAAACATTTCTATCGTGAGCTTGAAAAAACATTCGCTCGATCTTCACAGACGGAAAAGTGTTACAAACGTGTAATTACAATTACGATTGCCCCAAAGTTGTACAAAAGTCGTATTAAAAGGGGTAAAGTGAAATACGGTTGAACTTCCACGAGTATAAAGATATGAAAGCTTACTTCGCGTGTTTAAAAAGCGTGACCGTGACTGTTGAAGTGGTGGTGGTGGCAGTGGTGATGTTGATTATGGCAGACAACGATCGGAAGCAACTTAAGGGCGGGGAAACGGAATCGGGGACTAGCAGCACGCGCCAGCCACACGCCTCAAGTCTTTTTGGGTCTTTTGCCTCGATCCTCAGACACGTACACCTGGGACAGTTGGCAAGCGAGAGACAAAACCTGGGAATGTCTACTAGACTGTGTCTGCTTTTCTTCAACGAAAACTGAAATGATCGAATTAAACGAACCGACCAAAAATTCTGAACCGCGAACAACGACAATAAGAGGAAAAATCTAATTTTATCTGTATTTTACAAAAAAAAAAAAAAGAAACCAACCGATACGTTCGATTTTTTGGGGGGAAGATACAAATGTATAGCAAATTTGTGAATAAAATTAAGTGTTTTTTTTTTTCGTAACGAAGTGAAATTTCGAGATCTGTATTTCGATGCGGTAGAGATAGCGATGGCGGAAACGTAGTCGCAACAATCTTCCAAGGATACATGATTTCCTTGGATGGTAGTTTGGCGGACGGTAGGTAGATTAAACCCTCGAGACTGCGGGTACAGCAGTCTGCTTACCGTATGCTCTCCATATGGCTCGTCCTCCCTCGAAAAAGCAACCCGTGTAGGTTCGACCGCCTTATTCACCTTCTCCTATTAGCCTACCTTCTCACTACCCTTTATATACGAATCCCTGTAATAGGTACAGCCATATTTTCACTAGTGACGCGTGAGATTATGCCAAATCACGCTGTCATCCGTTGACTAGGAAAATTATACGATCAAAGATCCTGTGGATCGAAATTAAATCGATTCCGATAGATTGAGAAGGTGAAAGGATCTGAAGGATCACTTTAACAAATTTAACAGACATCTCACACCTGCAACGTGATATAATGTTCTTGTTTGTTTTTTTTATACAAACTGAATTTTTTATTATATATTAATTTTATTCATTGTTCAACTCTTTTCATCTAGATTCAGTGAGAGTGAATTATACCGAGTTGAAAATATAGAAACTGTTTGTGTATCGTGTTTTTCATGTTTGCGTTATGTGTTCTGTGCTCGATGGAGCATTTATGTTTATCTGTAACTGTGGAAGATTTTTTATAGCGTTCGCCGGATTTATAAGAGTGCAATTTCCTACAAAGATTCGAATCACTCTGAATGCAAGTTCGGTATAAGAGCAAAACTAATAAATGCGTTACACTGATCAGTGATCGAGAAGATCGTACCACCATCGCTAGCAGTACCTCCTCCGGATGTGGGCGTCGCTGTTTTTGGATAGTCTCGTCAGACTTTATCGTGAATTACTCGTTCGTGAGAACTGCTTAAGTTTCCTGTGTTGTCCGAAACCTGTTTCTGTTATAACTGTTACACACTGAAAAGAAGAAAAAAAAAATCAGAAGATTTCGGATAATTCTTGACAATTTTACAACCTAAGTTAATCTTTCAATTGCAAACTAAGGAAAGTTTTGTCCCAAAATATAACCAAAATGTTTATAAAATTATAAACATCAGTGAACAGTTTTCGGTTAAAGCTGACCTGTCCGCTGGTTTCATTTATTATACATTTCGTTTCGTATCTTCTTACGCGATAAATGGACTCAGGATGTGCATTGATGGAAAAAAAGAAGAAGAAATAGGGAAGAAGAAAAAAGGAACACTCGTGAAGTGTCATTGGGAGATTTTGTTTGAGTAATAAATGCTGGTTGATCCAATCTGTTGTTAACGCAGGCACGTTAAAATAGGTGCGAAGACTAATTTTAGACTAACACTGCGAAGATCGGCAAACGATTATAACATTCTACCTTTCTTCCTTCTCTTCTTTTGCCGCGCGTATTTTTCTCTTCCTTTTCCCTTCGCCCTTTTTCCATGGGAATGGATACGATCAGATTGTCAACAGTACCAGATCCGAATCACCGAGAAGAGAAAGGAAAGTTTGAGAAAATTTACAGGTACCATATTCCTCCAGTAAGATATTCTAGTTAGCTAAGACAGACCGCACCAAAAGCACAACCTTTCTCTGAAATGCATAATCAATGAGCGGATGAGGCGAGCGATAAAGCTTCCAAAAATTTCGCTTCAGTTGCACCTACACTTTTGCTTCTTCTTCATTAGTAAGTTTTTGTTCAGCGTACGAAGACTACAGTTTCAAAAGTTACCTGTGGTTATCGTTTTCATATCGAGTTCCATGTATTTTCAATAAAATGTACAAATTTCTTTTCAGCTCTTCTGTCGTTTTAGTCTTAATTAACTGAATTTTACAGTGTATTAAATTTACCGTTTTTGTCTTATCTCTTTCATTCAAAGATTTATACGAATGGTGAACGATCGAATAAAATTTGATTGAAGGAAGTTCAAAGATTCGTTCGAAACTTCATTCGCAAATAAAATGAATTGTTTATTATTTTCGTGTAACGAATACACGGATTTCACTTGTTATTCGTTATTCGTCGATCAAATTGAAATTTACCCAACACCGTCATCAATACCAATGTACACGTACAATAGCAACAACGCTTGCAGGTGTCAACATTCTCGATAAGACATCGGACACCAATGTCACGGTTCCTCTTGTTCTAAATAGCCCGGGTGGTCCTCTCACCTCTCTCGACCCTATCTTTAGACGATCTCGGATCAGCTTCAACGATGAGTTTACTGCTACTTACTAAGGCGGTACATGCATGGAGAAGCAGATGACTGGGGTGAAATCGTTTGCGTGTAATACGAAAGAATTACACGCCTCGTAAGAGTCCCGTGAGAGTTTCGGATCGGTTATGTGAAATATGCGCCTTTTTTTCATAAAACAAGCTCCATATATTAAACCGGGATGGAGAATGAGTAATACTGTTAAATATTAGGAGCGAGGGAAAGTTGTTCAGATTTTTTCGTAGAACTTTGTGCATTAATATGTGATTTGCAATATGATTTATTAAATCGAAATATTTATTAACATTTTGTATTCACGACTGTCGACGTCATTTGCTCTTAACTTTGCCCGCGGGCAACGACGGGCATTTTTGCCCGCAAAAACGTCTGCTTGAGCGGCCTTGTGACTATTTGGAAATTAGTCGATAAAAACTCCGGTACACCGTTCGTGAGATCACAGACACTCTGAACATCCCTCGAACAACTATCACTTTTAATTATCACTTTTAGCATCGTTCGTCCATGTTGATAGATCGCCGCATTAACTCTTAGGGGGATGCTAAGAAGTGATAAGGCAACGAGGGTGTAATACTCCTTTCTAAACACACTGAACACACAGTAAATACACACACTAGACACACACACTACACGCGTACTAAACACACACAGTACACGAGGTAAAAGTTGGACAGTGCAACATCCTCGTGGTGTACCTTAGGTTACTCCAATACCGACGGCACACTTCTCATTTAAAATGCGATAAAACGGCGCCAGAAAATGGTACGTCCACTTTTTCGGGGTCGTTGTAAAGGGGAGAGTTCCTTTTACCAAGCTGTTTTAAAACGAACCTCGAAAAAAATTTTTCAAACTCCGTAGAGTCGTTTGAATTTGTATTTTCAAAAAACAATAGTAACTTCAATTTCCCGCTCTATTTTATAATATAAAAGGGTCCTTGAAAAAATTCAGTTCAGATGTGTGAAAGTAGAGGCTTCACCCTTTAAAATGAGCCCAGATACACTTTTGTACGATTTTCTTTCACAAAGTTACAGCAGTTCAAATAGTAGTTCGTTTAGAGTAGAACGTGTCGCGGTGTACGGATATCTTTTTTAGGTTAGGTTCGCCGTGTTGAAAACATAGTATCGTACAAGAGTTTCTACTAAAATTTTACAACAAAATTCATTCTAGTTTTCAAACGATTCCCCAACGCGGGCCAAAATGTTTTTACAGCCCGTGCGTTCACATATTGCTGGTGCAGTTATAACCGTTTCGAGGGTCATATTGTAAAGTCATGCCGCTCTCAAGCGGTCACGTGCGCATTGAGCCATCAAGTCAGATATATTGAGGAAGAGGCGGTAGGCTTATTACAAACGAACGACTCTTTCTCAGCTACAAATCAAATAACATTTTACTTCTGCTGATAGTCAGAATGTGTTGGTAGGAATAGAGACGTAACGTTTCTTTCAAGTTACGCCCATTTAGGGACACCGTTCGTATTCACTGCTTGCAAAACGTGCAATTAGATGAAATTTAAGGCACGAATCGTATTCTCCACTTTTACTCACGTTTTTCTCAACTTGATTTACCAAAAATGATCAATTCTATTATTTCCTAGGCGTATAGAAATAAGTTACAATTTTTAACTTCAACTTTTTGCAATAGAATAGAAAGGCTAAGAAATGTGAAAGAAAATAAACGCACCTTTTCGTGGATTTATTGCCTAAGACACGAGCACGAGCGTTAAAGGTTTAAAGAATATAGTCGTCTGTTTCGAATCATACGTAAATTGTTATTGTAAAAAATTATAATTATTATCGAACGTTTCCACTTGAATTATAAAAGAGTTCCATGCTTGTTCGAGCATATACTTTATCAAGGTGTCCGAATTAACGTGTAACGTATTACGAAACACAACATAGCATGTCTATATTAGGTTAGGTACGTTAGGTTAGGTAACGCCTAAGTACAGTTCGCCACGTGACGTTGCTCGATATTGTAACAGGGAGGATGGTAAATGTGATGTAAGATTAGAAACAGCAGAAACAAACTGAAATAATATAATAAGAATAATACGAATGGATATGGATGGTGAAGGAGGGATAAGCCAGAAGAGAAAATTATCCCGTCAGAGTAGAAGGTGAAATGTGTCTCGCACTTACGTCCGCCCACGCTTGCAATTCGTTATGACTCTAAAGAAATGCACAATACGTGCTTCATGACCCTGTCAGCATTTTAGCACCTTTAGTATCTTTACATTGTAATCTGATAATAGCAGGTCGGGCCGTAATGTTAACTGGATTGGATTTTAACAAGACAAGGTTTCGTCTTATCCCATATGTAAATTGTGCGAAAAAAAAGTTATACTTTCAGCTGCCTGTTGAAACAGTATTGTACAGGATCCTGTCATTATCAACGTATATGAAGATTCATTAAAGAATGTAATCATGTGTTGCGAATTATATTTCTAAAAATTTTATCAATTTTATTTTTAATAGATTTCAGTAAAAGTTTAAAATTTTCCAATGAAAATTATTCTATCTAATTTCTGTACAATTTGTAAAAATTAGAATTATTATCAAACGTTTCAATTTATGTTGTAAAAAAGATTTCTATACTTACTCGAGCGTGTACTTTATCGAAATGTTCAAATTAATGTACAGGATCAGTCACGTGAAAATGGCTAGCTAATTATCTTCTCTAAGTAGGTGTACCTAGTGGTACGAGAACATTTTTATACGTAATTTAAATGGTATCGAATAAGATGGAAGAAAATTTCTTTTATAAATGCCATTTTTTTTTTCTGTTTTTTCTTTTTCAAAATCACTTATGCTTTTTAATAAGATAAATTTTATATCAATCGAATGAAAATGATCGATCTACATTTGTAAATAAATAAAATAAATTTATCGTGGTACTTGTTTCAGTTAAACGTTTAGTTTAGAGGAAGTCGTATATTACAATTTAATTTGTTCGTTTTATAGTCAGGAATAAAATCAGACTAAACGCGAAGGATGAAAGCGATTACAGCAAACATAAGCTATCAATTCTCCGCCTCCGAACGCATCCTCGGTCGCTTAATCTAATAAAGCAATTAATAACTAATAATAACTTAATACAGCTCATCTTGGACGAAGTCCATAATTACACGCTCTTTAATTACGTGTATTCTGGTTGGCCCGATCCAACGTTATTTGATTATCGTTCAGAAAGCGCGCAGAAATTAGCGAACAGGTGGAACTGTTTGTTTTTGGGACACTGATGAGCCTCGAAGGAATCAAATTTATAACTTGAGAATTTTAAACTGATCCACCTCTGATGAGATACTTAGAAGTCTGTATACATTATTTAATATGTGAACACACACACACACACAGAGTATAATATATTAATCCATACAAGCAAATACATTTCAATAATTGTGAGAATCTCAAGCGATTTATTTTGGCAATTTTAATTAAAGAGCACGTGTAAACATTTCTCCTCTTGTTAAAAAAAAATGTTCACTTTAAAGAGCGTCTCCTTAGTTAGCATTAATTTTACAATTTTTGGACACCAGCAAAGGGGAATAAATGATATTACCATTAATATTCGGACACTCTTTAGAACAGTATTACTTTTCCAAAATTGGACCAAACGACTTGAGTTCTTTTTTTTTTTAGTAGTTAAAAGGATTAGTTTACTAGATGACGTGTGGAAAGAAATTTGGAAAAAATTGCAAAAATTGTGGGAATCGCGAAGAAAGTGGTAAAGGTCGCTTTTCACAACTTCTTCATCTGAGCTTGCAGCGAAAATTCAAAATATACGTTTCGTAGATTTGTGTCGATTGTATACACGTTGAAAATTTCATCGAAATCGGTCGATGCGGAAAGAAGCGACATAAAGAAGATTCGGATGGAAAAGTTGTACAAAGTGACCTTTACAATCTCCTTCACAATTTCCAATAAATTCCAATTTATTTCCAAATTTTTTCCACGCGTCGTCCAGTGAACCATATCCTTCTAACTTCTCAAAAAAAAAAAAAGAAAATTCAATTCCATCGGTCGAATTTGAAAAAAAGTTACACCGTTCTAAAGAGCGTTCGAATATTAATCAGAGTAACTGTAGATTCGTAGAAACGTTCTCTCTAATTCACACGAATCAATATGCATCTGTAGCATGTTATATACACCGAAAGATTCTCATAAAACGTTCGGTATAAAAATCTTTCTAGAACGTGAACGTGCCCGGGTTGAACGTGACTCGAAGAACAACACTCGAGCACCAGGACGAGTTCAATCGATTCTCCTTCGAATTTCTAACCGTACCCTATATATTTAGCATATCCTCCATAACTGACAGCATGTTATTTCACCAACAAATAATACGCAAGAACCATTGTGTATCCGGCGAAGAGCACTTGAGATTGGAGGGCACCCTTAAACGCTTTTAAATACACGCGGAATGGGTAGAAAGGGTGTTGGAGGGCGGCCAAGAGAAAGCCGAGGACAGAGGGTGAGCACAACTACGTAGAAACGTGCGGTCTCGCTACCTGCTAAATTACTACGAACAACTATAGCCGACAAGGAGTGAAAAAGAATACACTTCTTTCTTTTTTCTTCTTCTTCTTCGGTCTCCAATTATCGCACATCGAAAGATTTCGCTTGATGACAAGAGTACAACAGATTCGGGCACGTGTACCGTGCCTTGAATCTTTATCTAAGAACGACTCGTCTATGTTAAGGCGAGTAAAAATGGGAGATAAGGACAAGTGAGAATTTGGAAAATAATTTTGAACAAAATTCCACGTAGGAATGAACGAGAAATTTGATATATTTATGTTGGTGTATACAGAATGACGTTAAAATTCTAACTGTTGTAACTTATTCGAATGCAAATTTTCTTAATCGTTTTGCGTAGTAAATTTAAAGCGCATGAAACCAAGTATATAAAATATTGTAATGTTATTACGTGAGCATTTTATTTCTTTAAATTCCTTTAATTTTTAAGTTTTTCCTCAAGTTAATTCGTTAAATTTTCTTCTCAAATTAATTCCTTAAAATTTTCTCTACATTTAATCCTAACATTTGTTAATCGGTGTAAATCACAGTACGAAATATTTGGACAATGTTATCGATCAATCGGAAGCAATAAGTGATAAAGTAAAACGTCGCTAATCGATGAAACTTGAAATTCTGAAGCTCACATTGAATCTAGAAATTTTGTCCTTTTTCTTTTTTTGAATCGCGACCAACGATCTCATCCCAACAAACTTTGCTTGGCTTTACCTCCCTTTTTTTTCTTCTCTTTCCCCTTCTATATACCTTCCTCCAAGATTCTTCGTTTATTTCTCCACCTTCCTACGTTCATTCTCCTATTCTACCAAAACGGTTCCCACGACTTTCAGCTTGAACTGAACTACCGCCGCTTTTTGCTTTTTTCCTTCGCGATATTATACAGGGTGTATCGCCTAACTCGCCACACTTTCAATACCATCGAAATTACGCGTTGTATGAAAAATTAATTGCACACGAAAGTTTCATATTTTCCAAGGGAAAATGCACTTTTCTCCGAGTTATACTCGAAGAAAGGTTTCAAGTGTAGACAATCACAATAATACCGATATTCCTGAATAATAAACGTAACTCTCTACATTTTTTAAAAGAAAAGTGAATATTAGAGTCCTCTCGTAAGTTTCTATCGAATTTTATAATTTAGATCAATATTTCCAGCGAGCCTTTAAGTTTGATAACAAAAACGTAAGCGTCTTTCTCATTTCACAATTTTTTTCTATTTTCTTTTTATTTTTATAATCTTTGGTAAGATTATTATGTCTAACTTTCGTTAAAATGTAAAAATATAAAATAGGACGATCTGATAGATTTAATTTCATTTTCAAGTCACCGCAAAAATTCCGAATTAATTGTAAAAATTGACAAACGTTGTGTATCTTCAGTAAACAATTGACGTATTCTATCCCAGATAGAAATATACTAAACGGTAACATTGTCTCGTTTTTAATTATCAATAGTAACTGATTAATCCGTAGAAAATAGTCGAAGAAACTTTACAGAATTCAAATTACAAAAAATATTAATTTTACAAAAAGCGTCTAATTGTTGCAAAATTAGTAGCAAGAAAATTTTCGAAAACGTTAAAAATCTTCATCTTCTAAATATGAATTATTCGCGCAGATTCGAAAATCCGAAAGATCTACAGTGTCAAATTGTGACATAGGTGAAACTAAACGCGACGTTGAGGTATCGCATCAGACTGAATAGGATTAGTATTAGTACGATTTAGTAGGTATTATCGCAGTTTGTAGGACGGCAAGAATAAAATGTTTTCATTCAACGTATCGGCCTCGCCGACTTAACTCGTTATTCACGGATATATTTCATAAGATTAGGATTCGTCAAAATTCTCCTAACTAGCCAGTAGGTATCCAACGTTCTATCGTGATTTAAACATTGTCCGCCCTTCACCAGATCGCGGCAGCTCTATATCAGTTTGTTCGAAGGGAGAAAAAAGGTGGAAGGGAGGTTAACAAAAGGTATTAGCCACACCATTTTCATCGATCGAGTCACCAAAATGCAAATAAGCCGATTAACGCTCTTCTCGTCATACTGAATGGAAGGCTAAATTGGAGATTGCCAACAAATTCACGAAAGAACATCCATTAACCCCTTAACATATGACAACCTGTCAGACTCGTGGCAGAGATTCTGGCGAAGATGTGACAAAAATAGTTGTATTAGTAGGAAAAATTAATAGTAATCCTAATTTTCGTTTAAATTTGTAGACACTGAGGATTGCTAAATGTAATTAATATGTGACAGAGTAGTTTTTGTTACCTGATACAGTGCTAGAACAGAAAATGGCTGACGCTTAGATGCATAGTCAGAAAAGAAATCATAGGTTAAGGGGTTAATAACCTTTTATTTCATTGAGATTCATGAGATAAAATAAACGATAACAGAGAGATACTTTCTTTTTTTTATCGCTAACGTTAATCGTTTCAACCTACTGTCCTTTTTTCTTTTTCCTTTCAAATATTGCCGAATATTCGCGACATTTTTCAACGCGGACGTCTCGTCTTTGCTGTCTCGTTTTTAGGAAAAATTATATTACTCGAGTATAATGGGAGAAGAAGGAGAAGGCGGAAGAAACGATTAACTTTCCCAAACTCTGAAAACACTGTGCACCGCTAGACCTACGTCGAAGTCGAGAAAAGTCCGGTTAATTGGCGCCAGAAGGGAAAAATTGATTTCGGAAAGACTCGAACGACCGACAGAGAAAATAACTCTGAAATCACGGTGGCCCGAACCATTTCGGTGATTTGTATTGTGGTTCGAAAGAACAATTTATAACTACCACGTTTGAGAACCTTTCGATGTACATGTAAACAAAAACGAAAATGCTGTTTTATTCATGAAAATATTCGTAAAGTTCGGTTACTTTGTTTGCAACATTTATATTGTTTTCGATAGAAAAATTATATTAAAAAGAAAGGTTTGACAAACGTAGCATTTATTGGAACGATCTAATGGAAAATTTAACGGGCATAAAATTGTTCGATAATTTTAAGACTTATTCCTATTTACCTGTCGATCGAAGTAACAGGTAGAAATATGTAAAACTGTGAAATTATGAGATAAAACTTGCGAATATTTCGAATTTCTTCGAAACTTTAGTTTGAACAGTTGATGTTTCTTTTTATCGATTTCTTAAGACGATACAACGAAATACCTCGTTAAACTCTCCTCGATAAATATTTAAACGAATAAACGAAGAAAATTCGTTCGTACTGTAAAAGTTTCAAACGAAGAAAAAATACATATTTATCTTCTACCAACAATTTCGTAGACTCTTAATTACATATACGATCGAGACCTAATCATCGGTGAGTTACGAAACATCAAAGTGAATGAAGCTACAGAAAAATGAAACAATCGTGCTCTCTTTTTGAAAGCAATCCATGTATTGAAACAGGCGATACAATGAACCTTCTGCCCAGCTAAAGAGTCCTCGTAAAACAACAGTTCGTCTAAACTAGAG